>NC_045428.1:169513585-169821503 GCF_902635505.1 Sarcophilus harrisii | reverse complement strand
GAAAAAACAGATGGAGTGTCATATAAGAAAAACAATTAAAAAGTCTGTTTGGCTAGATCATAAAGTTTTGGAAGGGGAATAATATACAATAAATTAGAAAAGGTAAGTTAGAGCTAGATTGCAAAAAGCTTTACATTCTAAACAAAGGAAGATGTATTTGATCCTAGCAGTAGTTGGTAAGCACCAGAGTTTATTGGACAGATAAGTAACATGGTCAGACCTTTGTTTTTGAAATATTACTTTAGCAACTGAGAGTGAAGAATACAGTGAAGACAACTGAAACTATTGCAATCATCCAGATGAAAGATTAGAGGACCTGAATAAAAGATGTCGGCATGTCTTTGAAAAAGGATACATGGGATAGAAGGGATGGGATATAATCGACAAGACTAAACAACTGATTTACTGAGAAAATTTGGAAAATTGAGATTGTTTCCAAAGTTGCAAACCTAGGTAAACTGGTAGGACACTGATCTCTTCCATGGAAATAGAGAAGTTGTGAAGGGAGGTGGTATTGGGGGAAAGAGCATAAGTTTTCTTTGGGACATGTAGTATTTTAATTGCCCAGAGGACATCTAGGTCAATATTTTCAATATGCAGTTGATGAAGTAGACTTGAAATTCAGAAGACTAGTATTACTATCTGGAAATCATCTGAATAAAAGTGACAACTAAACTTATGGAAGCTGATGATGTCACTAAGAAAGTGTAAAGAGAGGGACCACTACCAAGTTATAGGGAACACACACAGTTTAGGGTAAAACATGGATGAAGAGCTACCAAAGGAGACTCAGTTTAAGAGAAAGTTATGAAAATGAGCCACCAAAGAGTAGTCAGATAAATAGGAGAGAAACTGAGGAAGAGGGGACTACAAAAACTCAGCAAGAATAAAGTAATCAGGAATGAATAACAAAAAAAAATAATAATAATAAATGCTACTGAAAAATCAAGAAACTAGAACACTGAGAAAAGACTATCACATAGGGCCATTAAGAGATCAGTGTTATCTTCAGAGAGAGCAGTTTCAATAGACTGATAAGGGTAGAAACCTGATTGCAAGTGACAACAAAAAAAGGCAAAGTGGCAGCAATGAAATGTAAACAGCTTTTTCTTGGAGTTTGGCTTTGGATGGGAAGAGAAATATATGACCATAGCTTGAAGAGATGATAGGGTTAAGTGAGGGTCTTTTTAAATATGAAAGAGAAATTTGATTATATTCTAAAACAGCCAGGAATGAGCCAATAAAAGAAACAGAATAAAGAAGTTAGTATAAGGATTGACCTTGGCAAAAAGAATCATCACCTTTTCATCTGAATTTAAAGTAAAGGAATAGATAATGGAAGATAATATTACAAAGTTTTGAAATTCTGAGTGTAAATTTAGAGGGAGCTCACAGCGAACAGACTCTGTTTTCTCAGAAAAGTATGAGATGCAGTGATAGGGGAATAGGATAGTGAAGGAGAGTTAAGAAGAGAAGTTTTAGAATAGTCACTACAGCATTATTATTTCAAGATTCCAGTTGCCTTGCTTCAGTGAGGGTCCATTTGAGTTTACATATCAAACAAATGATCATCCAGTCTCTAATTGAAGTCCTCTACTGAGAGGGAATTCATAGTCTTCCAAACAGATGATTCTTCTTTTGAATAACTCTAAGTGGTGAGAATGAGCCAATAGATCGGGAGAAATTATATTATACCTCAGGTTCATATGTCTAAGATACACATCATAGATTTAAATGGGTTTTAGACCTCATCTGGTCCTAGATCTCCTTTTACAAATGCTGAATACAGCCCAAAGAGACCAGGTAATTGACTAAAATCATAGAATCTTATAAAGGGAGACTTCAAAAATCACCTGATCCACATGTATCTGAATGAGAATATATTCTAAATTTCTATAAAAAGGATTCATCCAGCCCCCTTGTACTCTACTTCTTCAAGAATGAAAAATAATCATTAAAGACAGAAATTGAATACTAGATCTGCTCTTGCCAAAGATCAAGCATCAATTGACATTCTGATCATTGCAGTTTCTTTCTTCCTTCCTACCTTTGATATTTTTCAAACATAACTTACATTTCTTCAATCTGACTGAATGATCAAAAAGATAATAAAATAGCTGAATAAAAATTCTAGCCCAAGTCGTTTGATTCCAAATCTAAATCTAAAGTCGTCTTTCTATTAGTTGCATCAAAGAAGAGAAAGCTATTTTCCTGTATGGTTGCTTTAAACTTGAACCTGAAGTCAGTGGTGAGATAACAAGTTCTCCATTTCTAGAGAGAAGGAAAATGATGACTCAGATCTTCATTCCTTTATAGAATGCCATTATGCAATGCTTTTTTGTCTTTGTTAATAATAATGAAGTTTTTACAAGGCAATATGGAATTTTGTTCTATATTTCTTTATAAACTTTATTAGTAACAATCTAACTATGAATTCAAATTTTTAAAAATATATCAAGAACCTTCTCAAACTTCTATTTTTTTTTTTACTTCTTTCTATGAAATAAGGGACAACTTGGACCCAGGAGATAGTAGATATGATACAAAATGATGGCAATATAGAGAAATGTAAAAGAGCTCCTACTCATCTCCGGTTTCCTTTTATTGAATGGAGAATTTCATCAAAAGACTGTGGTAAGTGACAGCATGATTAGCCACACTTGACCATAAACAATGTCTGACTTATAACATTCCCTGATAAAAAATAAAGGCCAGAGAAATTCTTTTTCTATGTATTTGTTTTTTTTTCTTTCTGTTCATAATTTGTCCTTTACTTTTCTGCCTTCACTTTCCCCTCAATTTTTTAGCAGCTGCCTAAGACCTAAAATGACAATATTTTACCCTGTCTTTTCATACTTTCCCAATATCAGTCCAATGACTATCAGTCAAGGCAATAGCAGGACTAGTAGTGGCCAGAGGAAGACAAGGAAGAAGAGGAATTCCCTACCATACCTATCCCCCAAACATCACTTATTCCTACATTATTGCCAATAGGTTCTTCAGTTCTAGCACTGGTTTAGTAAGTCTCAACCTATTTGTTCATACATTCATATAACCCAGATTCTCTTTATTCCCTGTATAGCATAGGTTCTTGACCTGAGGTTCACAGAGTTAAAGGGTCCATGGATAGGGTTCAAGGAGTGAACTTGTATGGGGAAAAAAACTTATATCTTTATTTTCATTAACTTTTAACTGAAATTTAACATTTCCTTCAATTATTAAAAAAATATTATTCTGAGAAGGAGTCTTATAGGTTTCACCAGACTGCTAATGGTCAATGGCACACACGAAAAAATTAAGAATCTGTCCTCTTCCCCATAATCTCTCGCCCATCCTATTAGAGAACAAACTATGTATAATTACCTAAATCACTATTTCCCTCTGAAATTTAAATGGTTCTTAATTCAGTTCTTTTTGTATAAAGACCCCCTAGCAAAAATCCTTTTAAAAGACTCCAAAATAAAGTGTATTTGCCTCAGACTCAGGAATGAAGAAGAGAAAGTATGCTAATTTTGGGGAATCTAGGTTAAAAAGCAATCAAGACTTGGAGAGATTTTTTCTGAGAAGAACAAAAAACAAAACAAAACAAAAAACGAAAGAAAGGAAGTAGACATGACATAAATAGGAAAAGAAAAAAAAAGACTTTGGGAAAAATAGCAGCTTAACTAAAAATTGTCCCCAGGATTAAGGAGTAACAAACCCCTATTCTTGTATTTTAACTCTGCCTCCAAGTCACAGGATTCTCCGTTTTTGGCTCAGGATTGAAAAAGTCCTCATTCTTATTGCCACCAGGTTGATGAGAGAAAAAGTGAAGAAATCCTGATATACCAGCTCTCCCTCCAAAAAAATTGGTTTTGATGGTGTTTTGGTACATGTGCTTTAGTTACACTATGAACTTGTATGAATTAGCTTGACAATTTAAATGCCACATATAACACAAGATCTGTGGTTTAAAAAAAAATCAGTCTTTAAAATTGTGCAAACCCTTTGATCCAGCAGTGGCCCTACTGGGTCTGTATCCTAAAGGTCATAAAAAAGGGAAAAGGACTCACATATTTGTAGCAGCCCATTTTGTGGCAAGAGATTGGAGATTGAGTGGATGCCCATCAGTTCAAGAATGGCTGAATAAGTTATGTCATATGAATGTTATGGAATATTATTATTCTATAAGAAATGATGAGCAGGCTGATGAGCAGACTTATAATGTGATGCTAAATGATGTGAAAAGAACGAAGAGAACATTGTATACAGTAGAAACAAGATTATGTTATGATCAACTGTGATGGACTTGGTTTTTTTTTTTAACAATGTGGTGATTCAAGGTAATTCCAATAAACTTGTGTTAGAAAGTGTCATCCACTTCCATAGAGAGAAATATGGAGACTGGATGTGGATCAAAGCATAGTATTTTCATTTTTTTGTTGTTTTTGTCTTTTTTCTTTTTCATGTTTTTTAACTTTTGACCTGATTTTTCTTGCACAGTATATCAAATACGGAAATTTGTTTAGAAGAATTGCGCGTGTTTAATCTTTATCAGATTGTTTGCTGTCTTGTGGGGGAGTGGGCAGGGAGAAGAGGAAAGATAATTTGGAACACAAGGTTTTGCAAAGGTAAATAAAAGGTGAAACTATCTTTGCATGTACTTGGAAAAATAAAATACTATTTTTAAAAATTGCTTTCCTCTAGTACAAGCACCACTTGTAAAACTTGGAAAACCACAAAATCATATCTATATGATATAATCTTATTTATTTTCTTAAGCATGTCTCTATTTTATTTTAAGATGATTTGGCCAGACTAAAGAGTTTCACTGATGAGGAAACTAAGATTCAGGGATATTAAATAATTTACCCAAAGTAAGAAGAATAGTTAGTATGGGAACTGGCCTTCCAACCCTTGTTTTTTTGTGTGTGCCATACTATCATTCAAGATTCAGAACACAAAATAAATACTTGGTTGATAATTAATTAAGCTCTTTCCTGACTTTTGACTTTTGAAATTTAATATTTATTCAAACTTTTCACTTTTGTAACATGGAACAAGATTGTGCTTGCTTGGGGTAGGAAGAATTGTCTTTTTTTTTTTAATTTGGTTCATGAATTTCTTAAAAAATTATTTAGTATAATATTTTTCTCCAATTACATGTAAAAACAATTTTACATTCATTTTTTAAAACTTTGAGTTCCAAATTCTTTCCCCACTCCCTACCCCCATTGAGAAGACAAGCAATTCTATATAGATTATACATGTGTAGTCTTGCATAATAGTTATGTTGTAAAAGAAAACAAAGACCAAAAAGAAAATCCCCAAGAAAAATTAAGTTTAAAAAGTATGTTTCAATCTATCTTCAGACACCATTAGTTCTTTCTCCAGGGATGGATAGCATTTTTCATTAAGTCCTTCAGAGTTGTCTTGGATCATTGTATTGCTGAAAATAGCTAAGTCATTCACAGCTGATCATCTTACAATATTACTGTTGCTTTGTAGACAGTACATTTCACTTAGCATCAGCTCATGTAAATGTTTCTAGGTTTTTTTCCTGAGAGCAGAGCATCCTACTCAACATTTCTTAGAGCATAAAAGTATTTCATCATAATCACATACCACAATTTGTTCAGCCATTCCCCAATTAATGGCCATCTCTCCAATTTCCAATTCTTTGCAACTAGAAGAGGACTATATTTTTGTACATATAGGTTCTTTTCCTTTTTGTTTTTTATCTTTTTTCAGATACAGACCTAGTAGTGGTATTTTACCACTTTACCACATGCATTTACCATCAACTGACAGTATTTTATAGCTCTTGGGATAAAATTTCTCTACAGAATGATTGAATCAGGTCACAATTCCATCAATGGTGCATTAATGTCTCATTTGTCCCATAATCCCTGCAGCATTTATCATCTTCCTTTTCTGGCCTATTAGCCAATTTAATAAGTATGAGGTAATCCCTCAGAATTGTTTACTTTCATTTCTATACTCAATAGTAATTTAGAGCATTGTTTTCATATGACTATAAATGGCTTTGATTACTTCATCTGAAAACTGCTCATATCTTTTGATCATTTATCACTTAGGGAATTATTCTTATTTTTACAAATTTGACTCAATTCTCTATAGGTTTGAGAAATTAAGCCTTTATCAGAGAAACTTGCTTCAATTTTTTTTTCACTTACTTCTGCTAAATGTATTTCTCTCCATCCTATACCCCACCCCATTTCTTTCAATTCATCCTGTCCCTACTCAAAAGTGTTTTGCTTCTAACTGCTCCCTCCTCAAATCTGCCCTTCCTTCCTCATCACTCTTCTTTTCTTCTTCCCCTTCTACTTTCCTGTAGAATAAGATAGAGTATGGATGCTATTTCCACTTTAACCCAATTCTGATGAGAGTAAGATTCACTCACTCACCGCCTCCCATATGCCCTCCTTCTTCCCCTCCATTGCTTCTTTTATGTGAGATAATTTACCCCATTCTACCTTTTCTTCTTCCTTTCTCCCTGTACATTCCTCTCTCATCCCTTAATTTTATTTTTTAGAAATTATCCCTTCATATTCAACTCTATATTTTCCTTGATAATTTCTTGAAAGATGATATCTAGATTCTTTTTTTGATAATAGCTTTCAAATAATCCAATAAATTTTAAATTATATATCTTGGATCTATTTTCCAAATCTATTGTTTTTTCCAATGAAATATTTCACATCATATTCTATTTTTTTTTCATTCTTCTGCTTTTGTTTTGTTTCTTGATTCCTCATAAAGTCATTAGCTTCAATTCGCTTCTAATTTTTAAGGTACTTTTTAGTGATCTTTTATACCTCCTTTTCCATTTGGCCAATTCTACTTTTTAAAGAGTTTTTTTTCCCTTCAGTGAATTTCTGTGCCTCTCTTTCCAACTGGCCAATTCTGCTCTTGAAGGTGTTCTCCTCATTGGTTTTTTGTACCTCCGTTACCATTTGGCCTAGTCTGTTTTTTAAGGTGTTATTTCCTTCAGTATTTTTTTGTATTTCCTTTTCCAATGTTGATTCATTTTTCATGATTTCCTTAGCATCACTCTCAATTCTGTTCCCAATTTTTCCTCTACCTCTCTTATTTGATTTTCAAAATCTTTTTTGAGCTCTTACTTGGCCTGAAAACAATTCATATTTTTCTTGGGGGCTTTAGATGTAGGAGCTTTGATCATGTCATCTTTTTCTGAGTGTGAATTTTGATCTTCCTTGTCACATAATAACTTTCTATGGTCAGAATTTTTTCTGTTGTTTGCTCATTTTCTCAGCCTATTACTTGACATTTAACTCTTTGTTAAAGTAGAACTCACCTTTCAGGCTGCTGCAAGGTGCATTGTCCCAAGGTTCATGGGGTTTGTGCAGCTGTTTTCAGAGATGAGGAACTGTAAGTTTTCAATTTTTCCAAGGTGGTATAATCATCTAATGAAAAGTGTGTTTACTACTCTCCTGTCTGTGCTCTGGACTCTTAGGAATTAGAAGCAGTCTTTTCCACTTTTGGATGTGTGAGGAAGGTTCCTGCTCCACTGTAGCTATAAATGCTGGTGTGCTAGTGCTGCTCCACACCCTGGGACTGCCACCTATGTCTGCAACCCGGATCATGGACAAAGTCTTGCCTTGGTGCTAGCAAAAAGACCCCTGTAATATTTGTCTAATTGTTCACCCTCCTTATCATCATATGTGGACTGAGAGCTCCAGAAGCAACTGCTGCTTCTGTTGTCATTGATTCAGTCACTTTAAGGACTGCTCCTGATTTGCTGGGGTGCAATTTGTACTGCTAAAGCCTGCATGGGGCTGTGCTCCACACTTACCCTGCTGCAACAGATCTTTCCTGCCAACTTTCTAAGTTGTCTTAGGCTAGAAAATGGTTTTGTTCCATCTTTTTTTGGTTCAGCTACTTTAGAATTTGTTTAGAGTCATTATTTAAAGATATTTGGAGGGATTTGCATAAATCCCTCCAAATAAATTTGCCTTTACTCAGCCATCTTCAGAAGTATTTCTTAATGTGGACTCTGATGATGTCTTTCTGGAGAAGACAGAATGTGTTAGTTTTAATAATGTAAATCATAGTTCTTTTTAAGCTAGGGAACTGTAATGCTCATCAAACTAATTCTCTATTATACAAACCAGTCCAGCCAGTTATTTACTATACAGATATTTTGGTAACCAATCAGAATTGAGCTCACCAACACAGTTCCAGCCACCAGGATACCAGACCAACTGCAAAGTCCTCTTTTTAAGGAGTTTTTTTTCTTCAGTGAATTTTTGTGCCTCTCTTCCTCTTTAAGGCATTCTTTTTCTCATTGGTTTTTTGCACCTCCTTTACTACTTGGCCTAATCTGTCCTACAGACTCACTTTAAACTGCCATTATTCTTTGCTATTTTGTAAACAATACTTTTAATAATTTTCAATCATTCTCCTTGATGTTTTAAAATGAGTATATAGTCTAAATAAGATCATTTATTATGCTAAAGTTTACAAAACACTTTATATGTATTATCTCATTTGATTCTATAATAGACCTTCAGTTAAATACTATTATTAACCCTATTTTATAGAAGAGAAAACTGAAACTAAAAAAGTGGCTTGCTCAGGATCATATAGCTAATAGGGAGCTAATACAGGATTCATACTCAGATATTCCTAACTCCCAATCCAGCATTATATCCACTTTGCAACCTAGCTGTTTCACCTGTTGTTCTTGAATCATATATGTCAATATCAATGTTTGCTGGCTAATTCATTTTCTGGGTTTTTTTAGCATTCTTTTTGTGACAATTACTTTACAATAATTAAATTTGTATAGGAGACAGCTTGCTCTTGTTAATGTATTTTCTTTTCTGTATCAATTTCTCAGCATCAATAGCTCATTTAACTAGAAAAGATTGAAAACATGATATTTGCATACACTTATTTTTTTCCTATTTTTTCTATGGGGATGCTTAATTTCTCTTCTTTTTCCTAACATGATTTTACTGACCACAATCAACTAATTTGGAAGTAACTTTCACATCAGTAACAAGCTATTTCCAATATTTTAATATATAGTCCATTTCATTTTTTGTGATGATGTTAGCTTTTCAAGTCCAGCATTTTCTCTTTTTATAAAGAAAACATTCCTGAAAGTTAGGGGACTTCTAGGTCATATGCAAACGAGGTTTCAATTCTATTGGGAGGGAATGAGGATAATGATAGCATGGTATTATTTAGCCACAGAGATCCAGAGACAATACAATGCTCTAGCACCTGGCCTGAATTATTCCCAAAGTTGTAGCAATGCAAGAAGAAAGATCCTAGAATCACAATATAAAAATGATTATAAATGGACAAAAACTGTTTTTCAGGATTGGATCAAGCTAATGCAATGCCATCACCACGCACACTGAAAACTCACCTTCCCATCCAACTATTGCCACCATCGTTCTTGGAGAAGGGCTGTAAGGTAAAATACAAATCTTGGAACCTCTTACAGCAAGCTTCAGCTAGTTTTCTAGAAATGAACTTCTAGTCTCAAAAGCACTAATCTACTATTAAGTCCAGTAGCTCGTTTTTTATGGGAGTAGAGGAGAGATGGATTTCGTTGGCATGAGGAATTTCCAAATAGGAAACTCTTTCTATTAACACAGATGGGCACTATCTCCAACTTTTAATCTTAAGGAGTTGCCTAGACCAATGAGAGTAACAGTGACTTTCTTGGAATCACACAATCAATATGTACTCAAGGTAGGACTTAAACTTAAGTCTTTCTGACTCTGAGGTTCATTCTCTATCAACTATACCATGCTGTCTCTAAGCCCAGTAACTAATTCTGACTTTGGAACCCTTCCTATTACTCACAAAAATAGCAAGCAATTCCCAAAAAAGCAACCACTAAATGTGATTGTGAGACAGTATTAACATCATAGTTACCAAACCTGAAAGGTCTAAAAAGATGTCTACACACACACACACACATTACAGACTCCTATCTGTATATTTATATCAATACAGCACCTAATCAATAGGCGCTAACTAGAAGTCAATTTGTCCAAAGTCTTCATTTCACAGATAAGGAAACTAATACCTATAGGATTAACTGACAAATGAATCAATGATAGCTGGGATAGTAAAAAAATTTTCCATACACTTTCACATCTCTTTTTTCTTTTCCTTTTATCTATGATTTCAGATAATCTATGTCGCAAGAAATGCCAAGGACAACTTGGTATCATATTATCATTTCCAAAAGATGAATGCAGCACTTCCTGATCCAGGAACCTGGAAGGAATATTTTGAAGATTTCCTAGATGGAAAAGGTGACAGAATCCAACTATATTGTTGTTGCCAGCAAAACCTTGAAGACATAGAGAAATATTTGACTACTTCATGAGGAGTTCACCCTCTTTTGTTTTTAACATCAAAGAATTAGTAGGGTGACCTACATTTTCTCCTAGGTATAACCTCCATTCAAACAAATATACATATTTTACCTGTCTTTCAGTGTGCTGGGGTTCCTGGTATGATCATGTGAAAGGATGGTGGGATGCAAAAGACAAATATCCCATTCTCTACCTCTTTTATGAGGACATGAAGAAGGTGAGGGCTAAATCCAATCTGCTAATCAATAGTATTTACTAAGGATAAATTTACTAAGGGTACCAGGTACATATAGCTATAGTTGTCATTTAAGATCATTTATAAGGAAACAGAAGACTATCCTGATAATAATCTTATTGTTTTCAACTGATTGCTGCATTTTAAGTATGCATTATTAAAGCAATGATAATAAGATTTTTTAATGCATAATTGCATAGTTGTTGTATATGAAGGAAATCAATTCTCTTGTCATGATTCTAAGAACCCATTATAGAAGCTCTGGATTTTTTGCCCAGTGAAAATTGCATCTTTATAAATTTTCCCAAAAGTAGTGCTTTATTCCTTTTTATCTGGTATTATAACCTATCCCTAAAGTCATGAACATACATTTTTAAGCACTTACTATGCAAAAGGCACTGTGCTAAATACTGAGGATACAAAGATAAAAAAAATTTCCCCTTTCCCAGAGTGATACTAATTTAGAGGAAATTATTTCCAGAGGAAATTAGGAAAAATCTACCTCCTGGGATAGTGATCAGACTTGATTGAAGTATTATACCTCCAGGCAGATACCACACTCTCTTACTCTTTTATTATTTCCTAGTCATAAAGTCAAGTCAGCAAGCATTTATTAAGTGTTTACTATGTACCAAGCATTGTGCTAAGCACTGGGAATGCAAAAAACAAGAAAAAACATAGTTCTTACCCTCAAAGAGCTTACCTGGAGATAGTGATGATTAAGATAATTATGCCCAAAGAGTTATTAAACTACCTACCCTTTGACTCAGCAATACTTGGTCTATTTTTTGAAGATAATTAGAGAACAAGGAAAATAATCTATTTAATCTAAAATGTTTGCAGCATTTTCTGTGATGGCAAGGAACTCGAAATTGAGTGGATGCCCACTAGTTGGGGAATGGCTGAACAAGTTGCAATATATGATTGTGATGGGATATTACTGTGTTATAAGAAATGATGAGCTCAATGATTTTAGAAAAACATGGAAAGACGAGCAAAATGAATAAAATCAAGAAAATGTCACAACAATGTTGTTTTAAGAATGACTTTGAACAAATAAGTTATTTTAACTATTATAAATGCCCAAATTAATAATAAAGATATGAATAAAGATATTATATGCATCCAAAGAAAGAATGATAAATAGAAGTATATATAAAATAATTTTTATATACACACATAAACACACACTTATTTGTATCAAATGATAGCTATATCTGGAAAAAATTTACATGATAATTTTGTTGTGTATAGTAAGTTATACATAGTAGATTTGCAATTTTATGGGTAATTATCTTTTTTATTCCACTATTATAGAAATTCTTATTTTATTCCATACATTTAAATTTAATAGTGAAAAAAGTGTATAAAAGAGAACTGAAAAAAATCTAATGTACTTTCTACTATATTGGACTATGTGTTACAGTAGATTGAAGGTTCTCTGTCGTAAGTACTATGTAACACACTATAATACACTGTGAATACATCACCAAATGTGTCACGCTGGAGAGAATTTCCAAGAAAAAAAGGGAAAAAATATCAGAAATGGAAAAAAGTATCCTTGAGAAGAATACCTTTTCATAGCCCCAGTATAAAATTTAACATAGAAAGAGGTAAACATTTTAAAAAGTATTATTTCTTTCTCACATTCTTGTTTTAAATTTTCAGTTCAAATTCTTCTCCTATTAAGAAGGCAAACAATATGGTTATCAATTATATATATGAAGTAATTTTAAAACATTTTTATCCCCCCCCAAAAATCAAGAAAAATTAAGTGAAAAAATTATATTGCAATCTGTGCTCATAGTTCATTAATTATCTCTCTGGAGGAATATCACATTTTTCAATAGGAGTCCTTTGGAATTGTCATGTATCATTGTATTGATGAGAATAGCTAAGTCTTTCACAATTGATCATCTTTACAATATTGCTGTTATTTTATACAATGTTCTCCTGGGTCAATTCACTTTACTTTGCATCATTTCATGCAAATCTTTTCAGGTTTTTCTGAAACCATATCTCTGGTCACTTCTTATAACACAATAATATTCCATTACAATTATATGCCACAACTTTGTGGTATATATTATCTGGTCATAAATTTTTCCCTTAGCCATAAATCTGACAGGTTAATTCTTCCATGTTCCCATAATTTGCTTATGATATTACCCTTTATGTCTAAATCAAATTGTACTCACTTTGTTTTGATATGTGGTATGAGATGTTGGTCTGTGCCCTGTTTCTACCAAACTGCTTTTCAATTTTCCCAGTAATTTTTGTCAAATAATGAGTTCTTGTCCCCAGAGCTTGGATCTTTGGGTTTATCAAACACTAGCTTAAACAACATACTGTTGGATTCTGGTTTCTAATTTCACTTTCATTTTGGGGGTGACTTTATCCTATTCACATTCACATTATGATTATTGTGTATTTCCAAGAGCAAAATATGGAACCAGCAAATTTTTATATTCAAAATAATTACTTAAACTCTTCCCAATACAAGTAGTCTTATGGTCAGTTTTTGATACTATGATGAATTAATTTCAGTACTTGTGTTTTTAGCCTTGTTCTGAATGCATTTTTCTTTTCTTTTTCCACTCTCATATAGCACCCAAAGTGTGAAATTAGAAAAATAATGGAATTCATGGGAAAAAACCTAGATGAAGATGTTCTAGATAAAATCATGCATCATACTTCTTTTGACATAATGAAAAAGAATCCAATGGCAAACTATACAACAATTTCTGAGGAAATTATGGACCAATCTGTTTCCCCATTTATGAGAAAAGGTGTCTAGATTTTTTTTTATCATTTTCTGAAGAATATTCTCTTCTTATATTTCAAATCATTTGGAAATTTTCATTTGTTCTCAGAATCAGTTATTTAGATATAGATATAGATCTTTCAAGAATGGAAGTATTTAACACTAAATGCTTATTTTAAGAGATGACTGATGAAATGAAAAAATCGTATTTAGGAAAATAATCTGAAGACACTCACTGGTAGTTACAAAAATATCAGAACAAGCAATAATATTATCCTTCAACCTAGTAATTCCATTACCTTAAAAGTGTTATTTTAAAAGAAAAACAAAATGAACAAAAAAAAAGAACTATAAGTTGAAAATTTTCCATAATAAAATTATAGATAGTTAAAAATATCTGGGATAGAAATATAAGGATTTATATTATTTATATACCTGGGATTTCACTGATATAGGAACTCATAAGTGAAAAGACTTTATCTGTCAATGTAAATCAATACAATTTAGACACTAAGAGATTAAATGATTTATCTAGGTTCACATAGCAATTACGTTTCAAAGGTGGAAATTGAGCCCAAGTCTTTTTAGCTCCTAGACTAAAGGATAGAGGTCCTTTACTTCCAATAATAATAAAAAAGACATAATTAAATAAATCGCTGTACATTCATGTAAGCAAGAAGAAATGAACATAGAATACTTGTGGGGATATAGAGATGATGACTACAAAATTATTATAATACTTTATGTATTTAAATTAAGTAATTGAAATGTAAATAACCATTAAGCAAGTTTAGCTGTTTGCATATATGTTAAACATTAAGCTCTTAAGAAAACTGGGTGAAGGAGGGAGTTGAGGAAGGAAAGAAAATACTTTAAAAGGCCACTATATCTCTCCCTTGTCTGTAATTCAGGGGCTGTAGGAGACTGGAAGAATCACTTCACAGTGGCCCAGAATGAGAGATTTGATGAAGACTACAAGAAAAAAATGATGAATACCAGTCTGACTTTCTGCTCTAATCTCTAAGAAGAAATCAGGAGGAATCCAAATTTATGAAAATCTTATCTGCAAATGCTATTTAATTACCCTGTCATTTATAATAGCACCCATCTCAAGTGCTTTGCAAATCTTAAAGTGCTATATAAGTGCTAACCAATGTCATTATTTTCAATTTGTTTAGTCATCATCATTCTGTTAAATAAAGGGATTATATTTTCTTTTCATTTATTCCCTTCTCAAGAATCTAAAAACTCTGTGATTAAAGTTGTCATAGACTTAATGTCACATGTTCAAAATAGAACACATTATCTATCTAAACTTTCTCTTTCCCCCATCCCTATAACGTTCATATTACCGTAAAGGAAAACATCACACACTCTGTCTATCAGGCTCCCAACCTAAGAGTCATGCTGGATTCCTCTCTATCTCTAAACCCTAACCTTCACATCCAAGCTGTGGTCAAGGCTTGCAAATTTTACCTTTGCAACATCCCTCTTTTGCTCCTCTGACATCATCACCCCTCCAGTGTAGACCTCATCACCTCACACCTGAACTAATACATTAGCCTGCTGGTAGGTATGCCTGCCACAAGTCTTTCCCCACTCCAATCTATTCTCCATTTAGCCACTAAAGTGATTTTCTTGAAATGCAGGGCTGATCATATCACTTACATATACACACACACACACACACACACACACACACACACATCCTCCACAGTAAACTCCAATGGCTTCCTATTTGGCATTCAAAGTCCTTCAAAACCTGGCCCCCTCCTACCTTTTCAGTCTTCTTACACCCTACTCTTTAATACATGTTCTTCAATCTAATAACAGTGGCCTGCCCCAAGAAACTCCAGTTCTCAAGCTCTGGGTACTTTCTCTAGATATTCACTATGCCTGAGGGTGCTCTTCCTACTCCTCTCAGACAAGTGACCTCCTTGGTTTCTGAGTCCCAATTATGCTCCTCCCTTCTATAGAAAGACTTCCCTAAACCTTACTAATTCTAATGCTTTACCTTTGAAAATTATTTATTTATCCTGAACATAGGTTACTTTGTGTATATTTGTTTGCATGTTCTCTCCCTATTAATTATAAATTTCTTGAGAAGACAGACTGCTGTTGCCTCTTTTTGAATCACCAGAGATTAACCCAGCACCTGTTACATAATACATATTTAATAAATGTTTATTGAATTGAATTGTGTTTTTTGTTACAAATTAATCAAACAAATTAAAATATAGAATTAAGTTTGAAAGTGGAAAATGGAAGAATAAAGCAGAAAACTACCTCTTTCTCCCAAATTCTCCCACAAACAACTTAAAATAATGTCTCAAAGTAAATTTTAGCATGGCAGAAATAATTCAAAGTTAGAATAAACATCCAATTTGGGAGGAAATTAGGAAAAATCTACCTCCTGGGATAGTAATCAGACTTGATTGAAGTACTATACCTCCAGGCAGATACCACTGAAT
Source organism: Sarcophilus harrisii (assembly GCF_902635505.1). Taxonomy (NCBI): domain Eukaryota; kingdom Metazoa; phylum Chordata; class Mammalia; order Dasyuromorphia; family Dasyuridae; genus Sarcophilus; species Sarcophilus harrisii. The sequence goes on along the minus strand of NC_045428.1, from coordinate 169,805,669 downwards.
CAACAAATAAGGGCTGCTATTTCACAGGCAACTTTAGCTTCCAGGAATTTTCACCCAATGCATGATATGAGAGTGGGGAGCTAATCTGAGAAGATTGTGGAAGCTCTCCCCTGGCATTGGATGCAGAGCCCAAGTATTAAGGAGTGAATATATATATATATATATATATATATATATATATATATGTGGGTTCCAAAGGTACAAGGCCCTATACTAGCTGATATCACTCACAGGAGAGCAGGGTCTCTTGTTTCCATTCTAAAGCAGAGGGACAAACTGACAAATGCAACTACCTCAAGTTTAAAAGGAGCAAGAGCATTTGGGGAAGCAATACTAGGGGTCCTGGTCATAGTTCAAAGGCAATGAGGAAAACCTAATGTTGTCACCTAAGATGTGAATCAGAGGAGCAATGACCATTCTTTGCCTTGGATTATAGAACACTAGAAGAACCAAGAAGTTGAAAGCCCCCAGATAGAGCTCAGAAAACAACAGCACAAGAGACATTATTTTCCATATCCCAAGAGTAGAATCTGATCCCAACATAAAGTTACCAAGAAATAGGATATAAAAATTTTGTATAATAAAATTTAAAAAATGAGAAAAACTCAAATAGGCCAAATAAATTGCTACTATGGTGATAGAAAAGATAGAAAAGATACTTGTTCTTATATCAATCACTGTATTAAATAGGAAGATACCCAAAAAATTCATTCTAAGAACGAGGACAAAAAGTACATAAATTAGAATATGCCAGATAAATACCAAGTATATAAAAATTATGTCAGAAGGCATACTCCTAATGGAACAATGAGGCTATCAGAATAGTTTAGGAGAGAGGTGTACAGTCACCAGGGTGATAGCTATGGGAAGAAAGAAAAGAAAACCTCTGGGGGAAAAAGGTTGCTAAATAAGGAATTAAAAGATGCATAACTAAATGGATGATATGTGGGCTAAGCAAGGAGAAGAGTGGTGAATGACTGAGCCTGCAAACTTGGGTGATAGAAAAGGGAATGTCAGGAAAGCAGGGGTGGAGGACAAAGAAAGGATTGTGCTATAGACACATTGAGATTCAAGTGCAACTGGGCATCCAGGTCAAAATGTCCAACAGATATCATGTGGGAATTGGGAAAGAGAACGCAAGAGAGAGACTGAGGCAGGATCAATATCCCCCGGGGTGGTTTAAGCTTTATCTGTTTACAATTTGATGTAAGAGGATGAAATTTCTAAATCCTTAGGACATCCTCAATATTATGATAGTTAGAAGGAGTATACATAGCTAGAGGGTGTAAGTTGAATATGAAAACATGATATCTTTTTTTTAAAAAATGATGAAAAGAATAATGAGGTAGAAATATACTGGAAAAAGGGAAATGGAAAAGTGGAATGGTGCAAATTATCTGCCTTAAGAAAAAGCTTTTCCAGTAGAGGAGAAGAGAGGGATGAGAGGTTGAGTGAGTGAACCTTATTTTCATTAGAATTGGCTCAATTAGGAGAGGCCATAAATACTCAATAGGGGTATAAAAATCTATCTTAGCCTGAAGAAAAATAGGAGGGGAATGAAATATGGAAAGAGGGGTGATAAAAAGAACAGGTCATTTGAGGGGACTCAGTGGTCAGTAGCAAAACACTTGAGGAAAGCCAGGTTGAAAAGTGAAAGAGAATAAATGGGAGAAATACAACTAGCAATAGTAACAAGATTTGGGTTTGGGCTGCTTCTTCCCCTTTCCATTTTGGGGACAGAAGCTCCAATCTCATGGTTTGCAATCCTGTAATACTCTGAACCTCTTGACTCAGATCCCCAATCCCGGAGGGGATCCACTATCCACTCATCCAGAGTGCCTCTGCTGTGTGACATTCATCAGGACTTCCTTCTGGCTAACTAGGTGTCACCCCTTCCCTTGGATCACTAAATCTTTACAATTCCAGGGTCCCTTTCAGCCTAAAGACAGTCTAAGGGCACAGGCAATGCTCTTACTTCTGGATTATATCACTGTTCTAGCTTTTGGCTAATTCTTCAGAAACTTCTGTTTCTGTTTCTATCTGAATGTCTCTGCCTTAGGCCTCCACCTCATAGAGAGAAAGAGAGCTTGAGGGTCTGATCTCAAGGATGGTTAGAGAAAATCCAAGGTGACTGCCCTGCATCAGAATCTCAGCCATCTCTCTGGGAAATCATAGATCCCGGACAAGCCCTCATAAACTGTGTGGGATGGGGAACTGGACCCCCTTACCCAAAATGACTACTCAGAGGCATCTCCAAGATATAAATAGAAAGCATTTATTCAGTTCTGCAAGGAGAGCAAACTGAGTGGCCCAGCATTGATATGTGTAGCCCTGGGCCAGAAACAGGGAGTGAGTTATATAGCAAAAGATTTGGATTCATTGGATGGACTGAAAAGGAAGTAACTATTGACCAATGGTCAGCAATGCTATTTACTTCTTATGGGACACGTAATTTCCTAAAGCTTAGACCTAAGGTCTGACCTTTTCTGCCCTTCAGCCCTCTAATAATAGGGGTCATATGACTAGGCCTAGGGTCTGACCCACTCCATCTCATAGACTTTTTAAGAAATTTTACCTGTTCCCCATTTAGCCCCAAAAAAGAAAAAGAGAGGATCAATGGTATTTTCATTAGAAATTTACAAACTTGTTGAAAGTTAAAAGTTGAATTCATAATATTATTTCAAGAAAAATCATCAATCAATATATGATATTCATAGTTTCACATACAAACTTTTTTCTTTTCTATTGTTTTATTAAGATTATAATTTTAAAAAAATTTAAGTGGTTTATGAGCTGTGTCTTAAAGAAAGAAAGGGATCTTATGAGGTGGAAAAACTTTCTGCAGAAGAGCAATTGAGAAAACAAAGATACAGAAGCAGCAGATAAAATATCTTGTGGGAGGAACAGAGAGAAGACCATTTTGGCAGGATTGGAGAGCAATGCATAATGAATCTGAGATAATAGGTTAGGACTCTAGTGTAAAGGGCTTTAAATGTCAAACAGAGGAATTTTTATTTTATCTTGAGGCAACAGGGAGCCACCACAGTGTATTGAAGTAATATGGTCAGATCTGTTCCTTCAAAAAAATCTGGCTTCTCTGTGCAAGATGTGTCATGGATTTGGATTTGGAAGGGGCTTTAAAGAACCTTTTAAAGGTTCTAGCCCTTATTAAGGCACTGAGGTTCAGAGTCCTGCCTGAGATCAAACTGATAGTAACTAAGATAGGACATAAACCCAGGTCTTCCTGACTCCAAATTCAGTGCTTTCTCTACAAATGGGAAGAAATTTTAGGCAGGAAGTATAATTAAAAAAACTAAAGTGTTGGTTGAATGAATAGAATAGGGTCAGATGTAAGTGAAACAAATACAGCAAAAAAGAGCAATTGATTATATGTATGGGGCAAAGAAGAGTGAGAATAAAGGAAAATGCTGAGATTATGAATTTAAGAGATAAGAATGGTGGGACCTTCCATAGAAATAGCAAAGTCTGGAAGACAGGGGGTATGGTAGAGAAAGATAATAAGTTTAGTTCTGAATATATTGAATTTGGGATGTCTCTAAGATACTCACCTTGAAATGTTCAACACGGTTGGTAATTGTCATTCTGAAACCCAGGAGAAAGAACTAGGACTAGATACATATATCTAGTAAGTCTGTAAATCATCAACCAAAAAAGAAAAAAAAGATTTCATTAAACCACAAGAATCTGAGGAGATTACACCAAAAGAAAAGGTATAGAACTAAAAAAGATAAGGAGCCCAGGATAGAGAATATTTTGAGAAATTTTACCTGGTTAGGTAGCAGCATGTTACAGATAATGAACTAGCAAATGAAAATGAGAAGGTACATTCAAATGGACAGAAAGGGAACCAGATAAAACAGTGCTGTTGGGGTTTAAAAGAGCCGGCACAACGGTTAGAGTTCCAGATCAGTGTTATGAAGTGTCTCAAAAAATTTTGCAGGCTCAGACCCATCTCCAAGTCAAGGAGCAAAGTTTATTACAATTGTAATGCCAATTAAAACGGGCTAAGTTCTGAGAGAACTTAGCAAAGAACCAGGGTTAAGAAGATAAATTTAGAGGAAAAAATATAGAAAAATAAAGTGCTTCATGTCACTGATTTGCTAATTTTATGACAGAGATAGAAGTGAGGTGTGGTCTTAAAGGTGGAGTTGAGAAATATTGAATTCTATGGCTCTGAGGTGAAGTTGCACCCCATTATTGAATTCTGTGATTCATATTGTCTCAGAAACTTTGTTATTACTGACCAACAGATTATTATCTGGCAGCTAGCATTGTTTGTGGACTCCCAAGGCCAAGCCTTAGAGTTATTGCTACAATTTCCCTGGGAGCTATATTACATCAGTGCTATACAAACAGGAGGAGAAAGCCCAGTGTCAAATGCAGTAGAGAAATCAAGAAAAGTGGAAAAAAAGATATTGAATTTGACAATTAAGAGAATGTTGATTACTAGAAAAGATCACTTTTGATTGAGTAAGGAGGTAAGAAGGCAAACTGCAAAAAAAATGATATTAAAAATCAACAAAAGTCAGACCAAAAGAGCAATGTTAATTCCATATTATTAAATTTTAACAAGTTCTGAAGTCATGATTTGCCATGATATTGATCAGAATTCTAAAATCTTTCAAAGTTATCTTTAATTGTTATCATATTGCTCAATTCTGTATCAGTTCATATAAATCTTCTCAAGTTTTTCTAAATACTTTATAATAATTTCTTACAGGACAGAAAAATGTCATTACAGTCATATATCATAATTCAGCCATTCTCCATTTGGAAATCTGATTTATTTTATTAATGGATCAGATTAGGTAATCAAGACCAATTGGACATAATGACATAGTATTCATTAAGCCTAGAAACATCATGTTATAAACATTATCTACTTGAAAAAAAACAAAACAAAAACTGAAAAGAACTGGCATAAATTGTATTCCAGATCAACATCTTATAATACCATAAATAATCTCCTAATTGATATATGACCTAAAAATTAAAGGTAATATCATAAACCTAGTAGAGAAGAGATGGATTTATTTTTCACAACTATAGCTTAAGAAGACAGTTCTTAATTGAATATTGGGTAGAGATGATCCTAGAAAACAATGGATACTTTTGGTTATTTTAAACCAATAAAGTTAAGATTCGAAGAGTAATTTTAGATTGTAAACTCTGTGAGAATAGAGTCTGTCTTTTGCTTCTTCTTGTATTCCCATTTAATACAATGGTTGGCACAACCTAACGCTTCCTGGCTTTGGGAGTACCACAAACAATGCTGGCCAATTTGTTTGTCAGTAAGCCTTAGGGGAACTATCCCATACCTGCCACTCCTCAATTGTACCTCTGAGCCATAATAATAGCATATCAACCTAATCTGTTTCTCTTTTCTATGAAATTATCTTCTTGACGCTGACTCTTTGCTAAATTCCCTTGGAAATTAGCCTACTGTCAAAAAGCACAATAAATCTTTATCCCTTAACCTGGAGACTGAGTGTGCAAATTCTTTCACCAAACTCATGACATCGACTTGGGAACCCTAATCTTGTTGGGGTGTCTTCTACCTCAACAGAGAGGTCTTGGAACCAAAAAGTTTAAGAACTACTGAACTAAGTTCCCTTTCCATCTCTGACATACCATAATTCTGTGCCCATAGTTTTCAAAGAAAAAAAAAAAAGGCTAATCTTTTAGAATTATTTAAATTAGGAAAATGGGTAAAAATGGAAATGTGTTGTAAATAAAATCTAAATATATGTAACATGAAAAATAACTTACTTAAAACAATTTTCTGCTTCTGGAAAAAGCAAGTGACCATGAATTAGAATGTTTAATTATATCCTTGTCTTTTCATAGGCTTTCCCCAATGCCTGTAATGTATTTCCTCATCACTGTCATCCACTTGGTACTTTCTTGACAAAAATACTGGAATTATTTGCCATTTCCTTCTTTACAGATGAGGAAATTGAGGCAAACAGGATGAAGTAACTTGCCCAGATTTATGCATCTGGTAAGTATGTGTGACCAGATTTGAATTCAGGGAGAAGAATCCTCTTTACTCCAAGCCCAGCACACTGTCTAACGTACCACTTATTGCCACCCAGTTTCCTCTAGAGCTCAGCTCAAATACCACCTCAGCTTGGTTTCCATTTCATTCCAGGTTTCACTTCTCTCTTCCTGGACTTAACTTCTAAATTGTGAAGCTCACACCAGCCCTGAATTTCATATCAGAAATAGCTCTACCTAGTGATACGCTTGAGCCAACTCATACCACTCATAATGCATCAAGTAATTGCATCCTCACCCCCTTTCCAGTTTCTTTTTATGTCTTGTCTTCACCCATTAGAATGTAAGGTCCTTGAGGAACTGTCTTTCTGCTTGTATTTAAATTCCCAGTACTTAGCACAATGTCTTGGACATACTAAGGTCTTAATACTTATTGACTTGATGTTTCACACAAGATCTTCTCAGATTCCCTTCAACTGCTAGTGTCCTTCCTCCAAAAATTCCCTTATATTTAGTATGTATATATGTGTGTGCATATGCATACACATACACACACACACACATATATATATATATATATGAAAACTCAGTCATCCATTACATAAACAAATATCAAGTAGTATACAAATGAAATGGGTAATATTGTTCATGTATATATGAAGTAGCAGAAGTATATCATGATAGAGCTAAACTGTTTTAGTTTTTGAAGGGTTTTTTTGGTAATCTCAATGGTTGATGCAGTTTCAAGACTTTATTGGTTAAATTATATGTAATTTCTGGCCACAATCCATGTCCTAGATTTATACAGAATCCTGAACTAGTTGTCCATGTCTTGGGAAAGTCAAGATGATAGGAAAAGGCAGAAAGACATTCTTATATAGTCTAAAAAGTGAGAGAAACTAAAGCCATTAGGAAAGACAATAAGGCCTTTGCTATTACAGTAACCTCTGTGTGGCCTCCAGGACTGCCACCTGTTGGTCATATTTATGTATGTATATATATTTATATCTATAAATTTTTATATTTATATTTTACATTATCTATTTGTTTATTTATATCTATTACATGTATACATAATTAATAGATATATGTTATATATATGCATATATGTATATATGTCATTCTGATTAATGAATTACTCAATTCATTAATTACATAATTTCAAAGTATGCCAGCAATACTGCAGTCATCTATTTATTGGACTTATTATACTGTTGAAGGGAAATCACCCTAATAAGATTAGGGTTCCCTTTGGTCGGTGTGGTGGATTTGGAGAAAGAATTCACACCCTCATTCTCCAAGTTAAAGAACAAATATTTATTATGCTGCTTTACAACAGACTACTTTCCAAGGGAATTTTAGCAAAGAGTCAGAATCAAGGAGATAATTTTATAGGAAAGAAACAAAATTGAGGAGTGGTAGGGATGAGGTAGTTCCCCTACAGTTTATTGACCAACATATTGGCCAGCATTTTTATGGTACTCCCAAGGCTAGGAAACCTTAAGTCAGGGGTCCTCAAACTTTTTAAAAAGGGGGCCAGTTCACTGTCCCTCAGACTGTTGGAGGGCCGGACTATAGTAAAAACAAAAACTTTGTTTTGTCGACCTTTAAATAAAGAAACTTCATAGCGCTGGATGAGGGGGATAATCGTCCTCAGCTGCCACATCTGGCCCATGGGCTGTAGTTTGAGGACTCAGGTTTGCTACATCCTCACACCTCTTCATTACCTTGGACTCTACTGGGATGTCAGGTTCTGATAAACTCTTGCCTTCTCTAATCTAGAACCACTCAAACTATCATCTACATCTCTGCCTCCACACACACATACAAATACACCAGAACCTTGGACTCTGTCCCTGAAATTGAATTGTGATGGATAAGTTTTCACCTTATCTTGCCCAGAAACAAGCTAGGAATCCACTTCCTGGTCACAGTTTTCAAGCCATACTGACCAATACTACCCCACCCTTCTGGTTCCTATTTATGTGGTATTTCTTGAGGGCAGGGGCTCTCTTGCTTGTATTCCCAGGACTTTTAGAAGTGCTTGATACACAATAATTAACAAATGTCTTCTCTATCCGTCCAGTCATCTTTCTATTCATCTGTCTTTCTACTTATCTATATATCTGTATGAGTCCACTTTTGTCTGTAGATTACAGAAAGCAGGGGAATGAAGTCAGTTGGGTAGCTCTGGCAGCACCATTAATTATACACCTAACACCACCTACACAATGTCACACTAAGAAGCCAAGATCATTGGTCTCCACCCACCTAGACAATATGCCTTCCTTGGTTATGCCAACAGCAAAATCCTGTTGCTTTAGTAAGAATATATTTTGAATGATGAAATATTGTTTCCTTAAATACTGAATTATTCCACACTTGGTAGATATTCAAATAAGTTCCAATGTAAACCTCATCAAAATGAAGGAAAAAAGCCAAAAAACTATTTTAATCCTGTTATATAATACACAGTGTATAAATGGGTTACACATTATTAGTAGATGATTTTGAGTTTGATAAACAGTCTTCTCATTCTCAAAGTCATTCTCAAAGAATGGCTTTGGTATGGAGAATAATGGGAATCTGCCTCACAAGCTTATCAAAACTGGAGATGTAAAAAACACTTTAGAGAGTTTTAGCTTAAGGAAATTAATATATAGACTAGAAAGAACTTAGATTTCTCAAAACTAAAATAGTATAGCTGTGAGAGAACCTTTTGGATAATTGAGTATGGGTCCTGGAGTGAGAATAGGCTATTTTAAGTAAAGTGATAATAGACCTCAAGAAGTCATGTAATTTGATCTCTTTTTTTTTTTAATTGAAGAAGAAATTTAGGGTATTTACATCGATAGGAAAGCATTTAGTGGAGATTTGAATGCATCTGCCTCTAGTAAGTCTTTTTCTGATTTTACATACTATATCTGAAAGTCTTAGGTACAGCCTGAGTTTATACCAAAACCAAATGTGTACAAGCATTGGTTTCACAATTCTAGTGACATTTACTGTGTTAAACCAGGCTGTGTCTGATCTACAATTATGGATTTGTTTCATTCAAACAAGATCTATGATTCTATCAACTCAACATATTTTAGCATGAAGGGAATGTAGACAGTATCAAAGTGTTAAGAAGCAAGATTACATATTTTTTACTCATTTTAAGCACTTTTTATTTACATGAGGTAGTACAGCAGAGTTGATAACTTTGAAGCCAAAAAAAGGTATGTTCCTAAAAGGATTAAGTATTGTTTTCAACACAAATTGACTAGTGATCTTTAAAATATCAATTAAATTCTCAGTAGTTTAGGCAAGACTATAAACTGTAAAAGAAGATCTTGACCTCATTTGATCAAAGTTCTCTGACCTGAGAGACCTCTGCACCCAAAATAAAAATAATTACAGGAACAATTTTATTTTGGATTCTTAATCTAAGAAGTCTTTCAGCAGGGAAAAAAGAAGTAATATCTTTTCCTATTTCCAAAAGAAGCATCAATCATTTTTTTCCTTCATGGACCTGAAGGCATTCAGATCTGAAGTCAAATCTGGCCTCAGCCACTTCATAATTGTGTGACCCTGGGTAAGGGAATTAAACTTTTCATTCTTAGTTTCTTCATCTGTAAAATGGAAACGATAAATATCTATCTCCAAGAGTTATTGTGAGGATAAAATGAGGTAATACATGTAAAGTTATTCAAAAAATTTAAAGTACTATATAAATGCTATGTTTTCATTTTATGTATGTATGTATCTATCAGTATCATCCTTATATACATATCACTTTAATCAATAAAATTTACTTTAACTTTAATTTTTAATTAACGCTTTAATACTTAAATGAACGGATGATTTATTTCATCAAAGTGAATAAATAATAGAAATAATAATCAATGATGTCTTCTTATCCTATAAGATTCCCTTCCACATCCTTTCAGAGACCTCCTTTAAGTCTTTTATTATTTCATATTAAATATAAAAACTAATACAATACTCTGGCTGGCTATTGTTTTTTGGACTCACCCTTGGGCCTACTAGTCCTATTTTCCTCTCTGTTTGGGGCAGGCTTGTTTCCATTATAGCACAACTGACTATAATCTAGATATCATCACAATTTTACGACCTTCCATTCCTAAAATATTCCATGTACCATGCTAGTATGGCTAGTAATAATCTTGAAAATTTAATATAAATGTAGCTTAAGTGGAAATATATAATGGTCAAGAAATGTTTAAAATGAAAATTAATAAATTCAGCAAAGATTTCTCTAGCACAGAAGGAAACCAGAAACTCCAGAGATGAAGCCACAGGAGCTGGTGACTTTTGCCAATCCCTGTCTTTTCTTCCATGGATTACCATGGTTCACGATTCTAGAGTTAGCATCTCTTAAAGAAGATCACCAGGTTTCCAATGCTTCAGTTCTTTTCCCATTCTAGATTTCTAAGGAACAATTTTATTTTGGATTGTAATCTAAGAAGTCCTTCAGCAAGGAAAAGAGAAGTAAAAAGGTTTCCATGTTACCAACATGAATCAGGTATATGATAATTAGGTACCGATATTATCAATATGAATAAATTATATCCCCAAACATAGAAAGGGGGAAGCAATTTTTATTTTAAAAAAATACAGAGAATTCCAATCAAATAGGACTAATATTCAAGCTTCATTGGGACATTTGCAAACTTCTTTGTGAGAGCTGCTGATTAATACTTTTGCATTTCAAATTTGTGAGCTTTCTTTCTTTTTGTGGTTTCTCTCCGTGTAGATGACTTTTTTCCCCAAAGCAGTTGTGTAATGGCAGTTATTGCCACTGAAATTATTTGGATGGTCAATACTCTACTGCATAGGTGTCCTAGAAGTGGAACAAACAGATGTCAGATATCTTTTGGATAACTCTACAGTTCTGTACCAAAGTTTAAAAAAATACATAAAAGATGGCCTATCCTTGGCACAAACTTCCTTTTGTAGTTGTATAGTCAAGTCTGACTCTTCATGACTCCATGTAGGATTTTATTGGCAAAGATACTGGAGTGTTTTGCCATTTCCTTTTCCAGTTCATTTAAGAGACAAGGAACTGAGTCAAACAGGGTTAAGTGACTTGCCTCTAGGGCTACACAACTAAGAAGTATCTAAGATTGGATTGAATTCAAGTCTTCCTGACTCCAGGCCCAGGCCACTATATCTAGCCTCTGTACCATCTAGTTGCCCTCAAGAGGTAATACTCCTGGCATGCAACCCCCTGGACCTTGGGACAATGTAGCTAGGAAAATAGTCCTTGAAAAGCAAGAATTGTCATCTTATTGTACCCATGGTGACTCAGAACAACAAGCAATTTAAATGATTCCTATAGTTAATAGAAAGTAGTGGAGAATATCTTTGTCTGAAGCAAGATGTGGGAGTGGGCTCATTTTTCCCATTAAATACTTATTTGCAAGGTAGGCAAGACTAAGTGTTAGACACTAAATTAAGTATTGGTGAATAAAAATTAAAAGTCAAATGGAACTGACATGATAAAAGTGAAGAGAAAGAAGAGAGTAGAAAAATGTACAAAAATAGAATGAGTCTGGAAAAAACACTTCAGGTTACAGAAGGAAATCAAATCATTTATCAAACATAAAGGAGTATTTTTCTTCATTGTCAAAAATGAGTGAAAACAGGTAAAGCTTTCTCAAAAGGTCAGACTAGTCATGTGATCCCTATTCCCAAAGGTCTGCAGAGCCGGAAGATCAGATCTTGGGCCTAGATTGCAGGAAGTCACATGATCTCTAGGCCTACAGGTCTCTAAAGATCATATCCTAATTCAGCTACAGGGATTGTGCCACAGTTTCCTTTTATTGTCCTGCCTCAGTTTCCCTAAATTGTTCTTCCTCAGTTCCTTGAATTGTTCTGCCTCAATCCCCCTGGTTGCAAACCCCCTTCCTGACCATTAGGACTGAGATCATTAGGTCTGAGAGCCCTGACTATTAGCATTCCATAGACAGATAAGTTACTAAGAGACATGCTGACATATCTCTTGTTTCAGACTTTCTGTCTCAGGGACTACACCCTTCACTCCCAAATTATCAGAATTTATGGTCCTACCCCCAACCTACCAAATTGATAGCCCCTTCCTGGAAATTCCCGTGCTCCCATGTTCGGACTTCACCCCTTGCTTTTGTCTTCCCTGATTACTCAGCCATATAAAAATCATTGGAATCTCACATTCAATGCTGGATTCTTTGAGAGGAAATCCATGAATAATGGATTTTGATCTGCCCCCCCCAAAAAAATCTCTTTCTCTCAGAAACCCAAATATTAAAAATTCTCTAATCTCTATTTTGCCTCAGTTTCTCCAGCATTACACAGGAAGTGATATGACCCATAGGAAGCAGACAACATTGGTGACCATTGGTCAATGATGGTTACTTCTTTTTAGTCTATCCGATGAAAAGACTCGTATCTTTTGCTATTTAATCAGTTTTACTGTTTCCGGCTTGTCAGGTTGGGCACATGTTAGAAGCTGAGATGCTTCCCATGTGTGCTTGGGCCTCTCCCTGCAGGGACTAAATAAATGCTTTCTCTTTGTACCTGAAGATGTCTCTAATTAATTAATTTGGGGAAGGGGGTCTAGCACCTGTCTCACACAAAAGGAACTAAGCAAAAGGCTTTTAACTGAAATAAAAAATTTACTTCTTAAGTTTTGGATTTCTCTAAATTAGATTTCTTAGAGAGACAGGCGAAAGGAAGAACCAGACCAAGAAAGTTGAATTTTCTAACCAGAGCAACCAGAAGAGAAATTTCATCTATTAGCAGAGACTTCTAGACTTGAAATTGATAGAGTAAATAAATCAACTTATCCCTTATCACTTAAATTATCACTTATTACTTAAAGTGATAAAATGCCTAGATACAAGTTTCAATTAAACAATTTAGATTAAATGGAAAATGTCCTTCCATGAGTTGGAGTGACATTAATAAGAAGGGAGTTCAGATTGGTTGAGGAAATTTAGATGAGCTAAGAGTCATAGATAAAATAGAAAATTAATTCAGAATCCAAGTTATTTGAGCAACTGGCAGAGATAGAGACTCCAGTGAGCAATAATGAGGAGAAAGAGTTCCAACTAACCCCCACCCCCCAAGAAGGATTTATTTGGGGAATAACAAATCATTCTGATCTTGATCTCTCCCATCATCCATTGAGTAAATAACCTTGTGAATAATCTCTGATGTTCAGAGGCCTTCCCATCAGCATCCCTAGAATATCTGGCAGCCATGTTCACATTAGACACCAAGGACAGACTTACAAGTATCCACAAATCTACAAAGATCCCTGCTCCCTCTCCAAAAAAGAAACAGCATACCTAAATAAACCTTTTGAGCACTCCCCAAAAAAGGAGAAAATAACTTCCAACGATTAGAATCTGTAAGTTGCCTCTTTGCCATATATGCTATCTAACTTTAATACATTTTCCACTGGACTCTACACATGCTAATGAAAAAATGTCACAGGCATTGGGGAGGATGTGTTATACTAAAGTCTCCTTTCTGAAAACTATTTGAACCTGGCTAACTAAAGAATATCAACTGATAATCATGGCAGGAAACATTAATGTAGGCTTATGATCTATAATTCTAGAAAGACATTCCTCAGTACTTCAGGGATACCTGTGATCCCTGAAAGGATGTAATAGTCAAGGTCTGAGAACCAACTCCTTAGGTCAAGTGGGAGTTAAGATAGCAGCTCCACAGCATCTAGTGAAGCCATGACTGCAAAAAATTCATGGAAAAAAAAATCATCATTTCAGGGCGAGAAGCAAAGTGAGTGTCACTAATGCTCAGCAATCCCCTCTGTCCCCCACTGAGAGGTAACGAACTCAGGGTACAAACTAAGACTTTTTTTATTGTTGTTATATGGAATTTGTTTTGCTTGATTATGCATATTTATTATACTGAATTTCTTTTTCTTTCTTTTTCAATGTGGAGAGGGGAGACAATAGAGAAAATAGGTATTTGTTAATTAAAAATATGTTAATTTAAAAAAATGAGAATTTATTAAACAATTATTATGATTTATTTAAAAGTTTTCAAATCCATATTATCTCATTTGAGCCTTAGTAAAAGCCTGTGAGATAACCACTGGGAGTTTATTACTTTTATTTTTATGGATACCAAAGCTAAGACTCTTGAGAGGATAAATGATTTACCCATGGACATAAATCTATTAAGTGTATGACATGGATTTCAAACCCAGGTTTCCTTATCCTAATTTAAGTACTCTTTTGATAAAGCCATGCTGACTTTCATGATGAATGAGAAACAACATGAAACAAGATTTAAAAGATACTTGTGAAAAACTTTAGAGGACTTTAGATGCTAAATTGAGGATTTTTCTTTTTATCCTAAAAGTAATAGTTATTTAAATTTTTGAGAAGGGAACTGATCTGATCAGATGTGTCTTTCAAAATCAATCTGACTGCACTGTGAAAGTTTTAACAGACAAGAAATGGTTTATTACTGAAAGAAAAGTCAATTGCCAGCATACAGATAGGCCACTATCTTAATGGATCAATTATCTAGATTAGGGAAAGAAATTAAAAAAGAATAAATAAAAGAACTAAAAATTATAATTAGAAATGGCAGGCAAATAAAGCAATGGAAACATGACAAAGTTAAACTAGTTCTTGATGATGAAAAATGGGATGTAGATGAAAGAAATAATGAAGACATCAATTACAATAATTTCATGTTGAATTTCAACCAATACAAATAAATTGCCATAATAATGGGACTAAGAGTCTGAAAAGCATCATAATCAGCAAACCCATGACTTGTCAAGAGAAAATATATAATAGCGAAAGGCAACACTGTTTTAGAATATGAACTCATTTGTATAATCTTACAAAAACAAATGATGGGAATATTAGTAGTAGTATTTCTTCATAAAATAGAAACAATGTAGAATAAAACTAGTTTAGAGTAAGTTTTGTGAGACTGAATTAAAGCAAAGTAATCCAAAGGGCACATAAGGATAAAGCTAGAAACAGGACAACAGATAGATGAAATAAGGAAAGCACTACAAACAAATTCATTTCAGTTTAAGGACAGTAGAGCCATCCTATTTAGATTCTAACATCACAGTTCAGGATATGTTTTTAGAAAATATGGAAATGGCATTAAAAACACACAAAAAAATATGAGAAAAGCAATAGTATTAAACCAACTATATACAAAGGAGAACTGTGCTCATGATAACAAATTTGTGAATGTGTTGAAGAGAAGTGATTCACAAAGTATCAGAAGTAAGGAAAAATACTAACAATTACTTTGATGTCACCCATTTTCTGTATTTGCCCTATAGTGTGTTAATCAATAAGCTCTAGCATCCATTTAATAATACATCAGTCTAAAGAGTAGACATTTGCTATTGGCATGATTTATACATGTGAATAATAAGGTCAAACTTTTTAGAATGGCTGAACAAGTTGTGGTATATGATTGTGATGGAATACTACTGTACATGAGAAATGATGACCTTAATGATCTTAGAAAAACATGGATAGACTTGCACAAAATAATAAGGAAAATGAGTAAAATTAAAAGAATGTTTTATATAGTATCAATATTGTTTTAAGTCACTTTATACCCAAATTAACTACAAATTCCTACTATGCAGGAAGACACCATATGCAACCAGAGAAAGAACTCATAAATAGAAGTGTATAAAGAATGGTTTTATGTGTGTGTGTGTATGTGTGTGTATATATGTGTAGAATGGTAGTCTTCTCAAGGGGGTGGGGAAGAAAGGAAGAAAAAAGAAGTAGTACATAACATTATATATTTAAAAGGAATAACAAGCTGCATATATTAAACTTGAGGTTTCATGTAAAATCATTTTTCCCATCCTACTATGTTATAGAAACATTTTATTTAAATGCAGAATAAAATAAAAAAAATTTATATAGAATGGTTATGACCTAAAAGACTTTTCAGTGTTCCAGGTCATTTTGAAAAACAGTAGCTTATGCACAATGT
The DNA here is from genome assembly GCF_902635505.1 of Sarcophilus harrisii. NCBI lineage: Eukaryota > Metazoa > Chordata > Mammalia > Dasyuromorphia > Dasyuridae > Sarcophilus > Sarcophilus harrisii. Next base: position 169,789,646 of record NC_045428.1, on the reverse strand, counting down.
ATATATTCTTATCATCCTTATCAAGCTTCCAAGAACTAATGAGCTAACTTCCTTGAGAGAATTAGTATCACCTTTATATTGGAGTTTGAGATGAGATTATATGATAACTTGTCTATGCATGAAGTTTGGTAGTACATGAAGATGAGTGAAGAAAGATACAGTTCTAGAAGACCAGAAGTGTAGCCACTGGCAACCAGAGAGAAGGAATAAGTAATAAATTTTTACCCTCTGGTTGGCTAACCAACTATTGTATCTCTTTCCAACCATTTCCTATCCACTATATGCCCAAATGGAGATATTTTCAATTTCCTTTACATAGATCTTTCACAGTGTACTGATGAGTTTGGGAGCTTTTTTTGTTTTTGTTGATGTTAAGCTTGATTTCTAGGGAGTGCATCTTTTTGTTCCATGTTGTTCAAACTCTTCAAACTGTCATAAAATTTTTGAGAGGCCAACCATTTAACTAATTTCTAATCTATTAAAAGAATACTCATTAGCTTTCATCTCATCAGCTTGTTCATCAAAAGTGAGTTCAGTAATTAACACGCAAAATGCCAAATAGAAGAAAATTAATTATGTTTAGATAGCAACAGTCTAAGAAATAATAATAATAATATATTATATATTATATAATATATAATTATTATATTATAATTATTAATATATTATATATTATATTATTAAATATATAATTATAATAATATATTAAATATATTAATATATAATTATATATAATATATAATATAATATATATTGGCAGAAAGAGTAGATCTTGGAAGATGGAAGATGGGTACCACCAACTAAGGAGAATGATCTGGTAATATCACAAAACAACTTGAATAAGAAGAGAGATAAATGTCTTAAAATTCTCCAAGAGGTGGAAGGAAACTGTAGTTACTTCACTATAACAACTTCTCCAGCTTTTTAATTCTCACTAGGGGGTTAGGAAGTAAGGAAGTGGTTGGGATAGATTTCAGCATGTCTGGATACTGGTTGAAGATGGAGGGGTGGGGGGGGTGGTATGAGTTTCAAAATGAAAATGGTATGACATCCTCCCCGTACCAGCAGAACTCTGTATTTTCTATTCTCCGCTGATTAAAGAAACACAAATACAGACAACTTTAAAATAGTACTTTATATTCATAAAAATGGCAAAATTAGCAATATATATAAAGTTAAATAATAAAGAGTTTGCAAAGAAACAGGCCTAGTTAGAATACATGTGATCACCTAAAATGGCTAGGGTACAAGCCTGATATGTAGCAAGGGATGTACACTGTTAGAATGTCCCCAAATCCAGTAATGTATTCTTTACCTAGTAATTTCATTGCTAGGACTTTATCCAAAACAATAAAAGGAAAAAGACCTAAACAAAAATACCCAGGACTATTGTTTGAATAATAGCAAAAAATCCTCAAAAACAAAAACCTGGATTGCTATATCCAACTATTGGAGAATAATTGAATAAAATATAACATATTAACACAAGCAGAAAGAATTTGTGTGATTTCATTAGTACAGAAAACCCCCAAGTGAGGAAACAATGAAGATCACCATCATCACTATAATAGAGGCTTAGAGAGTTGCCTAAAACACTAAGAGATTAAGTAACTTGACTAGGATAATGCAATAAAGGCAAGATATTAAACCTGGTTCTTCTTAACTTCAAGGCCAACCCTCTAACAACTACACCAATACAATGAAAGGTAGATTCAGAAATGAAAACTTTTTTTTTTTCTAGTCTTACATAAGAGCAAGAGCAGCCTAACTGCCTCCATTTTCTTAAAGGTAACAATCTTTTTGACACTGCTAACACTATTGACAATGGAAAGGGCCTAGAAAAAAAATAGTAAAAGAATTTTCTAGGTAGCCCCAGGAAATAATGATCCCATTCTCACATCCATACTCCAACCCTTCCCTCATCTATTGTTGGTGCAGTAGATAGAGCACTAGCCCTGAAGTCAGGAGGATCTGTGTTCAAATCTGACCTCAGACAAATAAGTAAGTAAGTAAATAAATAAATAAATCTGTTTTCCCCTTTAGAAACAAGAAACATTCCAATGTATCCCTTTTTCCCAATATATTTTTCTGGGAAACTTTTAAAAGGCTAGGATGATCATAACAGCTATTTATCTCATTATTATTTTGTTAGGGTTATTATTTTGAAAATTATTTTCTTCCAAACTATTAACTGATAGGGATCTATAGTATGATTATAAAAGCTCTTTGTAGTGGACATTTCTTTGTTATAGAATTAACATAATACAATTTACTGCATTAAACAGAGTATTTTCTTTGGAAGTTGAGTTCTAGCTTACTATTATGAGGCCTTCTTATACATGGGGGGAAAATGAAAGCTATTTGTAATCATTTAACTTAACCATTACAAATTCGACTTTCATGTTCTTGTTCATTCATTCTATTATTCAGAAAATCACACAATGCACATATCATCTCATCTCATCAAATCTCATTTTCAGATGAAAGAAACCAAGGCCTAGATAGATTAAATGTCTACAGTCTATGTCTACAATCAAACAATGTGTTTGTGACTTAGGTGTCAATAAAACCCAATTTTTCTTACCCCAAATCTAGCTTTACCTGCTACAGGTGGCACAATGGATACCAGGCTTGTAATCATAAAGGCCTGAGCTATAATGACCCTAGACAAATCTCTTTAATGTCTTTCATCTTCAGCAAAAGGGGTTAGTTAAGATTAGGACCAACCTCATAGTATTGCGGCGAGGTTCAAATGAGATAACATATATAAAACTATTTGTGAATCTTAAAGCACTGAACAAATGTGAACTATTATTATTCCTGTTATATCTCTCAGTCCAGCTAATTGGGCTTCAAAACTTGTGAAATAACTATGAGATTGATGATCTACCCAGGAAAGAAACAAATGGTTGAAGAATCCCTGATATTCAGAATATGACATGTAGGTGGATGGCTAACATATAATATATAACATCCTTGAGGAAGAATCATGTTTGTGTTTGTATCTCCAAGGTCCATCACATTCTTGATACTGATTGCAATAAATGCACTGCAAATAAACAATGAAGTAGGCCCATGATGCACTATGAATGTGGTACTTGTGAACCCAAGGCAATGTGTTAGAAACAATGAATTAGTGAAGTAATATAAAATCTGTAATTTGTAGCATTTATTTTGATTTGCTTGTCCTTCAATGTTAAATGGTAAAGCTTTGGCTGTTCATAGAGGAGCAAAAGAAGTATATAAGTAAGGGGCAGCTGGTGGTACAGTGGATAGAGCACTGGGCCTGGATTTGGTTTTGGACACTTACTAGCTATATGATTTTAGGTCACCTAACTTCTATTGCCTCCAGGGGAAACAAAACCAATGTATAAGTAATAATGATGAGACAAGGAGTCAAGTGAAGAAGGATGTCAAGGACTTAAAGGATGAGAGAAAACATAATATACTTCTGAGACACTGAAAACTGGAACTAAAGAACTCTATGTCAGGAATATAGAAATAAAGGAAGAGATGATTTGGTTCCTTTCCCCACCATTTTGTTTTTTGATGTAATCACAGAAAATAATGAAGTAATGATATTTTCTTAAATGCAAAGACATATTAACACTCTGTGATCCCTGTGGAAGTATTAAGATGTTTTCCTTGACAACTGGAAGGGGAACTGGCCCTTGGCCAGGTAAAGATTAGCTTGAAGACCATTAAAGGTTTGAGATCACCAGCTTTGTAGCTAGTTAACAGGCAGATAAGAATTCAGCCCCTGAAGAGGAATCATTCCATCACTTAGAAGACTGGAGAAGAAAAAGAATCCTCTTCCCTCTCAACCATCTACCCAAGTCACTTGTGGTACTTCGTTATGGAGCTAATCATCATGGTTCTCTTTGAGAGTGAAGAACACCACTACCAGTAGATACTTCATTCAATTGAAAGCAGAGGCATACACTAGAAATAGAAAGGCAATTACTTTTTTTTTTAATTTAATAGCCTTTTATTTACAGGTTATATGCATGGGTAACTTTACAGAATTAACAATTGCCAAACCTCTTGTTCCAAGTTTTCACCTCTTACCCCCCACCCCCTCCCCCAGATGGCAGGATGACCAGTAGATGTTAAATATATTAAAATATAAATTAGATACACAATAAGTATACATGACCAAACCGTTATTTTGCTGTACAAAAAAAATCAGACTCTGAAATATTGTACAATTAGCTTGTGAAGGAAATAAAAAATGCAGGTGGGCATAAATATAGGGATTGGGAGTTCAATGTAATGGTTTTTAGTCGTCACCCAGAGTTCTTTCTCTGGGCATAGCTGGTTCAGTTCATTACTGCTCCATTGGAAATGATTTGGTTGATCTCCTTGCTGAGGATGGCCAGGTCCATCAGAATTGGTCATCATATAGTATTGTTGTTGAAGTGTATAATGATCTCCTGGTCCTGCTCATTTCACTCAGCATCAGTTCGTATAAGTCTCTCCAGGAGAAAGGCAATTACTTGAGACAGGAAAGAGCTTCAGGAATCAGGATCTCTGATGCAAAGAAGAAAACCCACTCTAGACTTAAGAGAAAACAAACCCTGGCAAATAAGAGATGAACAGTGACAAGGAACAAACCCTCTAGGGGAAAAAGAGGTGGAAGGTGGGAGGCAGAGTGATGGAGAGGATATTAAAGTACTAGTACCAGAGGTATGGATTTCCCTGACATGTGTTTCCTCAGTGTGTGCCTCATTAAGGTACTATCAATTTATATTCAGTCTTGCCACAAATATTGTATTGCAGGGGAATGCACCTCAGGTTTCTGAAGGGGAATGTTTTATACTCGTTGTTCTGTGATATCTTAGTAATATCAGTCTTTGAACTAATTGGATCTTGCCTTACTACCAGAGTTAAATTAGTGGGCAATCATATAATCATATAATCATATAATCATATAATTGGGAGGTCAGGAGCCCAGACTATCCTTTGAACCTGTGAGAAAGTCCCTGAACTAGGTAGGATTCAATCTACAAACCTGTTTGTGACAAGTCTGGGAGGCTTCTCAGAGGGAAGCAAGTTTTTCTCTCCAATTGACTCAACAGCACTTCACTAGACTGTGCAGAAATTCCAAGTTCTCTATGTTGTCTATAAGTTTAGCCCTTACCTATATCTACAATATGCACTGTTAGCTACCATTAAGGGGAAAAAAAGTCAGAAATCTCTGTCAGAAACAAAGCATGTTTGGGAGCTTTTCCCAAACAGCAATAAGAGCCTAAGTTTTTATCCAGTCTCAAGTCTAAGGCCTGTACTTCAAGGTTGAGGGACTGAGTCCCAAGTCCAGAGTAATCAAGACCTCATTTAATAACTGGCACTACTTCAAGGCATGGATTAAATATTATCTGGGATCAGTGTTTATCTCTAGTCTATTCTTTTTCTTCTGCACAAAAGGAGCTATGGAAACTAAACAAAAAAGTATCTTTCAAAGAATTTCAGGATTCAAATTGAACTGAATAGTATTGGCAGGAGGAGGGGCTGCCTAGATCTAGAAGAAGCCACAAGTCTACAGCTTTGTAATAAGCTGTATACAAACATACCTATCTACATACAAATATGTATAAACACATATATTATATATGTGTGTGTATATATACACACACATATATTTAAACATACATAGGTATGTAATCATATATGCACATATAAATACATACACATGTATATTTCATTTCAACTTCATTGTTTCATTCATAAGTACATGAAATGAAACTATCATGTATTTATATGTACATAGAGAAAGAATTGAAACAAATGAAAATTTATATTATATATATACATTTCATATTTATATATATATATACATTTCATATTTATACATGAATTATACAAATTAAATGGAAATGAAATATATATGTATATAGAGTATATCTATATAATTTGTAATATATATGTATGATTATATATAATGTTATATGTTCTTTTTACCAAAAATAAGATACTCCTTACAAATAGGTAAGCTCTATTTTTTCCTTAAGTGGAAGAACTCTATTATATGGAATCTTGGACTCAGTAAGATATAACAAGTCCAAATAAAAGATTAGGTTTTGCATGTAAGATGGGAGTTTGAGAGTTATTTTAATTGGGTAAATCCTATTAACATTAACATATCTTCTAATGAAGCCCACTCAGAGAAAGACTGGGTACCTCTGCCCAGAACAATAAAATACTATGGAAGCCAGGTTCTGGGACTCACCTAGATTTTGATTCTTTCTGTTGAACAGGAACAGGTAAATAGAGAACAGCAGCACCTACTAGTTTGTGTAACCACCTATTTATCTAAACATCAAAGAAATGTATAGCTGCAAAAGAAGAAATGTATGAGATAAGGAAGCAAGAATAGATAGGGTTAACCACCTTCACAGCACATTACACAGACCTCTTGTGGTGAATTTATGGGAAGACACAGGAAATTAACGGTTATTTAGGATGGGCAAGCATAGATAGCATTCAGCATATCATTTCATAATAAGGAGTGATGGTAGTAGACTTCGAATCCAGCATTCTTTTCTTTTTATCAGAAGTTCTCTTCTCCAATTGATAAATGGTCAAAGGATATGAACAGACAATTCTCAGACAAAGAAATTGAAACTATTTCTAGCCATATGAAAATATGCTCCAAGTCATTATTAATCAGAGAAATGCAAATTAAGACAACTCTGAGATACCACTTCACACCTGTCAGATTGGCTAGAATGACAGGGAACGATAGCGCAGAATGTTGGAGGGGATGTGGGAAAACAGGGACACTGATACATTGTTGGTGGAATTGTTTATATATCCAGCCATTCTGGAGAACACTTTGGAACTATGAACAAACAAATATCAACTGTGCATACCCTCTGATCCAGCAGTGCTACTACTGGGCTTATACCCCAAGGAAATACTAAAGAAGAGAAAGGGACCTGTATGTGCCAAATGTTTGTGGCAGCCCTTTTTGTAGTGGCCATTAACTGGAAAATGAATGGATGCCCATCAATTGGAGAATGGTTGAATACATTATGGCATATGAATGTTATGGAATATCATTGTTCTGTAAGAAATGACCAGCAGGATGGAAAACAGAGATGATTGGAGAGACTTACATGAACTGATGCTAATTGAAATGAGCAGAACCAGGAGATCATTATATACCTCAACAACGATACTGTATGAGGATATATTCTGATGGAAGTGGATTTCTTTGACAAAGAGAAGATCTAACTCAGTTTCAATTGATCAAGGATGGACAGAGCAACTACACCCAAAGAAAGAACACTGGGAAATGAATGTAAACTGCTTGCATTTTTTGTTTTCCTCCCAGGTTATTTATACCTTCTGAATCCAATTCTCCCTGAGCAACAAGAGAACTGTTCAGGTCTGCACACATACATTGTATCTAGGGCATACGGTGACATATTTAACATGTATAGGACTGCTTGCCATCTGGGGAAGGGGTGGAAGGAGGGAGGGGAAAAATCGGAACAGAAGTGAGTGCAAGGGATAATGTTGTAAAAAAAATTACCCTGGCATGGGTTCTGTCAATAAAAAGTTATTAAAAAAAAAAGTTCTCAAAGTTTCAAAGGGGTAGTCAGGTCTAATTCTATAGGAAAATCACAAACCTTACAAGGTATCCAGATTGATGAATGACCACCAGTTGTGGGTCCTATATTCAGATATAAATATTGCAGTCAATTCTATTTTTTCTGATTTTGCTGGCAATTCTGAAAATCAATCTTTGGGGGGTGATGGGAGAGATCTGCAACACGGACATCCATCTTCCATTATCCCTTCAAAGGTCCATGAACAGAGCAGAAAATTCTTCTTTGCTGTCACTTATTTATGCTTAAATGTCACCAAGTGTTTTTTTTTTTTTTAGAATCCCTTAATAGATTGGACCCGATTAACCTTTGTGAGTTATTTTAAGACTGGCATTAATATATGACGTTCTCTCCTATTACTCGATATTGTCTCTGACAAAAGTCCTACATGAGCTTAGTTTAGCGCTGTGTGCGTGCATACGTGCGCGTGCGCGTGCGTGCGTGCGCGTGCGTGTGTGTGCGCCGCCTTTTTGGCGAAGTGATCTGGCTCTAGGTGAGCTTAGCCTTTCCGGTCTAGGTTTATGATTAAGTGACTTTTTGAAAAAGTGGGTTAGCTCTGAGCGCGCTCAGCTCCCCCAATACATATGTTGTGTTTAAGAGTCTTCTTCACAAAAACAGCTCGTGGTTGGCTTAGTATCTGGTCCACCTCTCAGCCTCCTTCCCCCGTCTTTTCCTTTCCCCTTTAGCTCCGTTTTCTTCAGGATTCCCTGAGCAAACAGGAGGAAGGCAGGAAGAGCCCCACTACAGCTTAGCACCTCCTCCCGGATCTGAAAGGCGGAAGAAGGAAGCGCCGGCTCAACCAACCGACAAAGCCCAAGAAGCGGGAGGGCGGAGCAAGAAGGGAGAAGCAGAGAGGCGGGGCCGCGGTTACCGCGGTAACACCGGGGGAGGGGAGGGGCTGCGGGGAAACGTCACCCTTGACTCGCGGGTGGATTCCCCACGTCATCCGCGGCTCTGTCTCGGCAGCTGCTGAAGCCGGAAGTGAAGCCACTGCGGTAGTGGTGGTGGGGGTGGCAGCGGCGGCGGCAGCAGCTACCGGCTAGTCGCGGCCAAGGGGGGTGTGCGCTCGTGTGTTTGTGTCTGTGTGATGCCGGCGTGGACATGGAGGTAAATCTATTTCCGGGCTGTGGTAGTGGGGGAAAATGGTGGTGCCTGCGACGTAAACGTCCCTCTTTTCTCCCGCCTTCCCCTAGCGTTCCCAGTGTCGACGGCCTCCTCCGCTGAGTCCCGAACCCCTCGGTGGGTGCCTCCGCCCCGCCCCCATCCCCCCTCTGGCCGCGGGTCCTTCCTGCCCCGTACCAGGAAGTCCCCCGGGAGTGACAACCTCTGCCCAAAGCATCTCCCCCGGTATCGAACCTTCCCCTTTCCCGCCTATATCCCCAAGCCTTTACCGTTGTCTTTAAAGGAGTACAAGGTGTCCCCAAATTCTTGGTGCAACTTTAAATCATTAACGCTTAAGACTGGTTCCGGGAGATCGTTTTTTTTTTTTTTTTTGTTTTTTGTTTTTTTTTTAACTTTATCCTTCTATCCCCTTTAAAAGAATTCAATTCTGACAACTCACAGGTTTGAGTTTGTCTCTCTTGCAGGATTCCGGGCAAGATGTGGTGGCCTCACCAGCCACACCTGGGGCTGGCAAATCTAAGGTAAAAACAAATAAATAAATCCTCACTGTTGTAGAGTACTTGGGAAATTCTGTGAAGCGTTCCACACTAGAACTTCTTAGAATCTGTAGCTTCCTTTACAGCTTAACTGGAATCTTGCTGAAACCCTTAGCTGCCTCTAAGGCCCTCACTACTCAAATAACTTTGCATTTATTTCCCATATATTTATTTTTCTACTTTCTGTTTTCCCTTCAGTCAATTCCTTGAGAAGCTTGGGTTTTTGATCACATTTCCACACTATAACTCAGTGTTTGGAATATAATAAATGCTTGTTGGATATCTGAAATTTTAATTGAGAACTGAAAGAGACCTTAGAGAGCACAGGAAGAAAATCCTTAGGAACATCTTTACTATCTAGTTTTTAAGATACATTTGACATATACTTTTTATTGTCTAATTGGCAGAGATTTTATTATTTATGTTGATGTTATAACTACTGAAAGAACCTGCATGACCAAACATTAAGCACTCCAGTAAGATAAGTAAAAATCAAAAGACTTGGGATAGTTTTCCTAAGTTGTGGTATGATCTTTTGTTATAACTTGTATCTCAGATGTCTGTTTCTTTTTCTATAAATTAGGGTTTGGGGTCACATGACCTCTAAAGTGTGGAATCCCCATTAATTTACAACTTGAAAACAGGGAGAAAATCCTTAGGAACATCTTTACTATCTAGTTTTTAAGATACATTTGACATATACTTTTTATTGTCTAATTGGCAGAGATTTTATTATTTATGTTGATGTTATAACTACTAAAAGAACCTGCATGACCAAACATTAAGCACTCCAGTAAGATAAGTAAAAATCAAAAGACTTGGGATAGTTTTCCTAAGTTGTGGTATGATCCTTAGTTATGAATTGTATCTCAGATGTTTGTTTCTTTTTCTGTAAATTAGGGTTTGGGGTCACATGACCTCTAAGGTGTGTGTGGGGTCGGTCTCTCTCTCTCTATATATATATATATTAATTTCTATACAGTAATTTCAGTAATTTCTCCACAAAAGTCTTTATGAAAACATCAAGTTGTTGATAGTCGTCCTAACTTGTCTCTTCTTTTCTTTGAATTTTCTTGGAGTTCTTGAATTTTCAGGTGATCAGACTTCATAGTTTCTTAAGCCCATACTTGAGAATGATCTTAAAAAAAAAAAAAAAAAAAAAAGCTTCAAGATTCTTTTTATAATTGTTTAAAAAGTAACCATGGAGCTAAGACTAGTGTTTGTTCAATTAACTTAAAAATTTTAAGAAAAGCAAAAGATTTAAACATCAATGTAGAACTGCTTTTAGCAAAAGATTAAAGTATTTTTTTCTTTGTGGTATAACAAAAATATAACCATTTTAACAGAATCTGTATACATTTCATTTCAGTTGGAAACATTACCCAAGGAAGATCTCATTAAGTTTGCCAAGAAGCAGATGATGTTGATGCAAAAAGTTAAATCAAGATGCACAGGTAATTGAATTGATAAAATGTTCATTTTTTTAACTAACCAAATCTTCATCTTCTTTTTTTAAAAAGTATATAATTGCTAATATTACACCTTCGTGGCTCTGGTCCTTGATGATAACATGCAAAACATATAATTCTTCCTAGACTGTCTTATGGAATTTAATGCCATTTACGTTTCCACCCACTCTAGACTTTGATGTTTTCATTATCTCAACACACTAAAGGCAACTAGCTGACAAAGGTCTGATTGAGCTGAAAAAATATTAGAAGGATAGAACAAAGCTTGTTTGCGGTGAATGGATATGAAGATGAAGGATGGAAAAAAAGAAGCAATGAAATAATTTAAAATTTTTAGGACTATTTTAGAGACTATCAAAAAAATTAGAGAATGAGGATCTAATGAGATAATATTAAAGCATTTAGTATCTGGCACATAGTTATAACTATATAAATATTACTACTTATCATTATCATTCACTGACAGCGCCTGAGTGCCGTTTTCAGTTTCTCTTTTCCTCTTAAAAAAGGGAAATCTTTCTTTAATGTAAATACTTGTATGTGTTACCTATTTCCTGAATTTTTAATGATTTTAAAATGTCACTTTAAGACTTAATTTCTTAATAGAAAAATTGTCAGTTTGTGTTTCAGTAATATGTGGATCAAGTTAAAAAGGAAAATATTTTAGTTGGAAAGAAAGCATATATGTAGCCATGTTTAGGTCTGTATATTACTTGTTAGATGCTGATCTTAGAGCACCAAGTAGGTTTTATGTTGTTGTTATTATAAGTGTTGAGAAGGGAGGGAGGATTGAAAGTGTTGCTTTGCCACTTTTAATTTAACTACTTTGTGTTTTACAAAATACTCTAATAGAATCTCTATGCAATTTTTTTTTTTTTTTTGCTAATTTCTGAATTATTTTGTTCAAAATGTAATGGCAAATTTTTAAACTTTTTTTAGAATTAGAGAAGGAGATTGAAGAATTTAGATCAAAACCTGTTGCTGGGGGAGCTAATGATGTAATTCAGGTAATAGAATATTTCTGAATAGTGCTGGTGGGATTGTTTTTATACATATTTACTTTCATGGGAAATAAGTCATGTCTAAGGGGACATAGGTTAGCAGCTTAGTTTATTGGGGGGGAACCACTTAAATCAGGAGTCGAGTTCTAGTCCTGGTTCTTCTCTGATACAGGAAAAGTCACTTAGACTTTTAATGCCTCAATTTCTTCATTGTAAAATAAGAAGAGAGGACTCTAAGATCAGGAATTATTCATGTCTTTTGAGTCTTGAACCCCTTTGGTTGTCTGTTAAAATCAGTGGATCCCTTCTTGGAATAATGTTTGTAAAGGCATAAATATATAGAATTATAAAGGAAAGCAAAAATTAAGAAAAGAAATGTGTAAATTTTTTTTTCTATCCAAATTCACAGACTCCTTGAAATCTATCCTCAGACCCTACTTTAAGAATCCTTGGGCTCAGTTGGTTTTTAAAATAATTTGTAGCTCTAAAAATTGTTTTCTGTTTGTGTGATTCTTTGACTTTTTCCTTACCACTTAACTTTGGGTGTAATCCTGCTTCTCTACTTATTTCTATGTAGATTTCCTTTGAGACCTAAACCACTTTTATATACACTTCAGCTTAAAAGTTGTGTGCTTTTAGCTAACAGGCCCATTTAATTGACCTTGCTTCTTCATTTGAATGTTGTTTTATATCTTCATTTTTTTTTTAAGTATCACTCCTATCCACTGACTTTCCTTCCCACCTTCTACTCTACCTAAGTAAATAAAATCAAACAAAGTACATAGCACACGACCAGTTCTTAAAACATAGGCTTCATTCTATACCTATAGTCTACCACATCTCTACTGAGGAAAAAGAGTTATTATTTGTGTTTAGTCTTCTAAAATAATGATTCATCATGTCATTTATCAGAGTTCCAAAGTTTATCAGCATTGCTTTCCTTTGCATCATTGTGATCATCTTTTAAATTGTTTTTGGATGTCTTTACATCACAACCTAACAAAACCAAATCCAAATATTCTTTTCTCCTTCCCCTCAACCCTTCCTTTTCTCAAACCAGTTCCTTTTTTCTACTTTCTTAGTTCTCTCAAAGCTATCATCATTCCTCTACTTTGTTAGCCTTTGTGAGATTAAATTAAATTCAGAATAATTCTTTTGAAAAATTAGCTGTTCTTCCACTATTGGAATATCCTCAGAATTTTAGTATACTATTTTTAAATAGCAGATCATAAAGAGTTTCTAAAATTAAATGTCTGGTCATCCATTTCCCTGATATAAAGCAGAAAATGTTTTATATTGATGTTCTGTGGCTGCTTTTTGATTAATACTTTACTAATACATTGTCTTGTTAAAAAATAGGCTCTCACAGAACGCCTGGATGCTATTCTTCTGGAAAAAGCAGAGGTTGAACAACACTGTTTAGCTTTGAAGAAAGAAAATGTTAAAATGAAGCAAGAAGCAGAAGTATGGAAACAACTTTTTCTCATGAATGTTTTTTAATATATTCTCAATTAGTATCTTTAGTTTTATTATTGCATTGTTTAATCATGGTGACAGTATTGAGACAAATCATTTTGGAGGAAAAATTCTAATGTTTTTAACATAACAAAGTAAGTGATAATTACAGTGCTGTTTAACGTATAAAGCAGGATCTAGTCCTGATAAAGCAGGATCTAGTCATGATGGCATGAGTCTTAGGTTGATGGATATACATTGGATTCTCCAGTATGAGTCAAAAATATAGAGATATGTTAAGAAAGGGTTGAGGATTGAGGAAGGATAGAAGAAAGACTGGTTTAGCTGTCTCTTGTACCCTCTAGCTTAGCCCACCAATCTTTACCAATCAAAGTAATTTTACTTTCTATGCTAATCTGAATGATTTCAAGGCCTTGGAGAGAATTCCCTTTCCCCACAAATTTACTGCCATGGTTCACCTAGTTGATTAAACAAACAAGTAGCCAAAATAGCTAATACTATTGTAAAGGAGTTTTAACCAAAGTTTTTATTGTTCGAGAGGGTTAGAAAGCTAGGCATTGAGAAGCTAAAGGGGGCAGAAAGTCAGAGGAAAGGAAAGAAATACCACTGAGGGAAAAAAACACAAAAAAGATCTGCTAAAGTCACTATCAAAAGTTTTCTTCCCAGGTTAGCCAGAGGCACTTTTTACTTTCAGCTATAATCAGATAGTAACAATTGAACAGTGGTAAAAATTACTTATACTCATAATTTATAATATAGTCTAAATACCCAAAGTGAAGGTGTAGGTGCACAATGACAATGAGACATTAAGTAATATTTATTATATAAAGACATGGAATAACATTACTAAAAATTTTTTTAACTAAGTACAGTTAATAAGAGCATAGATTTTTTTGAGCTTGAAGTACCTTCTTCAAATTTGTCCCTTAGTGAGGGGTTTTTTTCATGATTTTCCTTATATAAGCTTCCTTTTGTTTTTTTATATAAGCTTCCTTTTGTTTTTTAACCATTATCAGAGTTGTGATATATCTTAAGATCCTAAATGTCCTTGTTTTAAAAAGTACGTGTCATCCATTTCTGTCATAATTGTGGCTATAAAATTCCTTTTTTCTTTTAAACAGAGTCTGATTATTTTGTCTTATTTGATTAACAAAGTTTATTTTTAAAAATTAAAAATAAATTGTACATTTTTTATTTATTTATTTATTTATTTATTTTTAATAGCCTTTTATTTACAGGATATATACATGGGTAACTTTACAGCATTAACAATTGCCAAACCTCTTGTTCCAATTTTTCACCTCTTACTCCCCCACCCCCTTCCCTAGATGGCAGGATGACCAGTAGATGTTAAATATATTAAAATATAAATTAGATACACAATAAGTATACATGACCAAAACGTTATTTTGCTGTACAAAAAGAATCAGACTCTGAAATATTGTACAAATTGTACATTTTTTAAAAGAAAAGTCAGATTCAGAGACTGCTATTTGTTCAAGCATTGACTATTATTTATAGTATCTTTTTCAATAATGTTCATTAAAAAATGTTAACTGTGGTCATATTGTTTAAAATAACTTTATCTGGCTTTTTCATTCAGGCTGACTGAGTTTTAAAAAAAGGTAAAAAGCTTTTTTTTTTTGTATTTTTTTGCTCCTTGTTCCTATTGTGATGGAGCAGGAATTAGGCTAAATTCTTGAGCCTGCCTTAGGTAATTATTCTCTACCATCTCTATTTGGTTCCTTTTTTATCTGCTTAGACAACAACTAAAAAGATGCAAAAAAGGTTAATTTTATCTTTTCAAATGATTAATATATGCTTTTTTTTTTTTTAAACTAGCATTCTGTAACTAAGATGGAAGACCTGCAGAAGAAGTTTGAACACTCAAGTAAAAGTTACTTGAAGGAAATTGAAAGTTGGAAAACTGAATTTACTCAAGCACAATCAAAGTACAATGAAGATAGAGCTGCCTTACAAAAAGAATTGGAGGAAGCAGTGAAAAAACAAGAAGGACTTTCAGAACAGCTTAAATTTAATAGTGAGTCCCAAGATGATGTCCAAAAACTACAAGAAGAGATTCAAAGAATTAAGCCAGCTTATGAAGAACAAATTTTACATTTGAAAAAGCAGTTGGAAACTATTGCTGAGGAAAAGAACCAAGAAATTAATGATCTCCAAAACATTATCAAGGCTAATTCTGAGCATTGCCAAAGTGAAATAAGTAGCTTACAGGAGGAGCTTTTGCAATTGAAGACTACACACAAAGAAGAAATGGCAACACTGATGCATCAACTTGAATCTTCTGATAAAGAGCATGAAGAAGAAAGAAACAAATTGATACAACTAATGGAAAATATGGCAGATGAAAAAAACATTCAGGAGAAGTCCAACCATGAATTTGAAAACCTTAAAGAGACATTGAATCCAGTTAAAGAAAGTCAGGTATGTGATAAGGAGATCCAAGAAGATACAGCTGTAAAACAAATAGTTAATGAAAAAGTCAAACACTTAGAGGATTCCTTGAAAGAACTGGAGTCACAGCATAGTATGTTAAAAGATGAAGTTACCTATATGAATAATCTTAAGTTAAAACTAGAGATGGATGCTCAGCATATAAAAGATGAGTTTTTTCATGAACGAGAAGATTTAGAATTTAAAGTTAATGAACTGCTACTTGTTAAAGAAGATCACTGTTGTATAATTGAAAAATTAAAATCTGAGCTAGAAGTTTCAAGAAATCAGTTTAGTAATACTGTGAAACAACATAACATGGAAGTACAGAGTCTTAAGGAGGAATACCAAAAAGAAATATCAGAACTAAAACAAAATTTATTATCAGACTCAGAAAAAGAAAATTTAACCATAATGTTTGAAATGCAGGATCTTAGGGAACAGTATGAAAACATACAGCAAGAAAAGGAAGAAGCAATTTCAAATTATGAGAGTTTGCGAGAAACCATGGAAATTTTACAGAGAGAATTGGGTGAGTCAGCTGGAAAAATCAGTCAAGAATTTGAATCCATGAAACAACAGCAAGCTTCTGATGTTCAAGAATTGCAGCAAAAACTCAGAGCAGCTTTTAATGAAAAAGATAGGCTCATTGAAACTGTGAATCGGCTAAAAGAAGAAAAGGAAGTATTGTTATCTAAGCAAAATGAGACCCAGGAATATGAAAATGTAATCAAGAACTTTGAAGAGAAAAATGAAGAAACATTGATTAGTCTTAATCAAAAAGATATCATGATAGAAGAGCTACAAGCAAAAATATGTATTTTTAGTGATGAAAAAGATCATTTCCTAAGTAAAATACGAAATGCTCAAGAGGAGTTGGACAGTTTCTATGAAAAATGTAAAAGGAAAGAGGAAGAGACTGTAGAACTTCAGGAAAAAGTAGATCAAATTACTCAGTACAATGGTGAACTTGAACAAAAGTTGAAAGCATTAACAGAAGCATGGGAAGAGACCTTGAAAGAAAAAAACCATAACGACCAAAATGTGGAAAAACTTGAGGTTCAAATTAAAGTTCTCTCTGAAGAACAAGAAATGTTGTCATCTCAAATAAAGTCCCTTCAGGAAGAAAATGAAAGACTCAGTAAGGAAAAGGACCAAATGAGAAAAGATTTGGACACTTTCATATCTGAAAAAAGAGGAGACTTCAGCTTTAAAGAGCAAGCTGTAGAATTGCAAAATAAACTACAGTTGGTAAATGAAGAAAAAGATAATTTAAATAAATTATTTGTAAAGGAACAATCACAAAACTCAATTGTTAGGATTCAGCTGTGTGATTTTCTGAAAGAGATGGAATCCGGAGTTTCAGAAATAAATGAGGAAGATGATACCCTGATTATCCTACAAGCTGTAAGTGATTCTTTAGGAAAAATGAAAGAGGAAAAACAGGAGTTGGTTTTTCAGAATAATGAAAAAGTGCTACAATTGCAGAAAGAAAATGAGCTTATTAAAGAAGAGAATTTGGCTCATTGTGAAGAACTTAGAACTTTACTTGAAGATTATAAAAAAGAAAAAATTCTTCTAAAAGAAGAATTGGAAGGATGTCTGTCAGAAAAAGCAACGTTACAACTTGACCTTCATGAAATGAATAATGTAAATGAAAAGACTAGGCTTGAAAACCTAGATCTTTTAGCTCAAATAAGAGAACTTTCTGAGAACCTTTCATGTAGCAAAATTGAAGGTCAGGATAAAGGAGAATCTTCTGTAGAAGAACAAGAAAATATAAGACTGTTGCTAGAGCAAAGAGAGGCTGAACTACATGATGTGAAAGCAGAATTGACCTCTTTAAAGGTTGCAAGTTATTTTATTTCATTAATATTTATGTTGTATGACAATTTAGTTGTGTATTATAGTGCATGCTCATTCAAAATATTAGCTTTTAATCATAAAACCTTCAGAACAAACAGAATAGTTAAATTCAAAAGAGAATTTGACAGTTTACAGTATTTCTAAATGGTAAGCTTTCTCAAAATTGTTGAAGATTTTTCATAATGCTCAACCTAATCCAATAATACTAGACATTTTTTTTAGATTCTAATTATCTTGATCTTGCATATGAAAAGGAATACTAGGATTAAATGACATGTTCATTGTTATATAGCAGATCACTTAAGATCCATAAAATTTTGCCTACAAACTTGTTTCTTGATAAAGAATAGTTTGAAAACCAAAATAGTATTGTGTGGATACTTCCCTTTAATTTAAATGTGAGGTTCTCCCACCAAAAAACTTACTTTGTAATGACATGGTGAGCAGGAAAAATTATTTCATCTTTTCTCTAATTATGAGGATTCTATGTTACAAATTGCCTATCTTATTCAAGGATGCTTTGCTTTTCTACATTTTTGTAATATTGATTTATATTGACAAAAATTTTGACAGTACTACTGTGAGTTCAATATTGGTTACTTTGTTGGCCAAGAAGTAAATCACTTGTGATTTTAATTTTTCTTTTTTTCAAAACAATGATATTCTCACTAACTCTTCGTTACAAAAAAAACAAAACTGGTCTAATTACATCATTTTGCCTCTTTTTTTTTTTTTTTTTTTTTGGCCTTGTTTAAAATGTAGGATTCTTTAGAGAACTCATCCTCTGTAAAAAGTGATCAACATTCAGTAATGGAACTAGAAGATAAAATTGGTAATTACTTTTGTTTAACCTATCTTTTTAATAAGACAACTTTTAATATCATTTTACTGTTATGACAAGAATTTATGTAGCTATAAGATTTTTATTGCACATGTTTTTTTCTCAGTGCTGTTACTATTCATTTATGCCTTCCTTTTCCAAGTAGTTGTCTGTAAGAAAAGATATCTGATCTAGTAGGGAAGAAGGGAATTTAAAAGGGCTAGGGTGTTAAGTTTGACTTAGCTAAACACGTGAAACATTAGAATTTATTACCAAAGGAAGTTACAAAATCTTTAAGAACTAAATTTTTCTGAAAAGGTTTAGATTAAGGAGGAGGTCCAATCCTTGATTTCTGCAAATTTATTATTTTCTGTGTATCATTTTTAATTTGACTATTCCTACAGATTTTTAAAGACATCATTTAAGTAATTATATATTTTATTGTGCATGATTTCACTAACAAATCATCTCCCAAGATATTATTTGATTACAATTAATAATTTCCATAAAATAATACAATTACCATAATATATTGTTTCTTTATCACTTCCTAGCCAGTTGAATTACTGCTAGTCTTTAATTGAAAAAATATACAAATTGGAGTTGATTGTGACAAAAATGAAATCAGCCTTAAGACAGCATTTATCTTTGTAAATTAAAACATACCACAGTTTCAGACATTTGTTCAATAAATAGTGGTATTAAAATATACAATATTCAGTCCTTAAGGAGTTAACTTTTTAATAGATGATATGAGCTATAGAAATAATATAGAATATAAATGTCTAAAATAATTAGAAAGTGTAATGAAAGTTCCAAGAATAAAAATTTGTTTTCCAACTAGAAAGGTCAGAAAAACTTTGGAGAATGTGGCATTTCAACTAGTTTTAAACAATAACTACAATTTCAGCCAGTAGAAATGGGGAGGGACAGAAAAATTTTATGCATAGAAAAATGGAATAAATATTGACATCAAGGAAAGGAAGTGTGGTATCCCTTTATGACAGTGTAGTTCAGTTTGACTTGAGTGCCTGTTACATGAACTTGAATATTACTTTGAGAAGTCTTGAAGAGTACCAGATTATGAAGGACCTTGTTTGGACATTTTGTTGTAGGTAGTAAAGAGACATAAAAGTTTTTGAGTAGTAAAGTTTTATAGTCAGACCTTTAATTAAAAAGAGCACTTTGACAATGCGTGAAGATTGCTTTGACGTTGTTGTGAGGATGTGTTGGGTGGAAAACTTTAAATAGGAAGATTGATTAGGAAGCCACTTCTGTAATCCAAACAGTCATGAAGACTTGGACTATAGTGATGGCAGTGAGTGAATAGAATTCATCGAGGTATATTAGAGGATTGGTCAATCATTTTGGATGTTGGAAGTGAAGAAATATCAGGCAGTAACAGATGACACCAAACTTTTGAGTACAGGTGACTAAGCAAATGAATGGGCAATACAGAATTTGTTAAAGATTGACATCTTAATCTAATGGGATAGTTGTTTTAAATAGTTTTATTTTTAAAACATAGTTGCATTTTATTAGAAGAGATATTTTTAGTCATTACAATTTGAAAGATGGATCACTTAAGGAAAAAATGGCGAAAGATAATCTGTTAAAGATCACTGAAATTTGTAACTTTGATTTTAAATTTTCATTTATATAACAGTGATCTTTAACAAGTTTAAAGAAGTAAGTTTGGCAACACTGTGAGATAACATAACATAGAAGTATAGAATCCTAAAAAGAAACCTGTGTTAAGAGTTTGAAAGAGTACAAGATAGAGAACTGGGTTTTGAATCTTAGCCCTGTCACTTAGCTACTTGTAGGCAAAATACTCATCATCTCTGAGCCTCACTTGTAAAATGAGGGAATTATATTAGATAAACTCTGAGGTCCTTTCCATCTCTAAATTTATGATCCGGTGAAACTTTTTAATTTATTCTTAGTAGGAGTACTTTACATTTATGCAAATAGCTAGCTGCACACATTCATGCAGCTTGCTCTGATGATTGCATTTGTCTTATCTAGTTTCCTGATTGTAGTAAGGGACACCAAAGTCATGTCCCACTCAGCAAATTTGTATGTTCAGATGACATGAAACTCAAAAGGATTAGATTGTTAACCATTCAGTAGCAAGCTCCAAAATAGTCATTACTAAAAGAGACCTTAGATTTCCATTTAGGAAACTAACCAGTACTTAACTGATCATTGCTTTTTGTTGTTCATTTAACCCATCATTTATGTGCCTAAACGAGAAAGCCCAATTTTACTTTGCCTTCTGCCATCTTAATATGCTCATTTGATAGTTTCCCTGGTTGCTAATGGTAGTGAGCATACTGAGGCATTAGCACTATCTAGTAGTGAAAAAAAGTAGTGATGTGGATAAATATCTCTTATAAATCAGTCTTTATAGATAAAAATACTAATTGTATTTTCCTTCATTCAGTTCACTTAAAAAGTTGATTAACTTGTTCTATATCAGGACTTTTTAAACTTTTTTTCATTCACGACCCCTTTTCACCTGAGAAATTTTTATTCCATACATATATATATAGGTATATAAAATAGGTGTACAAATCAAACATTTACTGATAATAAGTTATAACTTCATGACTCCTATATTTAGTTATGGGATACCATATGGAGCCTTAAACTACAGTTTAAGAAGCCAGGTTCTATATAAGGCTCCATGTTAAGCTCCTGGGTTATAAAATAATTTTCAGATACCATATATATCATTGTATTTGTTAGTCATTTTTAATCATATCCTATTTTTTGTTACTCCACTTTGGGGTTTTCCTGGTAAAGATACCAGATTAATTTGACATTTCTTTCTCTAGCTCATTTTACAAATGAGGAAACTGAAGCAAATAGAGTTAAGTAACTTGGGAAGAAGAGTTTTCTAACTCCAAGCCTGGCACTTAATACCACTTTCTGCCTCACTTCCTCTGTAATTACTCAGATTTAATGAGATATGGGATGAAATCCTTAAAGGATTATAAGGGAAGGAAGATCCAGAAACTTCAATGCAATATTAGATTTTTAATAATACATATTTTATATGTGGTGATTTGAAATAGTTAACTCTTTCTGAACATTGTCTTTTTGAATAGGAAGTTAAAGCCCATCTGGAAAGGAAATCTGGTCAAACATTTAAACAGGATAGTTTTAAAGTATTCCAGGATCATAATTACTGATTTCTATGACTACTTAGAAATAATTTAGCAGAAATTTATTTTTATAGCAATTGTTTCTTAAGTGTCATTTTTATAAAATGACCAGGACTAAATAAAAGATAGTTGTTATGTGACAAAATAATATAACACTTAGAAAGAGTAGTATGATAAGTTATGTTTAGCATTTTGTTCTATAAATCAGTTTTCTCAATCAGCTAAGGTAATCATTGGCTTGGATTGTTTTTTTTTTTTTTTCCCCAATGCTAATTTTAATCTGTTTTCCTTTATGTATATCTCCTCTCTGAAGTGCACTGGGGATGATATGTAAAAAAAATCTTTTCAATAAGAATGTGTTTATTTATAACAGTGGCCTATCTAGTTAATTATGAAAAAAAGCAATTTCTTTAATTAAAAACATCTTCCACAGTAGAAAACATTTGGAAATTTCTCATTTGAAAACACAGAAATCCCAACTGAAAATGTTAACTAATATTTTTATTATTATGTCAGTATGAAGGGAAAAAAAAATCTAACTCAGCCCTGCTATTTAAACTTTAGAGATCCCCAATCAAAACCTCAATTCAGTTGACATTTAATTTATAAATGCAAGATTCATGATCAAGAAATGTCTCAAATCAATCTCTCTTCTTTTTCTTTCCTTTTAACATCAAGGTGGACAGATAGCTAAGGAATACACAGTATGAAAACTATATACCAGATAAGAAATATATTTTATGTTATCAGCCACCATCTTGATGTAACTTTTTAGTGAAGATGAAAAATTTCTTTAACTGGGAATGAAAATTTGAGTTAGGAGAAAGATATCAAAAACTAAATTTTGTACTAGTATTGAAATGAGGAAGAAAATTATCAAGAGAGGGAGTTCAGGTTTTCTTTTTCCTAAACTACTTTGTCTCAGTTAATTAAAATTTTATCAAGGGTTAGTATAAGAGCTATCTTCCAAACAAAGAGAAATCAGAAGCCAGTTAATGAAACTGAAATCAGAAACTCAGATTGAAGAGGATAAATATGCAAAAGAAAGGATATAGGAGCTTAGACATCATTATGTCAATATCAAGAATATTGTAAGTAAGTGGAGAAAGAATGGGAAACACCATAGTGTAGGTTAGGAAATGAGAAATATCTCCTGTAACTATGAGAATGCCTGATGTAATGACTGACTCCACTGAGTGGTTTATTCTGTTTGATCTAACCCTTATTCACAATTTATTCCCTATAATCCTTAGCTATCTACTTTGTATTATATTGGCTTTCCCATCACCTTTGACATACCAGAAATGCTCCCAAATATAGGATTTGGGGGAAAACTGAAGGATATTAATGCCACGAAACCACTGTTTAAATTAACCAAGAACAGTCAAACCTTAAATGATTAAAAAGATTAATGACTAATCCACTTCCACAACCCAGCAATAGGTTTATTGCATTCCATCTTGATTTCTAAATTACATTTATCCTTAGTATCCTTAATATTGGAAGTGTTTTCAGAAGTCTTCTAATCAAACATAGACTTGGAACAGTTTTCTAATCTGTAACATTGTGGACAGATTGTCAACTGAACATATAACATATTGGGGAACTCATTACCTAGAAAAGCAACCTTATTGTGAACTGCTTTATTTATCTCTAAATTTATCTCTAAAACTCCTCATTGTTCCCAACCTTGTCTTTTGGTTAAAAAAAAATAGAAGCAGCTAGGTGGCACAGTGGCTAGAGCATCAGCCTTGAAGTCAAGAGGACCTGAATTTAAATCTGGTCTCAGACATTTAACACTTCCTAGCTGTGACCTTGGGCAAGTTACTTAATCCCAGTTGGCTCAGCAAAAAACAAACAAGACAAAAATATTAATAAATCTAGTCCTTTCATTGAAAGTTTTGTGATCCATTGAAAACATGGATGGCAACATATATAAAAGCCCAGAAGTGGGAGATGACATTTGTACTATAGGGTAAAAGATTGTTTCATGGAACCTTTGATCCAACCCCTTCACTTTATAGATGAGGAAACTGAAGCCCAGAAAGGTTCAAAGGCTTTGTACAAAGTCATGCAGGCAGTAAGAGCCAGAATTAGAATACTAGACTTTGGATTCCAAATCCAATACACTTTCTACTGTATCACATAACTATTCTGCACTTCTACCCCAAGAAAATCTCTCTTCTCATCTCCAAATTAAACTTTTATCTATTTTCAGCTTTTATATAGCATATTTTCTAATCTCATCACCATCTTCAGTATCTTTTCTAAATGTTTTGCCTAGAACCAAACTATTTGTTCTTAGTAGATTTCATCTTGCTAAGCTGTACTATAATAATAATCTGTTGTTAATTTTTTGGATCCCTTTTGTCATGCTGTATGTTATCTATTCCTCCTAGAGTCAGATTATTCACAGATCTGATGAACCATTCCCTCTCTGACTTCCTTCAAGTATTTTATTAAAACTATTGATCCCAATAGAGCTGTGAACAGATCCTCCAAGAACATTTTACTGAAGAGTTCCTTATACGTTCAATTCGGTTCAGTAAGCATGATTCTTTTCATCCTTATTTTCAGTAAATTTAGAAAAAGAATCCAAAGAAAAAGAAGAGAAATTAAGTAAGATAAAAGTTGTTGCCTTGAAAGCAAGGAAAGAACTTGATTCCAGCAAAAAAGAGGTAAGATACCTTGTAAGCAAACTTACATTTTAAGTAAATCTACATTTTTCTGTGCGGAATAAATTCACAATATTGATATGTGTATAAAATAGGCACAGTCTCTAAGGGAAGAACTTGAATTGGTTCGGTCTGAAAGAGATCACTTGTCTACTTCCATGAAAGACCTCATTAAAGGAGCAGAAGGCTATAAGGTAAAAATAGTTACTATCTTTATAATTTTTTTAAAATTTCACTTATACCTTCAAAGTGAACTATGCTACACAAGAAGAATCGAACTTTGAAATCTTTGACAATTAACCTGCGAAGGAAATCAAAAATGCAAGCAGACAAAAACAGAGGGATTGGAAATGCTATATAGTGGTTTACACTCATTTCCCAGAGTTCTTTCGCTGGGTGTAGCTGGTTCTATTCATTATTGGACAAATGGAACTGATTTGCTTCATCTTACTGTTCATTAGAATTCATTAGAATTGATCATCATATAGTATTGTTGTTGAAGTGTAAAATGATCTGTTGGTCCTGCTCTTTTCATTCAGCATCAGTTCATATAAGTCTCTCCAGACCTTTCTGAAATCATCCTGTTGGTCATTTCTTAAAGAACAAAAATATTCCATAAAATTCAACCATTCTCCAATTGATGGGCATCCACTCAGTTTCCAGTTTCTAGCCACTACAAAGAAGGCTGCCACAAACATTTTTGCACATACAGGTCCCTTTCCCTTCTTTAAGATTTCTTTGGGATATAAGCCCAGTAGTAACACTGCTGGATCAAAGGATATGCACAGTTTGATCACATTTTGAGCATAGTTCCAAATCGCTCTCCATAATGGTTGGATGTATTCACAATTCCACCAACAACGTATCAGTGTCCCAGTTTTCCTACATCCCCTCCAACATTTGTCATTATCTTTTGCTGTCATCCGAGCCAATCTGAGAGGTGTGTAATGGTATCTCAGAGTTGTCTTATTTGCAATTCTCTGATTAATAATGACTTGGAGCATCTTTTCATATGGCTAAAAATAGTTTCAATTTCTTCATCTGAAAATTGTTCATATCCTTTGATTATTTATCAATTGGAGAATGGCTTGATTTCTTATAAATTAGAGTCAATTCCCTATATATTTTGGAAATAAGGCCTTTGTCAGAACCTTTGATTGTAAAAATGTTTTCCCAGTATTGTTTCCCTTCTAATGTTATCTGCATTAGTTTTGTTTGTACAAAAGCTTTTCAATTTGATGTAATCAAAATTTTCTATTTTGTGATCAATAATGATCTCTAGTTATTATTTGGTCACAAATTCCTTCTTCCTCCACAGGTCTGAGAGGTAGACTATCCTTATGTTCTAATTTATTTATAATTTCATTCTTTATGCCTAGATCATAAACCCATTTTGACCTTATCTTGGTGGAATACCTGTAATTTTCAAGACACTTTTAATAGATAGTGCAGATATATACCCAGGCAGTGCTGCCCTGCCTTTTTTTTTTTTTTTTTTTTTTACTTCAACTGAAGCATAACATACTTCTCCAATCCTTTATGTTAACTTTATGTACATCTTTCTCTTACAAGTGTTACAAGTTAGCCCTATCTCTTGTAACATTTATAAACTCAGACAAAGCAAAAGCAAAAATACACCTAATTAAAAGACAATCTAAATTTTAGTAAAAGTACAATAAAGAAATATCAATATTGAACATATATGTAGCAAGTACACATCCAAATTCTTGAAGGAAAAGCTAATGACTTTGAATAAGAAAAAGACAGTAAAACTATGCTAGTGAAGGACCTCAATTTAGCCCTCTCAGGTCTAGCTAAATTTAACCAAATAAATCATAACCAGATCAAGAAATAGATTAAAGAGATGATAGAATGATAGCTCTCTGAAGAATATTGAATGGGAATAGAAAGAAGTATATATTTTTATCATCTACAAATGGCACTTTCACAAAAAATGACCACGTACTTGGACATAAAAACTTCCCAAACAAACTTTTCTAATCAGAAATATTAAATATACACTTTTTGAACCACAAGGCAATAAAAATTATTTTTAACAAAGGGCCTTTGAATCATAGAATAAAAATTAATTGAAAATAAATAATCCAAATCTTAAAGAATGAGTGGTTCAAAAAATAAATCATAGCAACAATAATTTCATTAAAGATAATTACAACAATGAAATAATGCCATAATCTGGGGGCTGTAGCCAAAATGGTGCTTAGAGTCCTGAAACCTTACATCAATAAAAGAGAAAAAACAGATAAATGAATTGGTATGCAACTTAAAAAAAAAAAAGAGAGAGAACAAATTGAAAATCTTCAATTAAACACCAAATTAGAAATCCTGTAAATCAAAGGAGAAATTGTTAAAATTTTAAATTAAAAAAAAAAGGAGCCAATAAGTAAAACTATAAGCTGGTTTTTGACAAAATAAAAGAGATAAACCATTAGTTAGTTTGATTTTTTTTTTAAAAATTAGGTAACAATGTAACAAGAAAAGCAAAATACAAGTTCAAAAATAAAAAGGGTAAATGAATAACCATTGAAGATGGAATTAAAGAAATTATTAGGAGCTATTTTATCCAATTATATGACAAAATTGACAATCTAGATGAAGTGATTGAATGTTTACAAAATCAAATTGGCATAATTAAAGAGGAAATAGAATATTTAATTAACACTAACCCCATCTTAGAAAAAGAAATTAATTAAATAAAGTATAAGTGAAGTCCCTAAAGAAAAAAAAAAATTGAGGTGGATTTATAAGTAAATTCTACCAAATAATTCTATTACTATATAAACTGGGGGAAAAAATGAGTCCTATCAAATTCCTTCTATGATTCAGAAATAGTTTTGATATCTAAATCAGAGAGAGCAAAAACAAAACTGTAATTCCTAATAAATATTGATGCAAAAACTTTACAAAAAAAATTAGCAAAAAAGACAACAGTTATATACTACAATAATTCCATCTTATCATAGTGACCCTGTATTTGATAAATTCAACAAACCAAGATACTGGGTCAGGAATTCACTATTTAACAAATTCTGCTGGAAAAATGAAAGCAATCTGGCAGGTAGATATAAACCAACCTCTCACGTCACATACCATGATAATATCAAAATGGGAATATTATTTAGACAAAGAGAATGATATGATAAAAACAAATTAGAGGAACATGAAAAAAATTGCCTTTTTTCTATGGATATGGGAAAATTTATGATCAAACAAAAAAGACAATTTGGAAAGTATAATGAATCGTTTTGATTACATGAAATTAAAAAGTTTTTGTGCAAACAAAACCAATACAACCACAGTTAGAAAGACTACAGGAAACTTGAGGGAAAGAATTTACAGTAGATTTCTCTAATAAATATTTCATTTCTCAAATGTGTAGTAAACAACCAAATTTGATAAATATTCAAAGGATATGAAGAAGAAATTTTCAGAATGAGAAATGAAAGCTATCGATAATTAAATGAACAATTGCTCCAAATCACTAATAATTCAAGAAATTCACATTAAAACAACTTGAGTTAACCTCACAATTATAAGGTTAACTAATAGGATTGGAAAGGATAATGATAAATGCTAGAGGGGATGTTAAAAAATAAGTAAACTAAACATACTGTTGGTGGTCATACCATTCTGAATAACAATTTGAAACTGTATCAAAAGGGCTATAAAACTGTATATCTGTTAACTCAACAATACCATTAGTAGGTCTGTATCTCAAAGGAAAAGAAAAAAAATGATTCATATGTACAAAAATTTAGCAGCTCTTTTTGTAGGGGCAAAGAACTGAAAATTGAGCTGATTTCTTTATCCCCACCCATACCTTCATGTACAACATGTACAACCAGCCTTTTGAAGATTCAAGTCAATTAGCTCCAAGTCAAACAAAAACAGTAACTTGATAGTCATTGGATATTATTTTAAATATTGGTGAGCAGTGCTCAATGAATAGTTTCTATTCTTGCTTTTAAAAAATGTGCATGTTAAGAATGTTTCCTGACTTGTAGGACATGACAACTAAAAATTAAGGCAAAAGATCAAGAACATAATAGTTGCCTGGAAAAATAATTATTCTCATTATTAGATGGATCCAACTAAGAGCTGGTTTTTTTTATTGGTTTTAGATAGATATTTTGATTTACAGGCTCAAAGTTGCCAGACCCTAATTTAAATTTAGTGTGGGAATTTATATTGTAAAACCAAGTAGAGTTTAGAAGTGATGACTTTTAGTACATAGCAAGTCTTTTAAAATTTGAAAAACAGACATTTCTTTTCCTTTAATCTGTTTAGTCATCTCATTAATAGCAAAAAATTATTTAACTATAGCAAAAGTAGTTTTCATTGCCTGGTTTTTATGCTAATTAAGTATTCCAATAGAATAATATGCCCTGATAAAAATTATTAACATCTAGTGGGTATTTATAAATATTAAATAGAATAAATATTACCCTAAAGGATTTAGCATTCTAGTATTCTGATGTTTCCCTTATGGTATTGTTTTGTCTTTTTAAAGAATCTTTTCTTAGAATATGATAAACAGGCAGAGCAATTGGACATGGAAAAGGAGCGTGCAAATAATTTTGAGCACCAAATAGAAGATCTTACAAGACAGTTAAAGAATTCAGCTTCTCAGGTATTTAAAAATTTTTACTTGGATATGCTAATTAACGCATGCTTATTGATTTTAAGAAAGAAAACGATATCAAAAATATTAATGTATAACATTTTTAAAATTCTGATTTTTTTCCTAAGAAGGAGAACATTTATAAAACAACAATAATTATTAATGGAATTATCAGTTAGCTTTTTCAAATGTCATCAACTCTTATTCACAGTATAGAGTTCTTTGCCATTGTCTGGGTCTTTTTTTTTTTTTTTTTTTTTTAAATACCATACTTAGAAGTAGTTACTCATGGAGTAAAATTGAGCATCTGACTGTTTTTCTTTTGTTTCCAGCAGAAATCAGCTATATAAAGAAAAGCACTATGCTTTCATTTTGATTGACAAGTAACCAAAAGAAATGACTGTGGAATCATGGATTTCATGGGTTTTGTGTCCTTAGGTTATATTTTTTCTGTTTCTTACATTTTGAGGATGAGATTATTTCTTTTTAGTAATTTTTTTTTCTAGTTTAGAGGAATGGATGTGAAACACAGCAACAGTTAGTAAATATTTTTAAACAAATGTGAACAACTGCATAAGTGAGAGATAAATTCACTTTAGGGGATTGAATGAACATCTTTTAGTTCACTTAGTAAGATTTTCTTTTGTAAAACCTGTAATTACTATCTACTAAATTATGTTGGATTTCATTTAAAACATATATTATTATAGATACTTGTCCCTTTTCTGTGTTAAATGCTTTTGAGTCATCAACACTTAATCCTGCAGAATATATTCGGTTCTTTAAGAAAACTTTTTCATCCAATATAAGTCAGATTAACTATTTAGTAGAATATAAAAATTGCAGTTACTAATCAATAGAGTTTATTTTTTTTAATTTTCTGCTGTCTGCAGGTACTGTATCAATAAGTAAATGAGAGTAGTAGGTAGAATACAAAGAGGTGTAAGGTACAATCCATATCTCTGAGTTGTTTATAATCTAATTGAGAATAATACTTGGACATGTGACTGTGACTTCATCATTACTAAATTAGAATAAAATTATAGGGAACACAATTAAGGCAACTTTTATTTTGATGTATTTTTAAAACTGTTGATGCTTTTAAAAAAAAAAAAAAAAAAGGAAAGTGGATTAAATAATAGACATTGACACAGACACTGACATTTTCCCAAGTTTAAAAATGTAGGGGGCAGCTAAGTAGCATAGTGGATAGAGCACCAGTCCTGGAGTCAAGAAAACCTGAGCTCATTTCCAGCCTCAGACACTTAATACACACTAGTTGTGTGACCCTGGACAAGTCACTTAATCCCAATTGCCTAAAACAAACAAACAAATAAACAAAAACTCTTAAGTTTAACACTGTAACTCTCAATAGGAACAGAAGGGGAAACCCAAAGACCACAGAAACCACCTCAGTCAGCAAATACTTTTCTCTTTTCCAAGCAAGGAAAGATGCTAGCCAAGGGCAATAGTGCTTTGGAAGAATATAAACTTATTTGTAAATCTCATAGAAGATTATGTTTAAAAATTCTTGGCAAAATAACCCAATGAGTTGGGTCATCCCAAAGGCATTTCTGGAAGGATGGCAAACAAACAACAGAAAAGATCTATAAAGATTTTGTAACAATCTTGTCAGTGACAGTGCAGCTGCCATATATAAATTCTGGCATCACAGTCCTTTATGTTCTACTTGATGAAGTACAGCTGGCACTAAGGATGAGGCTAGCAGCTATACTAAACCAAACATGAAGAGAATCGACCATGTTAGAGAGATTAATTCTCAATCTGAAAAAAACAAGAGAGATACCAAGTACTTGGGGGGTGGGGTGGAAGAGAATTACATAACCAAAGAAAGCAACCAAGAAAAAAAATCGACTATTAACTTAGATTTTCTTTTCCATTTTGACAAGATATTTATGAAAATAAAAGATTTTACATATGCATCTTAAATATTCTTATTTTAGGTGTGACAAGAGAACAGTTAAGCCTTTACAAACAACAGTCTACATTTTTACAGTCATAAATCTTAATTAAATAAATGGTGTAGAGAACAAAAGTCCTAATGTGTTTGTTGAGTATAAAAAACAGTACATTTCCTCTTTAGAAATGCTCTTTCGACAAAATCTCTATGTCAGAATCATCCAAGATTTATTTAGCTGAATAATAGAAAATGTAGTTTGAACCTCCCAGGCATAAAACAGGAAGATTTAGGCTTACCAAAAGTATTTGCCAATTCTCTTTGAAGATTTTCATGTCTAGCACAGGAACTAAAAGAAGTCTTTCATTTAACAATATTTCTAGATAATATTATGCTAATTGTATCAAGCCTAAAACCCTGTAGTGCCTCTTATTGTATATGCATCCTCAAGAGTTCACCCTTAATTAAGTGGATGAAAAATAGTGTTCTAACTTTGTTGTCTTGTTGAGTAGACAATGCATAGATAGAATTAGTCCACCATTACAAATATCTAAGACAAAACCATTTAGATGTACTTTGATCTGGCACTCAAATTGAGAAAGAGAAAGAGTGGGCTGAATTTATTTGGAAAATTATAACTTTTAGTGACCTCAAAACTTCTCCCTGAAAAATAAAAAGACCCAGTTTTTTTCATCAATATTCTTCCAGTAATGTTATGTAGCTACAAGTCAGAACAAATCTTTGAAGAATTAAAGATATTGATCAAGAAGGTATATAAGTGCATGGTGGGCATAATTTAATAATTAATAATACATGGTGGCAACATTTAACTAGGTGCACAAGAGAAACAGCTCATAGGAAGTCATCAAAGAGATGTCTATCATCAAAGAGATGTCTGACTGAAAATGGATGAGGCCTGTTCATATCAGACTGTTGGACAGCCTGTTGCCTTCACTGAGATGATCCAGAAGTCTCCAGAATATTGATGGCCATGCCTTTGGATGATTTATGATAGGACAGGAACAGGAGTCACATGGAGAAGAATGCAAGGATAGGTTTCATTGATGAAAAGAGGGCCCAAATGCTTAAGATCATAGGTACATCAGAATATCAAAGAGTTTAGAATTGGGTTCAAAGCCAGCATTAGATGTTGTATATGACCCTAGACGACTTGTTTAATTTGCCAGAACTTCAAGATCTGGCTATCTGTTTAAAAAAGAGGAAAAGGAAATGAGTATACTACTCAACTCCAAGGAATTGTTGTGAAGAAAGCTCGTTACAAACTTTAAAGCACTAAATAAATGTCGTTTTTCTAAATAATTTAAATAACCCTTTACTGCTGTTACAGAGTACTTTAAGTATCTGTTCTCTTCATGACAGTCCTGTGAGGGTAGGATAAATATATATTACAGATGAGGAAACAGGCTCAGGAGTAAGCAGCTCATGAACAAAGCGATAAATTGCAAGATCCTAATCTTAATTAAAAATTGAATTTTTTCCTTTTATTTTTAAATTGCTAGAAGACAGAGAACTAAAACAGTTCTTCATAAACTATTATTCTAAGAAGCACCAGACTAGAACAATGTATATAGCTGAGTCTCGATTCAGAAAGACTTGAGTTCAGATGTGATCTAAAACATTTAAGTACTGTCTGACTATGGGCAAGCCTATTCTCTGCTTATTTCCTTTTTTTTTTTTTTTTTTTGCTTTTTCATAGGATCATAGAAGGAAGGAAATGTAAAAAATCATCTAATCTCCCCCTTCATTTTGTAGATCTAGAGAGATTAAGTAACTTTCCCCTTGGTCAAGAAGGTAGTGACAGAGGTGGGATTTGTTCCTAGTTCTTCTAACTCCATATCCAGTTCTCTTTTCAGTGTTCCACATTAACTTTTCTTGCATACTTGATCATTTGTAGGGTTTAAAGCAGCCTTCACATTCTCTTCATGATATTTTTTTAAAGGTATTTATATCATGTTAAGTGACATTTTTCTAAATGAACTTTATTATATTTTGTACTTTAAAATTAGTTATGAAATTTTTACCTTAAAAAAAGTAGAGTTTTTACTTTTCAAGCTTCTAATCATCTGACATCTATTCTTTAACTCCCCCTGCGATTTCCAATGTCACTTTGGGGGTGGGGTGGGAAAGAAGGGGAGAGAAACTAGATCTTCCTAGCTTACCCAAGCTAGAAGTTTACAGCAGCTATTCCTGAGGCTATTCTGCAAAGAAGCTTTGATCTGTTCCCTTTCCAACTTGGTAGTCTTTCCTTAAGCAAAATCACATTTTAAAAAACT
The DNA here is from genome assembly GCF_902635505.1 of Sarcophilus harrisii. Taxonomy (NCBI): domain Eukaryota; kingdom Metazoa; phylum Chordata; class Mammalia; order Dasyuromorphia; family Dasyuridae; genus Sarcophilus; species Sarcophilus harrisii. The sequence goes on along the minus strand of NC_045428.1, from coordinate 169,756,593 downwards.
ATTGATTTCTTGATTCACGGTTGTAAATTTGTCATTTTAGTGTGACAAGCTGACGTCTGATAATGAAGATCTCCTAGCACGTATTGAAACTCTACAATCTAATGCCAAATTGTTAGAAAACCAGATTTTGGAAGTTCAGCGAGCCAAGGTCATAGTGGACAAAGAATTGGAAACTGAAAAACTTCAGAAAGAACAAAAGATGAAGGTAATTGTAATGTAAAGTCTATTTATGCATTTATATTTTATTATTCTCATTTTATATTACTCAGTTGGCAATTAAAGGAAATCTTTAGACACTATCCTTGGATTTTGGTAAAATATTTGACACTCTTATTATATCCCTTTCAGTTCATCAGATAACTTAGCAATTATGATGTGCAATCAATCAATCAGCAAACATTTATTAAGTGCCTATTATATGCCAAGTACTGAGAATAGTTACATGGATCCTACTCTCAAAAAGCTTACATAATATAAGCTCACAAAGAGCCTATTTTTTTCATTGACGAAGACAAATATATATGGGTATAATATATACTAGAATAGATATAGAGTATCTTGATACCACAGAAGACTTTTAGAATTTGGGTAGAGTAAAGAAAATCCTCCTGTAGAAGTAGAAGTTGATGCTTAATCTGAGCTTTGAAGGAAATGAGGAATTATAAAAAATGATTGTGAGGAGAAAGTAAATTCCTTGGGGCAGCCTCTGCAAAGGCCCAGAAATGTGAAATGGAGTAGCCTGAAATATAGCAGTAAGGCTAGTTTATTGGATGATAAAGTTCACAAAGAAGAAGAATAAAAGCTTAGAAAACTAATATGCTGTATTCGGACAAAATGAAAAAAGTATGAGATATACAGTTAACTGGATTAATAATTGGTTAAATAATCTTGTTCACATAATAGTGATTTTGGATCGATACTATCCTGAGGTTTCTAATGGCATGCTATATGATTTTGTCCTTGGCCCTTTTGGTTTTGTATTTTTTATCAGTGATTTTAAATGATGGTACTAATTGGTTACTAAAATGTTACAATGATACAAAAGTATGGTGGGAAGGCTATTTTACATGATGGAATTGGAAACCAACAAATGTTCTGGCAAGCTGGAACAATTGACTAAACCAAATAAAAATTAATTAATAACAAGTGTAAAGGTCATTCAGTTTTAAAAACTTAGCTACACTTAGCAACTTTCGAGATTGGGGGAGGTTTGGAAAAATAACAATTCATGAGCAAAAAAACAAAACCAAAAGATGTTAATTGCAAAACAAATTTGAGTCAGTAGTATATGTCAACCAAAAAATATTATGTCCTATAAAATTATAACGTTCAAGAGAAAAGAGAATCAGACCTGATTGTTAGTTGTCTCTTTATGCATCCAAGAGAGAGTCTACATTCTTTAAAGCTCCAGAATGGGAGAACTGGATAGAAGGATAGAAGGGCTGCAGATTTCAGATTACTTACAAGGAAGAATTCCAAAATTGGAAGAGGTTTTTTAAAATATGGTGGTCCCCATTATTAGAGTCATTCAAATAGAGGCAAATGACCATTTGTCAGTGATACAGTTGAAGAGAATAATGTATAGGTTAAATTTTGGACTAGGTGACCTTTTAGCTTATTCCCTTGTGATTTTAAATTTTCTGATTCTGTGTTGTGAGCTAAATGTTTATGTATGATATTATTTAAATGAAAGAAAGACTTTCTGAGAAAATATCAATAATTTCATTTGAATAAATTGGTTGCAAATGCTTTTTTAACGGTTTTGTTTTAATTTTTAGGAGCATACTAATACTTTAAAGGAACTTGAAGAGCTTCAGTTACAACTTCAGAAGGAGAAGAAACATCTTCAGAAAACTATGCAAGAGTTAGAGATGGTTAGGAAGGTAAAATAAGCCCATTTAATTGAATTTTGTAAGCCAAATGAAATGTTCACTGTATCAAGTTACTCCCAATAGTTTAAGAAGAAATATTTTAAAAGGTCTTTTAAGTTTTTTAATTATGTTATATAAAATTAGCAAATTCTAAATAGTACCTTCACAAAAATGAAAGAATTTATGTACTCTTTGAAATTGCTTAGTCTTCCTGTAAGAATTCTATCCCTTTTATAATTTTACCTATATTGAAATCTTATTTAACTTTATACATTTGTTTTAAAATACATAAGTTTTGTTTTTTCTTTTGTGAATTTATTATATTGAAGGGAGAAAAACTTTTATTACCTTTAAATTTTCAAATTGTAAACATTTAACTTATATATTTGAAGAATATGAATAACAATAGAAAACCCAGTAAGAGTTACAGAATTTTATGATAGAAATATTTAGTATAGAATTATTTTGTGCAGGTAAAACAATAAAAGAAGTAATACAAAATTAGAATAAATCTAAGAAAAGCTTTGTAAAAATGAAAACTAGACAAATAAGAATTATCTTTTGCTTTAGGCATCAATATATAAAATAATTCCTCTTTTATTGAAGGGGTTTGGGGTTCTCTTGATAATTTTTTCAAATAATTAAAGTAATTTTGGACTGATTTGAAATTTTGTGTGGATCTTCTATATACAAAATATGCAGGATGCTCAGCAAACTACATTGATGGACATGGAAATAGCTGATTATGAACGTTTAGTGAAAGAACTGAATCAAAAAATTACTGATAAAAACAGCAGAATTGAAGATTTAGAACAAGAAATTAAAATTTATAAACAAAAACAAGAAACCCTACAAGAAGAAATGAGTGAGTAAAATGTAAACTCACTTTTCTCTTTATATGTAACTTTTAAGTATAACATGCAAGGAATGGCTGAAGGGAACAAGTGATGTTGGAAAGACATATTATCTGGAGAAGACCTGAGGGTAACTTAACTGCTGTCTTCAAATATTTGAAGGCTATCAAGTGGAAGAAGTGTTAAACGATTGATCTTAATTTTGTCCTTGTTATCCACTGGGTGAAAATGAAACAGGTTTTATTTCTTTGTAAGTTACAACTTTCTAATACTTAGTTACCCCAGAATGCATTGAACCAACCCCTTGGGATCACCCATCATTAGAACCAGATGAAGGCACTTGACTGCTTGTCAGGATTTTTAGGGAATAGTTTAAATTAATTGCTTTAGTCCTTTTTCATCTCTGCAGTTCTATAATTTAACAACTGATTCAATTTTCACAATGGCAGTTTGTTTAAGGGATGACAGATTATATAATTACATTAATAAGACATGAGTTAATAAAGTCCTATAATCAAAATGGTAGAAGTAGAAAAAGGAAGGAGGTGAAAGATGTAGAATTGGAAAATAATAGCAGTAAATCTTAAGTTACATATTTATAATGTAGAATCTGAATTGTAGCAATGAACATGTATAAATTACAAATTTGTGTTTATTAGATATATTTGAGAAGTATAAGTCATTATAACTATGTGAATATAGCTTCATCAAGTTAATTATCAAAAGGTATTTTCACAGAGCAATTGCAGCAATAAAATGTAAAAGCTCCAAAGAAAAGCATCAAATAAGTTGTAACCTTTCCTTAACTCATTAAATTCTGTGGTCCTTATTAGTTCTTCAAAAAATTAAAAATTTATCTTTGAAAGTAATTGATTTTATAGTGAAATATCTCTTTAATTTTAAATTATTGTTCATCTTAAAGTAACCCACAAAAAGCTTGACTTCTTAAACTTTTTTTCTTACACTAGGTTCACTTCAGTCTTCAATGCAACAAGCTGAAGATAAAAACACTAAAATTAAACAACTACTAGTGAAAACCAAAAAAGAGCTAGCAGATTCAAAACAAACAGTATGTTAATTTCTTGACTTTATTCTTTGTCTTCATAACCCATTTGTTAACTCTGCTAATTAACCAAAATTTTCATTCTTTAGGAAACCAACCAACTAATACTTCAGTCATCTTTAAAAGGTGAACTAGAAGCAAGCCAGCAGCAAGTTGAAGACTATAAAGTAAGGTTCATTTGAATAATAAATTATTTCATTGGAAAGTAGGACAAGTAATATATTATTTCATTGGAAAGTAGGGCAACTTATACATGTTCCTAAATAGTTTCATTTTATTAAGCAAGATTTTTCAGTCTGAAAGACTGTTTTAAATGTCTTGATAGTATTGTAAACAGTTGCTTAGCATATGGATTTCTCCATTAAAGAAAACATTTGAAAAGCTATAGTGATATTCTGTACCAAACTAAATAAACATGTTTCCAAACCAATACTTATGGTTAAATGACAACATGATCTGGCTTTTGTAGATGGAGGGAATTGTTTGCTCCTTCAAATCTTGAAACTCCCTAGAGTGTAACATGGATGGTAGTTTAAATTGCATCTAGAATCTTGGTCTCCAGAGAAAATATTTCCTAGATCCACGTCCAAAGCAATATGGTATAGAAATAAATTTCATCAATAAGCATATGAACAGCTATTAAAAGTATTCATAAGTTTATGTCAAGCAGATGTAAGGGATGACAGATTAAATAGTCATATATCAGTGTTTGCCTGCTATGTGCATAATCCATCCAGGAAAGAAAGATAGGTCAGAGATTAAAGTACATGTCTAAAGTCAGAGCTTTTGGAATCTCAAGAGTATAGTTGGGAACTGCCAAAGTTCAGCAGGAAGATCAAGGTTTAAGATAAAACCTTGAGTAATAGGGAAAAGAGTTTTATTGTCTGGGGAGCCCCAAGCATAGGCAGGTTTTAAGTTGGTCTGTAGCCAGAATGATCTAGGATGAAAGAAGATGATCATTTCTTTTTTAAGAGAAGGGAGCCACAGGCATGGAATTCGTACATCTGAACCCTATCTGAGAAAATTCTTAAAAGTCTATGACATGGGGTAGCGCAGTGGATAGAGCACCAACCCTGAATTCAGGAGGAACTGAGTTCAAATGTGACCTCAGACACTTCCTAGCTGTGTGACCTTGGGCAAGTCACTTAACCCCAATTGCTTCAGCAAAAAAAGTCTATGATGTGTCATTATTGTCAAGTTTGATCTGTGTCAGTTTAGAATTATTGATATATCAACAGTAAACAGGATTGGGTCAGCTTATTCCAGGGAAAAAATCTGCTAGGCTAGAGGGAGCAACTAAGAATGAGCAAGGCTTTAATTACTTCAGAACTCAGATAGGACCAGTATTAGTATTTAGGAAACCTGCAATTGTGTGTATAGCTATAACACTTATTCATTATTTTGGTGCTTAGTAGCAATATGATTTAAAATGCTTAAAGCAAGGGATATATAGTTTTCAGGAGCAGAGCAGGGTGAAAAGGAAAATCAATTCCTTTATTACAGTTTAAGCTTGAATATGAAGAAAATTAAAACCCTCAAAGGAACAAAAAAAAAAAGGAAAAAAAAAAAAGCAGTAACTAACCACAAGAGGGTGCCATAGGGTCTAATCTTCTGGCGTTCCTGCTGGAGTCTTGGAAACTAACCTCCCTCCCCACCCCCACCCCCCAAATTCTAAAATTTTTTATAAATCATAAGTTTTAAAAAACGAACTGACAGTTTCTTGGTGTTTGAGACAAACATTAAAATGTAACATCCCACCTAAGCCACTAGTTTTAATCTATATAAGCAGCACTTATTCTTCTGGGAAGTTTATTTCTTCTTGACCTAGATTCTTTATTAATAACAACTAGCAAATTTTAAAATTACATTTTAGGGGCAGTTAGGTAGTGCAGTACATAGAGCACTAGCCCTGAAGTCAGGAGGACCTGAGCTCAAATCTGGTCTCAGACATTTAAAACTTCCTAGCTGTGTAACCCTGGGCAAGTCACTTAACCCCAGTTGCCTCAGTAAAATAAGTAAATAAATGAAGGAATGATTGAATGAGTAAAAACAAATAAATAATAAAATTACATTTTATTCACTATTTAAATGAAGTCTTTAAATGTTATAATAAATATAACTTGTTTTAAAATAAATTTTCCTAATGCCTTGTGATTTAATCAGTTAGTTTGACGACTGAGAAATTGATTTCCTACCACCATTTTGAAACAATATTTTTTTCAGATTCAATTAGCTGAAATAACTTCAGAGAAACATAAAATCCAGGAACAATTGAGGTCTTCTATAGAACAACATCAGCGCGCTCTGAGTTCTTGCCACCAGAAAATCACAATTCTGCAAGAAGAATGCAAGACAGCTAAGGTACTTTATACAAAATAGTATTGACTTGCTGTACAGTATTCATTCTCTGTTGTTCCATATTTATTCAAATGAATTTCCTTTTTAGTGCAGAATTGTTACTTAAAAAAACCTTAGAATACTCTTAAATGGAACCTACAAACATGAATTTTTGTTCATCAAAACTTTATTTTCTCAGTTATTATTCTAACTGGTATACTAACCAATATTCTGCAAAAAAATGCATAAAAAGGGAATCCTTCATACTTTGTCCTTAATGTAACTAATGTTAACTCATTATACTTGTTTCATTCTATCAACCCCTTAAAAAGTAAAAGCTCATTCTGCCCTAGTTGATAGAAATGTCCATTATTGGAAGTTTAAAAAGCAGATTCAGAAGGTATAAAGAACAAGAATAGAGTTTTGCCTTGAATTTTAACTGATACAAAATTGTTGGGTCCCAAAGAACTAAAATGGGAAAAGTGAGAAGAAAATAAAATTTGTTTTGTTTGATTATTTCAAATGAAGTATCATTATGTTTGGCATTTAGTAAATACTAAATAAATGTTGAGTACTTGATTGATAGCTGCTCATTCTTAGATCCTTGCTGATTGCCAAATATTTATCTGAGAAGCAGTTTAAGTGCTGAGAGAGTGTCTAAAATATATAACCCACTAACTAGATATCCTCCAAGCCTCTGTCCTATGGACTCTTCTCTCCCTTTATAGGATTTCTCTTGATAATATCATCAGCTCTCATGGATTCAATTTATCCTCCATGCAGATAATTCTTAGACCTCTTCGTCTACCCCTAACCTCTCTCCTGATCTCCAGTTTCACATCTTTTAATTGCCTTTTGGAGTCTTGACTTGGATGTCTCCTAGACATCTTAAACTCAACATGTCCAAAACTAAGTTCATTATCTTTCCCAAAAACTTCCCCCAAATATTCTCCCCTAATTTCCCTGTTATTGTCAGAAGTAGCACATGCAACTCTATAGAAAATCCTTAACTTTGATTGTTAATTTTGAGAACTATATTAATCAAAGGGAGTTTCCATACATGTTCTTTAGTCAAGGGAATTCTCCATCCTGGTTAGGTCTCAAATCTGGACCAAATAATAATAATAATAATAATAATAGTGTCAATAATTTGAAAGAAATAAATTTCCTTCAGAGTTCTTAATAAGTAGAAAATAAAATCAAGTCATTTTCTGTAATATTTGTTTATTTTTTCATTTCTTCTTTATAATGTCTTCTTCAAGAGCATATATATTTTAATCTCTTTTTATTGGGGGGGGAGGAAAGGTAAAGCCAGTTACATTTCATGTCAACAGTTTATTTAGAAGAAGCATTTTCAAAACAGAAGGTCTAATATAAATTTTGTTTTTATTAATGAAAACTAGTGAATAAAGGTTTTCTTATCATCTTTGTGCTATTTTGGAAGAAAATACAAAATGACTCAAATGGAACTCAGTTATGAATTGATATTTAAATACTAGGTCTATGTAAGTAACTGAAGAATCAGAGTTTGTTTAAATAGGAAGATATTAAAATATCTATGCCATTGTCTTTTTGAGTCTTATTTTTGCTGTTTCCATTTTTAATGGTTTTACTGGTTTTCTTTTAGAAAGACTACATTGGTTCTGATTAATATTTGCTAAATAGGAATTAGAGTAGGTCTAAATAAAAGTTAAGGTACTTAGAGTTCATTACTTGTTTGGGTGAAAGTAGGGCATGTTAAGGTGTTCCCTTTTAGTTCAAAAACATTCTTTTATATTTGGATATATATATATATAACTACTGCTTAAAGAGTACCCCAATGAGTGAACTCTCATTAATTTCATAGAAAGGTTATATCTGGGCTGAAAAGTAATCTTCTGTAAAGTCTCCTTTGGGATCCACTACAGATTGCTCTAAATAATCATAACTGGGTCCTCACTAGCAAGGCATTCCTTTTAAATCCAATTTTTTTTTTTTACTACTCTCCTTAACACAATTTTTCAAAACCTTTCCATGCCTCCTAAAATCTTCTATTGCTCTCCCTCCCTTTACCCTCTCAACTGAGAATGTTCATTCATATTTCACTAAAAATTGGAGGCCATTTGCTAAAAGATCCCTTTCATTCCTTCCTCCTCATCTCCCTTCATTGAGATGTCTTCCTCACTGTCTCCTTCACTATTGTCTCACATGAAGATCTTTTTCCTTGCCAAGGCAAACCCCCTCAATATCCATTCCATTTTTTCTAGTAGATACCCATTCTCACTTGTCTTCATTCTCTAACTAATGGTTGCTTTCCTGATAAAAACAAAGCCATATCTCCCTCATCCTCAAAAAAGCCTCACTTAATCTATCCATCCTCAGTAGCTACAATGCTGTATATTACCATCTTTTTGTAACTAAATTTCTTGAGAAGACTATTTCTAATCCATTTCTCCCCTTCCTTTCCTCTCATTTTCTAACCACAGTCTGTTTCTGATTTCATGACTTAATTGAAATTGTTTTTTCTAGAGTTACTAACAGTCTCTTAACTGACAAATTGACACAAATGGCCATGTATCCTGAGATCGTTTTCTCATTTTTTTTTAATCTATCTGCACCATTAACTTTGTTGATTACCCTCTTTTTTTGATATTCTATTCTCTCTAGGTTATCATACCTTTACTCCTTCCTCTTTCTCCTTCCATCTATCTGTTTAGTCCCTCTCCATATTTTTTGCTAGATCTTCATCTAAATAACATCCACTAACTAATATCCTCCAAACCTCTGTCTCTGCCCTCTTCTCCCTTTATAGAATTTTACTTGGCAATATCAGCTTTCATGGATTCAATTTATGATCTCTATATGGATGATTCTCAGACCTATTTGTCCAGCCCTAACCTCTCTCCTGATCTCCAAGCCTCACATCTTTTAATTACCTATTGGACATCTTAACTTGGATGTCACCTAGACATCTTAAAATTCAACGTGTCCAAAACTGAATTCATTATCTTTCCCTAAAACTTTCTCCCAAAATTCTCCCTTAATTTCCCTTTTAATGTCAGAGGTACTACTATCCTCCCAGACACTTACACTTTCAACCTAGGATCCTTCTTGACTCTACTCTCCCTGTTCCCTACCAATACCTGTTGCCAAGTCTTATCGATTTTATCTGCATAAAATCTCTCATTACCTTCATATTCTGACATTACTGTCATCCTGATACAGACCCTGATTTTCCTGCCTCAAGTCTACCCATCCATTCCTTTCTTATACTCAACTATCATCTTTCTGAAGCATTGACTTGACTTTTATCATTCAGTAATTCCAATAACTAGTTCTTATTTCTAGGATTAAATACAAAATCTTTTGTTTGGCTTTTACCATCCTTCATTACTAGGCTCTTTGCTACATTTTTAGTTTCTTAAACCTTATTTCCTTCCATGTACTTAGCAATCCAGTGACGTTGGCCTCCATGCTCTCCTTTATACAAGATACTTGACTTCCTAATTTCTAGAAAAAGCCTTTCTTCCTTTTCTTCCCTTTTAACACTAGTATATTTCCTCTGAGATTTTCTCCAATTACAATGTACACATTTCATTTGTACAAAGTCCGTTACATGTTGTCTTCCTCTTTAGATAGTAATTCTTTGAGGAAGTTTTTACTTTTTTTTAAGTCCAACTTAAGTGGAGCATATAAGATTCTTAACAAATGCTTCTTGATTTGATTTAAACTTAAGTCACTGTGTTCTGGAAATTAAATTATTGTGATAATTTTTCATCCACTCATTTCACTTTTCTGTATTGTGTAATAAATTGCTTAATTTCCCAATATTCAAATTTATTTCTTTAGAAAAGAAGTATAATAATGACACTGAATTGTTTGGACAGGGCATATTATTTCATTGGTATGGGGAACTCTTGGTGAGGAAACTCCTTCTACCAGTGCAAATCAACATCGGGTCTGTAACTCATAATCTTAGAAAGCTTTCTAACTTTTAAAGGTGATTTAAGTTTGATAGCCAGAATGTCACCAATAAGACTTGAACCTAGGACCTCCTCATGCCAAAGCTGGGCTTTCTACATGCTCTACACTATTCTGCCTCTTATAGTAGCATTGCAACAATATTATATAATCTTGATAAAACCCTGAAGATTGAAAAATAATGTATTAAACCCATAAGTATTAAATTAAGTTACCAGTATATGAAGTATAGAATATTAGCACTGGAAGGAACCTTAGAAATTACCTCCTTCAACTCCTTTATTTTATAGATTTTATAGAAGCCCAAATAATTTTAGGTGATTATCAGTCAGAGGCATCAAAAGAAGACACAAACCCATCTTTCAGAGTATATTCTTTTATAAGTTTTTTGAAAACTTTTGAATAGAAAACTACAACCCCAATGCAACAAATCTTGCATTAGAACTTAATAAAAATGTATTCAGAAGATGAGTATTTCTTTCCCTGTCCATACCATACCTTATAAGTCCTTTCTGTACATAAATTCCTTTAATATAAAAGGAGCTTGTGTGTTGTATTTGAGACCAAAATGTGTTTTTCTTTTGTATGTTTTAGACAGAGCAAGCTGCCATTGCCTCTGAATTCGAGAGCTACAAAGTCCGAGTTCATAATGTTTTAAAACAACAAAAAAATAAATCTTTGTCCCAGAATGAAACAGAAGGAGCCAAACAGGAAAGGTAATTTTTTTTTCATTTTTTCTATAAAAGTAATTATCAACAAAGATGAACAAAATAAGGAATAAAATATAACATACAATCCTTCTGATGTAAGAAAATATGATCAAATGAATTAACAATTAAAAATTCTATTTCCTTTTACTTTCTAAGTAAGCAAATCAACTTCTAAAATAAAAGGGATGGACAAGGTTCTTTTGAATAATTTGAAATATTCTTTTATTTTTATTTTTAAGGTTTTACATGTATACATTTTAGATGAATCAAGGGCATCCTCAATGAAGGTATTAATAGGCAACAAGCTGGCTTTCCCAAGTGGTCCTCAACATGGACCACATTTTTACCATCTCCCAATTAAATGAAAAATGTAGAGAATAAAAGAACCTATTGTGTTCATTGTTTTGTGATAAAGAGAAAAAAAATTGAGTCTAGCAAGACATAATATTTTCTTGTAGTAAGGTGTCTCCTTTCCATACATTGAGATTACTCAGGGATTGTTGGAAGGCAAAAAGAAAAATTATCCTCTTCAGTGACCCTGTGATTATTAACATTAGACAAGGTATAAAACAAGGAGATATGTGCTCATCAGAGGTATTCACCACTGATGGAGGAAATTCATGACAAAATCCAGGTTGAGGAGGAATTTCTTGTGGATGGTGAAGTTTTCTTGATGTTCTTTGTTATATATGACATGATACTGCTAATTCTTCAGAACCTACTGAAATTACAAAGAATTTTTACTTCAAATGTTCCATGAAAGCAAAGGCCTATCCTTTCAATACTGACATTTTACTAACATTGCTATATGTCAAGCAGACATGGAACATCACTACCTCCAGAGATGACTTTCACACAAAGGGCAATGGAGAGGCATATGATAGGTATTAGCAAGCAACTTTATGGAACCTTTGAAGAAGAGGAGAACCTTTGAAGAAGGGGAATAGAAGTAAAGAATTTCATCAGATGATTGTATGACAAGCAAAAAGGAAGATAATCTAGTGAAATGACAAGAAGAGTTGAGAGATTGACATCCATTGACATTCCTACTAGTGTGTTCACAGTGTCAGGAGAAAGCAAAAGACTTAAAAAAGCATGTTGGATGGACCCCTCCCATTCATTCTTAATCCTAGCCTTATAGTGACTATTAGGAGAACATGGATTAAAGCAAGATAAGCAAGAATAATTTCCATCCTTGGAAGGACCTCCCAAATCAAAGAAATCACAAGAATATTTGAATGAGAATGCTATAGCTGTCTGAAAGGGAGACAGATTGCCCAGCTCACACATACTTATTACAGCAAAACCTTATACAGCAAAACCCTAAAGTTCACATCCGTCTTAATAATGAAATGAAATGAAAATTCCAATAAGAAACTAGTTTCTTTTTAAAATAATTTATTATTTTTATTTTCAAATTACACAGTTTTTAAAAACCTCTTTCTAACCTTCTCACCCTTATCCTCATTTGAGTGAACTATATAAAAGAAACAAAACCTGAAAAACCATCTCTCTAAACATGTCTACATACCAAACAAATTTCCATATTAGCCATATCCAAAAATGTATTTTTCTTTCTTCATTTTAAATTCATCACTTCTGTGTCAAGAAGTGAATGGCATGATTTGTATTTTTTCAAAATCATGATTTAAAAGTCTTTTTTTCCATGTTTTATTCATATTTTTTCCATGTTTTATTCATTTCATTTTGCATCTGTTCATAAAGGTCTTCTCAAGGTGGTTTTTCCTGAAATTGTCTTATTTCATCATTTCTTTGGACACATTGATATGCCACAATTTACTTACCCATTCCTCTGTAAGAGATCTCTTTTATTTCTAATTTTTGACTATCTTGAAAAGAATTGTTACAAATATTTTCTTCTTTATTTCTTTGGAGTATTGATCTTGTAGTTATGGTATAGCTGGGTCAAAGGTTTGGTAACTTTCTTGACATAGATCCAAATTCCTTTCCAGAATGGCTGAACCAGTTTATTAGCTCCACTAACTAATGTACCTATTTTCCCAAAGCAACCTCAACATTTGTAAATTTCCTCTTCATCTATGCCATTCTGATGGTGGGAACCTCAAAGTTTTCTGAATTTTTGCTATTCTAATTTTAATGATTTGAAGCATTTTTTCATAATGATTACTAATAACCTGGATGTCTTTCTCTGAAAACTGCCTGCTTGCATCCTTTGACCATTTATTTATTGGAGGGTGATTATTTTATAAATTTGAACCAGTTCCTTGTACAGTTTGAATATGAGATCTTTATCAAAGAAACTTGTTGCAAAAAAAAAAAAAAAAAGGTATTATTAGTTACTTGTTTCTCATCTAATTTTGATAGATTTGTTTATGCAAAAGGTTTTGTGTCCACTTTATTTTATGTGATCCTTTCTAACACTTGTTTTGGTCATGAATTCTTCCCTTTTCCATACATCTGAAAAGTAATTTCCTCCTTGCTCCTAATTTGTTTATGATGCGACCCTTTATATCTAGTTCATGATCATTTGGAGCTTATTTTTATATATTTGGGTCTTTGGTGCTGGTCTAAACTTAGCTCCTGTCAGACTGCTGTCCAGTTTTCTCAGCAGTTTTTTCATTTCTTTTTCCCCCTGGTAATTAAGGTCTTAAGAGTTTTTCAAACATCATGCCACTTTTGGGGGTTTTTGTACTTCTGTATGTATTGTAAGAGCTATAATTTCTCAAGAATTCTGATTTCCTCTATCCATATACAAAGTTCTCCAGATAAACACAGATAATAGATAGTTGGAAATAAGGTTCACACCAGCAGCATCAATACAGAGTAACCTGCCAGCATAATTAGAGACCAGGCATATGTAAGTTGCTATTTGTCTAGAAGCAGCAAAAGTAGAGGCTCCCCTCAGAAAGTTCTGGATAATGATAGCCAAAAATAACACTAACAAATTACCAACGTACTCAAGTCAAGACAGTTTAGGGTAGGTATTCTAAGGCCCATAATGCCATCCTGAAATGTAAGAGGGAACCTGAAAATCCAACACTCGGAACCTTAATGATAGGGGGAAAGAGGGGCCAGCCCCAGAACATAGAAGTTAGATAAGAACCCAGGGTAAGACCAAGCAGAGCCAACTTCCCTATCCAAAAAACCTTGCAGGGACCACATTTAGGCTTTAGCACAAATCCCCAAGTCAGAAACCCAAGCTAGAGAAATTAGCTAAATTTAAAAACAAGTACCAAAAATTATTAATGGTCTTGAAAACCCTCAAAAGAAGGAGCAAGTAACTGTAACAGCCTCAGAGGCTTAAAGGAAATATTTGATTTCCCACAAGAACTACGTGAATGCTTAGAAAAAAATTAAGCAAGAAATTAAAACATACATACACACATGAAATGTACAAATGTGAAATAAAAGTTCCCTGGAGGAAAGAAGGGCAAGGAGAATAAATAACTTGAGAAAGTGGTTAACTTTATCTAAGAAATATAATCCTTGAAAATTAGAATAGAATAGAAGCAATGACTCCAAAAGACAGCAAGAACTATTAGAATAAAATTAAGTGATTGGAAAAAATAAAACAGAAGAAAATTTAATATGTCTGCTATCAGAAACAGAAAGCAGAAATCCCTGCTATCAGCACAGGGAAAGATAATTTAGGAATCACTGGATTTCCATATTTCAAAAAGTGAACACTTTATTTCTAGAAATCACAAAATGAAAATGCCCAGATTAGAATTATTAGAATGGGAGGATTAAGATAGAAACTTAAAGAGGAAAAGTCCCAGCAGTGATACAGCCACAATCCAAAGCTCTAATAGCAAAGAAAGAATGCCACAACCATCCCAAAAGAAGCAATTCAGGTACAGAGGAAAGATAGTTAGGATCAAAAAAGGACCCAGAAGGCAAAAGATAAGTTTATAACCAAGAATAACAACTTCACATATGAATCTAAGTCTACAGTAGTTTTTTTTAAAGTAACTTTTTCAAACATTTTTGTTCCAAAGATCAGATCTAAGTAGGAATTTTGAAGTACAAACTTTAGAGTCCAGAGAAATCTAGAAAGTTAAATTTATTTAAGCAATTGGAAGAACCTATATAATAAGTAGTGCTAACACACTATTGGGGGAGAAGAAATAAATAGGTCTTCAAAGAGTGTTTAAAAAGAAAAAAAAAAAGGATCCTTAATGCATTGGTTCTGTTTTGAAGGTTTGAAGAGAGGAAAAATTAAGGAATATGCCAACTGAAAATGAGCAACAAGGAAAAAAACTAGTTATTTCTCTTCATTGGGATATCTAAGAAGAATATAAAATACAGAGGAAAGAGTGGAAGAATAGGCATCAAATGAACCTTATTGTCTGAAATTTAAAGAGAGTGTTGAAATACACACAAAGTTATAGAAAACTCATCAAGCTCAACAAAGAAACAAGGTGATAAGGGAGGAAATGAGTAGTTGGAGGAAAGGCTACTACTGAGGAAAGAATAGTTACCAAGCAACACAAACCCCCTGATCCTGAAAGGCAATTTAAAAAGGAAAAAAGAAAATGACTGGGATCTAAAGGAAGGGTATAATAGATTGTCTCTTAAGAGTGTTGGGAAGTAGTTGAACAAGTGACATATAAATATAATGCAATATTATTGTATTGTAAGAAATCACAAGAGACATTTTTAGAGAACCCTTGGTGAGAAATGACATAAAGTAAGGAGAACCAAGAGAAATTTATAAAAGGAAGACAACTTTGTAAAGAAAAACACCTTGCCAGAGTTTAAGAACTCTTATTAATGTAATTGTATCTCAAAGGGTCTATGGCAGGGGTCCTCAAACTTTTTAAATAGGGGGCTAGTTCACTGTCCCTCAGACTGTTGGAGGGGGCTGGACTATAGTAAAAACAAAAAAACTTTGTTTTGTGGGCCTTTAAAGAAAGAAACTTCATAGCCCTGGGTGAGGGGGATAAATGTCCTCAGCTGCTGCAACTGGCCTGTGGGCTGTAGTTTGAGGACCCCTGGTCTATGGATTATGTCATACCCCTCCTGAGAGGTGATTGACACATGGTGAACAAAACAATATATTTGAACATGGCTTCTGCAGGAATTAGTTTTATTTGACTATGCTTATTAGTCAAAAGTTGTTTTTTTTTTCTTTCTCAATTTTTAATTGGAAGAGGTATTAGTTAATGTTTAGATTTTTTTTTTAATGTATGTATGTGTTAAATTTTACAGCAAGGGACATAATATTGGGATTTTATACTTTTATAGAATATCTTCTTTTTTGTTCCTTTTTTTAGTGTTTAAATTCACAATAAAAATATTTTTCTTTTTAAAAAGTAAATACATTGGTAAAAAAATTTTAGGACATCTCCAAATATAGATAATACTTCTAAAATGAAATTTCTTTGAAGGAATACTAACAAGCCTTAGGTATGTAAAGGGTAAGTGTAGGCCTTACTCAAATTTCACATAATTCCAATTTAGGGAGAAGTGGAGCCCATAGACCAATGAGAAAATGTATCCTTAGTTTCACTGCCTATCAAGGACAAGAGAAGAAACTTTTTTTATCATTTATTAAGGCACTATAGCAAAACAGGCAGAGAATAAAGGAAAAAAAAAATAGCTGCATGACTATTTAGATAAATACATGGTATACTGTATTCTTTGTTAACTTAATGTTGAACTCATAACCTCTGTTTTTATTAAAAATACAAACATTGAAATTTCTCTGAGTCTGATGTCTTTCAAACTTTCAGGTTTTGAATGTTTAAAAACTTTTATACATATTGAGAAATGATTGGATCTAGTTTCTGTAGATATTTTAAATCATTTTAAGCTGAAATCTGAATTTTAGTTAATACACTTGCTTATATAATGATTATTTTTTATTGTGTATCTCAATTACCGTAAAGAAATAGTATGTGGTTTTAATACTTTCTGATCACTTTTTGTGGATTACCCTGAAAAAAAAAAAATTGAAGCAAAAGGAATTCTTTTGATGAATATGTTTTTGTTTTTATAACTAGAGATTCAGCATTCAAAAGAATTTTCCCATCAGGATCTCACTATTCTAAGCAAGATCAAATATCCTGGAATGTTTATGTATTTATAACTCTGGAACTTCTTATTTAGAAATCTGTTGACAGATTATGCAGGCTGATTATGGCAGTCAACCTGTCATTTATAAAAATTGTGCAATATGATCTTTAAGAATTTAATTAACTATTAATTATTTACATAATAATTAGGCTCCAAAAATGCCTGGTTTGGGTTTTTTTTTTTTTAATATTACTGAATTCTGGGGTCATATAATAAACTATAGTTGTGTTGAATTTTATCTTGCTTTCTAATCCATTTTCTTATTTATTGTTTTTCTTATTCTCTTATGCGTTAGCCTTTTCTGAAGGTAGAATTTAACAAAGCAGAAACTATTTTTGCTTACTCTTTTACTTTTACCCTATCTCAATGGTTCCATTTTTCCTCCTCTTGGAGAGTAGCCCAGCTTGTCCTCAGCAAACTTTAGAACCATGTCATATTTCACTTATGAACTAATCATATTACTTCAAATAAATTAGTGCTATTAAATTTTTGAATTCCATTCTGATGTGAAATGTTTACTTGGGGATATTTTGCATGCCCCAAATTGCCTAATATGTGCAAACTTAAATGTTACAATTTCACCACTCTGACATCTATCTGTAACCATGTACTATCTTCTGATGATATAGTTAAACTGTTTACCTATTAGGACTTGAATTGTAGAAAGCAAAATATAGTTCAAACCCCAAAGTCACATTTCCTCCTTTATTTCCTCCTTTTTTTCCCCCTCTAGACAACATCTGGAAATGATTATAGACCAACTAAAAATGAAATTGCAAGACACCCAGAATAATTTACAGACCAGTGCATCTGAACTTCAAATATTACAGTCCGAACATGATACTCTGCTGGAAAGGCACAATAAGATGCTGCAGGAGACAGTCGTGAAAGAAGCAGAACTCCGTGAAAAGTATGTTTTTTTGGAGTACTAACATGATCTTTTGACATATATCATACAGTTGTTTTCAGTCATATCTGACTCTTTGTGACTTCATTTTCAGGTGAGGAAAATAGGGTTAAGTGACTTGTCCAAAGTCACACAGCTAGTAAATAACTGAGGCTAAATTTAAACTCAGGAAGATGAGTCTTGCTGACATCAGGCCCAATGCTTTATTTCACCACCTAACTGCCCAACTAAAAAGCTAAGAAAATTATATGAAATAAGAACTGTTATAAGGTAGTGTAATTTTGCCATTATAATTTATGAATTGGAAATTATAATTACATTATAAATCAAGCTCATCAGTATATTATTTACATATTTGAAAGTTATTCTACCAGGAATATAGGTCTAAAACGTGAAGAAACTTTAGAGCTCATCTAATCCAGATTGTTTTATGGATGAAAAAACAGACCAGAAGAGTTAGATTCCAGGGATACATAGGCATGGCAGAGTCAAATTTGAACTTAAGCCCTGGGCCTTTTGAATCATTCACTCAGCAGACATTAATAAGATTCTACTTTTTTACAGAACTGGACTAGGCCTTTCAGGAAATCCAAGTTTAGAAAAGGTATAAGCTTTCTTGTCTTAGAACTTGAGCTCTATCTTTAAAATGTTTTATTTCAGTTAACAATTATATCTTCTGTGGTCTTCCTAAATCAGCTAATCCCATAGTAGATGTTTCAAAATAATAGGGTCATAGTACAGGTATCACACAGAATTTGAGACTCAGAAAGGCTGTATAGACCCACACTTAATAATTTAACCATTATAATACTTATTTATATAGCTTTTGCTCAGTGACCTTCAATGAGGGAAACCTATTGTCTTTCATTCTATTTTGGCATAGTTTTAATTGTTAGTAAGTTTTTACTGACACCAAGCCTGTATTTGCTTCTTGGAAATATCTGTCTTATACTCTTCTCCTTTTCAGGCTAAATGTGGACATTTCATAGGATCATAGATTTAGAGTTGAACATTCAGCTCCCTCTTCTTTTACAGATGAGAAAAATGAGGCCCCAAGAGATTTAGTGATTTTTCTAGGGTCATACATCTAGTAAGTATTAAAGCTGGGCTGGACCCCAAGATTTCTTAGGTATAGCTCTCTGTCCACTGTCTTACCATGCTGCCTTCCAGTAATGAAATGGCATGATCTTGAGGCCCTTCTGCTTTATGAGTGTCCTTCATAAATGTGCTCAGAAGTGAATACAGTGATTCAGATGTGATTTGACTGGGATAGAACGGGAGAAACTATCATTTTGATCACCAGTTTGGGAATATTTATACTCTAAATGGAGCCAGTGATTGAATTATATTTACTGACTACCATTTTCTACTGTTGATTCATAAACTTCTACAATTCAGGTGATATTTTGAAGTCAAATGTAACAAGACTTTATAGAAATCCTGTTGAAATTTATCTTATTCTTTTCAATCCAACATTCTAAGGCTTTCTTGCATCCTGATGCAATTATCCAGTATTAGCTATTCCTTTTTTGCTTTGTGTCAATTTCAGTTTTGATAAGCCCATAATATATTTATCTAAACCATTTTATAAAAAGGTTCAACAGCACTGAACTAAGCATAGATCGTGGAGCACTCCATTAGAAGCTTCGATCGAAAGGTTATTAAATCATCAATGAAGACTTTTTTGACCTGGTCAATTAAATATTTCCAAACCCTATCTAATTATAGTATCAAGTTTAGAGGTTATTAACCAGGGGTTTCATGAACTAGTTTTAAATATTTTGATAACTGTTTATTTCCTTTTAATATAATTGATTTCATCTCATGTATTTTATTGTTTGCATTTTAAAATATTCTGAGATTGAGTCTACAGGACTCATTAGACTGCCAAAAGGGTCCATGACAAGTAGACTAAACTTCTGTCTCTGACTTCATCCATTTACACAAGATAGACTTTGTCTGTTACTTTGCTAAACTATATTTATTGCATTTCTCTATTCTATCAGTATAGTGATCCTGTCCCGTCCCTGCTTCCCCATTTCTTCCCCCCCCCCCCAAAAAAAAAAAAGAAAGAAATATTAAGTCTGGAAAATGTATTTTTCTTTTTTTTCTTCAGTATTTTATGTTTTCAACATTCATTTTTGTAAAATTTTATGTGTTCCAAATTTTTCTCCTTCCTTTCTTCACCTCCTCCCTCCCCAAGACAGCAAGTGATCTGACATAGGTTAAATATGTGCTATTCTTTTAAACATATTTCCATATTTGTCATGTTGTAAAAGAAAAAAATCAGACCAAAAGGGAAAAAGAAACATGAGAAATAAAAACAAGCAACAAAAGGTGAAAATACTATGTTTTGATCCACTTTCAATCTCCATAGTTCTCTCTCTGGATATAGGTAGCATTTTCCATCCCAAGTCTATTAGAATTGCCTTGAATAGAATCAAATTCATCACAGTTGATCATCACATAATTTTGCTATTAGTCTGTACAGTGTTCTCCTACTTCTACTCATTTCACTCGGCATCAATTCATGTAGTTCTTTCTAGGCTTTTCTGAAGTAATCCTGCTCATCATTTTCTTATAGAACAATAATAACCATTACCTTCTATAACTTAGTCAGCCATTACTCAATTGATATGAATCCACTCAATTTCTAGATTCTTGTAAGTGTATTTTTCTTTCATGAGAAAGAGATTCAAATATCTTCCGAATATTAAAAAAAAAAAAAAGCTCATTTTTATAACGTCAACTTGTCATAATAATACAATTTTTTAACCAGACTTGTGACTTATTGGTACAGAACATTCTCATTAAGAGAATTTAATCAATGCAGAATCACGGCTTGTTATATAACTTAGTTTTTTATTGCAACTTTATTTTAATTTTGTTATAGCTATAATACATAAAAGGTTTTATGAGAATAAGTAGAATTGTTTAAATAGTTTTGAGATGTTTGAATAAGAAAGTTAACAGTACCTTATATTTGTAAAATGCCTTATGATTTATGAAATATTTTACATACATTTTTTGAACTCTGCAACAACCCTTAAAGAAATTTCATTCTATTTTTACCAATAGTAATTTATCCAAGATTATGTAGAACTAAAATCCTAGGTGCAGACTTTCTACTGTTTTACTATGATGAAAGTGTAGCATATCACAAAAGCTTACAGAGAAGGATGAACATTAAATAGGTTTTACTAATAAACATGTGGACACAGTTTAATTTGACTCTGATAATATGGATATTTAGAGAAATTCTATCAATTTTACATTTCCAAATTAGTTTTTATTAAGGCTTATTATTCTAGGGAAAGCTATTTATTCTAGGGAAAGCTATTTGATCAATTCTTAATAAATGTTGGAACTGTAACAACATCTTATGTTTATATAATGCTTTAAGGTTTTCAAAAAGCTTTTACAAGTGTCATTTCATTTTATCTTCACAACAACCCAGTGATGGAGATACTATTTTTACATCCTCCTTTCAAAGATGGGGAACTGAAGCAGATAGAGGTTAGGTAATTTATCTAAAATTACACAGCTGAAAGTGTCTGAGCCAGGATTTGAACTTAGATTTTCTTGATTCCAGATCCAGTACTCTCTATGCATTATGTGCCAGAGTTTTCCTTCAAACCCTTCCAAATTCCTTTAAGTAATGACTCTAAACAAATTTTAGAGCACCGGAACCCACAAAAAGATGAGTAGAACAATTCAGAAGATCAGCAAGACAATTCTGTGGCACCAGGGTGGGAGTCCAGAGCAGTTCTGCTCTCAGCAAACCAGGAGCAGATCTTGGGGCCTCTGAATCAGTGGTAGCAGCAGTCAGTTTCCAGACCTCTCAATCCATATACCAAAGATGACTTGGAAAGTTGGCAGGAATTTTCCACCTTACTAGGGTGAAAAGGACCTTAGGAAACCAGCAAACCAGAAGTGGGGCTTGAAAGCCCCTAAATTGGCAGTGGAGATGGCAGCTTCCAGTGGTCTTATCCCACAAATGGTAAGGGAGTCACACTGGTCTCTTTACTAGCACTCAAGAAGGACTGTGTTGCTTTGGCACATTAGAACTTACTGCCACAATGGCGTGAGGACCCTCCTCAACCTTCACTCCTCAATTCCAGGTCAGAAGAGTGCTTGTGGTCACTCAAACACACTTCTCCTTGGATCATACCACCTTGGAAGAACTGAAAATTTACAGGTACCTGAGAATAGCTACACAAAACATCTCAGGGTAGAGACATTGTACCCTCCACAAAGCCCTCCTTTAACAAAAAGTTAAAACTCAAGTAATAGGCTGGGGAAAATGAGCAAACAATGGAAAGATTCTGACCAAAGAGAGATACTATGGTGAGAAGGATATTCAAAATACATATTCAGAAGCAGAAGATAACAAAGTCAAAGTGCCTACATCCAAAGTCTCCAAGAAAAAGATAAAAATTGGTCTCAAGTGATGGAAGAATCCAAAAAGGATTTGAAAATCAAGAGAGGTAGAGGAAAAATTAGGAAGAGAAATAAGATTGAGGCAAAAGAAAATACAAAAAACCAATGAGGAAAAGAAGGCTTTTAAAAAGAAAACTGGAAATGGGAAAGGAGATATAATAGCTCACTATAAAAAATAATTTCTTAAAAATTACTTTTGAGCAAATATAGAAGCTAATGACTTTATGAGAAAAGGAGAAACAATCAAGCAAAAGAATGAAAAAAACCGAAAACAATGTGAAGTTTCTCAATGGAATAACAACTGACCTGAAAAATAGATCCAGGTGACAAAATTTTAAAATTATTGGTCTACCTGAAAGTCATGATTAAAACAAAAAAAAGAACATGTACCATTTAAGAAAGTATCAAGGAAAACTATCCTGATATTCTAGAACCAGAGGGTAAATTAGAAATTTAGAATCTACCTATTACATCCTGAAAGAGATCCCAAGATAAAAAGTCCCAGGAATATTATAGCCAAATTCTGGAACTCCCAGGTTAACGAGAAAATATTGCAAGTATCCAGAAAGGAATAATTCAGATATAGGAGCCACAGTCAGGATAATGCAAAATTTAGCAGCTTCTACATTAAAAAATCAGAAGGTTGGAGATGTGATATTCCAGAAAGCAATGGAGAATCGCCTACCCAGCAAAACTGAATATAAGCCTTCAGAGGAAAAGGTGGATATTCAGTGAAATAGAGGACTTTCAGACATTGGTGATGAAAACACCAGAACTGAATAAAAAATTTGATTTTCAAATACAAAACTCAAAAGCATAAAGGGAGTAATCAGTAAAGGGAAATCTGTTTACATTCCTACATGGGAGGATGATTCTTGTAACTCATTAAATTAACTTAAGGGGTGAAAGAGGATGACTGTACTGGGAGAAAGAAAAAGGGAGAGATGGAATGGTATGATTTATCTGCCATAAAAGAGGCAAGAAAAAGCTTTCATAGTGGAGGAGAAAAGGGGAAAGAGAAGGGGAATGAATGAATCTTACTCTCCTCAGAATTGACTCAGAGGAAATAAACCTACACATTCAGCATAGGTATAGAAATCTGTCGTATTCTGCAAGAAAATAGGAGGGAAAGGGGAAATGAGAAGAGTAAAGGGTGATAGTGGGCATATTGAGGGAGGGGGAAATGTCAGAAGCAAAACACTGTTGAGGCGAGATAGGGTGAAAGGGGAGAGGGAATAGAATTAACAGGGAAAATAGAGTTAGCAGTAGTACTTTGTAAAAAGAATTTTGAATCGGGTTTCTCCAGTGGAGGCCTCATTTCTTAAATGTATAGGGAACGGAGTCAAATTATAAAAGAGCCATTCCCCAGTTGATAAATGATCAAAAGATAGGAACCATTTCCAGAGAGTTTTAAAATCATGCATATCCCTTGTCCTAATAATACTACTACTAGACAAGAAACCCAAAAGGGATTTAAAAAAAAAAAAAGAAAGAAAAAGGAAAAGGATCTATATGTACAAAAATATTTGTAGCATCTCTTAGGGCAAAGAACTGGAAATGGAGGAGATACCCATCAATTAGGAAATGACTGAATAAATTGTGGATATGATGGAATTGATTATGAAAGTGAAATGTACTGTGAACACAGTAATAGCAATGTTCTGGGATGATCACCTGTGAATGAGTTTGCTATTCTCAGCAGTACAGTGATCCAGCACTACTCTGAAGGACTTAGGATGAAAATGCTATTATCCATACACAGAGAAAGAATTGATTGTGTCTGAAAGCAGATTAACAAATACTTTTTTTAAACTTTATCTTTTTTGAGAATTTTTTGGGGGAGGAGAGAGATCTAAGTTTTCTTTTGCAATATGACTTTTATGGAAATGTTTTGTGCTTTTTTTTACATGTGCTTTTTCAGTGGGGGGGAGGGATAGAGAGAATCTAAAACTCAAAAGTTTTAATGATATTAAAAAATTGTTTTACATGTAATGGAAAAATAAAATATTTTTTCAAAATTCAACAAAAAAGAATTTAACATGAATAATAAGGGGAAAATATCATTGATGTTCTTATGTAATTGTTGGTGCAATTATAAAACAATATGATAGCTTATCTTCAATATTTTTGAGTTATAATTTGTTGGGAATTTGGTTTTATTTTAAGTGAGATTAGAAAGTGACTAAAATTAATATAGCCATACCCTAGAAAGAAGAAATAAAATAGTATTTAATACTTAACTCACACAAGGAGGTATCTAGCATTTCATACTAAGAGCAACTACATGAGGCTATAACATATTTCAAAGAAACATGAAATTGAGACTATAGAAAGACTTTTGTCATAGTGAAGGTATACCTAAATTTCCATTAAAAGGCACATTTTTCTGTTCTCTTACCCAGTCCCTAAAGAAGCTAAAAGTAAAGTTAAATGATTTTAGAAAATAAATTTCTTGATCCAACCATTTTGGAAAGCAATTTGAAACTAAGATTCAGCAATGTGTCTACTAAGTCTGTATCCTAAAGAGATCATACTCACATGTACAAAAATGTTTGTAGTAGTCCTTTTTGTATGGCAAGGAATTGGAAATTGAGTGGATGCCTATCAGTTGAATAAGTTATGGTACGTGAATGTGATGAAACATTATTGTTCTATAAGAAATAATGAGCAGGCTGATTTCAAAAAAGCTACATGAACTGATGCTGAGTGAAGTGAACAGAACCAAAAAAACACTGTACACAAGCAACAAGATTATGTAATGATGGACTTGGTACTTTTCAACAATGAAGTAACTTCAAGGCAATTCCAGTATTCTTGTGATGGAAAGAGCCATCTTATCCAGAGAACTACAGAGATTGAATGTGGATCAAAGCATATTTTCACCTTTCTCTTGTTTGTTTTTTGTGTGTTTTTTTGTTTTTTCTTGTTTTTGTGTTCTTGTGGTTTTTCCTCTTTTGATCTGATTTTTCTTGCGCAGTATGATGAATATGGGAATATGTTTAGAAGAATTGTACATGTTTAACCTATATTGGATTGCTTGCTGTCTAGGGAAGAGGAAAGGTGGGGAGGGAAGAAGAAAAATTTGGAACACAAGGTTTTACAAAGGTGAATGCTGAAAACATATCTTTGCATGTATTTGGAAAAATAAAATACTATTAAAAATAAATGCTTTCATCCTTCAGACTCTGTGCAGTACAGTCAGAGAACATGATGATGAAGTCAGAGCATGCACAGACTGTGAGTCAGCTAACATCCCAGAATGAAACACTTCGCAATAACTTCCGGGATCAAATGAGGCATTTGCAGGAAGAGCACAGGAAGACCATGGAGACACTGCAGCAACAACTTTCCAAAGTGGAAGCTCAGTATTTCCAACTTAAGAGTGACCCTACTACCAGAAGTATGTATCATTCATGAAAGTAGCAACTTTTTGATTATCTCATTTTTGTAACTTTCAGACTTTCATCACTTTTCTTCTATATTCCTGAGAATTCATATGACCATAAGAAATGCTACCCTTCTTCCTGTTTATAAGTATTTGCAGTAGTTATCTTTCATTAAATCAACTAGAAATTTTAAGAACATACTAATATCTTTAATTTATCCTGAATTATCCATAAATATAGCTAAATCTTTAAGTTCATACTTTCAGACAATATAACCTTTTAGAGTAATAAATACTCATTTATATACTATTTACTGTGTTAAGTAATATTTCCTTTTCTTTCACATTAAATTCCTCTATCAAGCATAGATTGATGCTTAGTCTCTAATATTTTGAGGGACAATATAATATTCATTATTGCTATTCATTAAACATTTAAATATATTTATGATCAGAAGAATGACAAAACATCTCATTTTCCAAAACATTTTTTTTACAAGAAAGTTAAAATTTAAGTTATTATAGAAGCAACATCTTTAGGATAGTATTTAAAGTAGTTTCAGGTACCCTTATAATCTAGAAAAGGTTGCTATGACTTCAGCTTTACCAAGATGACTAGTTACATTTAGATTCTGCTGCCCAAAAGTTTGACTAGACTCTTAACAATGCCTCTGAATCAAGTAAAAACTATTGTAGCATCTTGGAAGCAGGCAGGTGGCACACTTTGAGGCTAGGTTTGTTCAGCACAGAGCAATATTGTGTTTTTTTTCCTTCAATACCAAATGGAATTTGGTTATCATCTTTTTCTTTTCCATTCCCTCACACGTAGGTTTTTTTCTACTACATTATCCAATTATTGGGTGGGAGCAACAGGAGAGGAGAAGAGAAATTAAGACGTATGCATTTCTTTAATAGTGTAATAATATTCCACCTTTGAGTTACCAAAATTTGTGAGAATTAAAAGCTGCCCATTCAGAAATATTTTGTGAAAACTTTTGTGAAGATTTTACCTCATCCAATCTGTTTAGAAAGCAGTAACTTTCAGTCATTGTAGAAATTAATTGAATGATAAAAAAAATTCCATGTCATTATAAAGTATATTCATTTCTGGTTTTTAAGGGTAAGCTAGAGATTCTTTTTTTGTACCACTTGACCATGTTAAATAATTTCCCATCCTTGAAATTTGTCCCAATTATCTCATCTTCATTACTGGTCTTTGACTTTTAGGTATGTGCAAACTTATTTGGAATTGCTTTCATCAGATCATGAAAAGTATTTTGATCTTTTTTTCTATTTATGGATTCAAAGACAAACTATTTTCTTTTTTCCTAATTAGGTTCAGCTTCTTCACATCAACCACTGAAGAATCTTCGTGAAAGGAGAAACACAGATTTACCCCTCCTTGAAATGCACACTGTAGCCAGGGAAGAGGGAGAGGGAATGGAAACAACTGACACCGAGTCTGTATCTTCTACAAGTATCCATACACCATCTCTGGAACAGCTTCTTAATTCTCCAGAGACAAAATTGGGTATGTAGAATTACTTCTACTATAATTTATGAGGGCCCCCTCTTGAGTCATGATGACACTTTTTTGAATGCCATTGCACTCCTTCCTGATTTGCAAATGGTAAGCCTTACCTAGAGTGTGGTTTTAGATTTATCTTCTAAATCTGACCCAGCAGGATGCATCAGAATTCTGTGGCACAATTAAAAAGTAAAAAAGAGGAAGCTGGGCCTACTGGATAGAGAGCTGACTTTGGAGTTAGTAAGACTTTCATATAAATTCTTCTCTGACACTAGCTGGGTGACTCTTGTCAAGTCACAGTCTCTTAAAGCCCTGGGCAGGATCTTATCTGCCCTCTACTAATGAAATCATAGTTCCGGTTCAAAAAAAAAAAAATTTTTTTAATAATATTAATTATACCTTGAACCCATTTATTAACTGAAAGTTTTATTTTCATATGATTCCATAATTGCCTACTGGATTCAGGACTAGTGACATTGCTTCCTTTATTTAACAGTAAACTTTTGTCCTTTAAAATTTTATTAAATTTTTCCCTCACAATTGAATCCATGAACAGTGCTTGGCTGTATAACAAACTGCATAAATGAGCATATCGTTTCCCTTTCTTTCCTAGTCTTATGATCTCAGGCTGAGAGTGTTAATGGCAATACTGTCACCAAGCAGGAAGTCAAAAAGTCTTAACTACTGGGAGGGTGTGGGCAGTAGCTGCTGGCCATGCAGTTGCCCTGTTGAATTTCCCTTAGTAGATTATAAGTGTAACAAGATACTTTCAGTTCTCAGAAAAGATAGATAAATGGCTGGAACATTAATGACAGTTTTGATAAAAAGTTATAAAGATGAAAGTTTACCAAACTGCAGAATAGAACTTAGAATTACCTAGATTCTTTTAAGTTTTTTGAAGGCAGAAAATTATATTGATTTTTTTCCTTTTTTTTTTTAAACTGCAAATAATCTTTCATTTAAAGATCCTTTGAATAAGTGTATGGTTGATTCTTTAATAATGAAACTATGAACATTTGTTGGATTAAAACTGCAAATAAGAGAAAGTAATTAATGTGTGAATATTTGAAATGAGTATAATAAAGACTAGGGTTGTGAAGTTTACAAAGTTAGGAACTCTTAAAGCAGTTCTTCAATTTGTGAGCCTATTTAGAAAATTTTATGTTAAAGAGTATCTTAAACATTATAAGGACCACAGATATACCCACATTTTCCAAAGGAGATTCAGAGAAGCAGAATGACTTAACAAAGAGAAATACATTAATTCATTTTGAAAATTTTTCTTTAATCAGTAAGGACTTAGCATGAGCACTACAAGTTTTACATAGAATGTGTCTTTGAATCCATTGTTTCTTTTGGATTCAAAAAAAAAAAAATCAAAGGAAGGCGGGGCAAGAGTATTTATTAGAATTTATTAGAATTAAAAATTAATCTCATACCCAAGACTATAGAAAAATAACATAGTAGGCGGAAATAACTTACAACATATAAGCAATGAGGAACTTCCAAAAAAGAAAAGGAGCAGAAGATATCCTCCAAAAGATATAGGAAGAAAAATGGGCTGGTCCTGGGGCCCAGGCAAATAGACATTCAGAGTGCCTTTATGATACCCTTATAGTATCAGAGATTAAGGTAGGCCTTCAGCCTGTTTAATGAGCCCCCTCTATTGAACATATAGGAGGAAGTACCCAAAAGTCACTCAGGATGAGTGGTCTTTGTCATGGGAGGGAACTTCCAAATTGATATGATCACAGATGACTCATGTGATAATATGTTCTTGGGTAGATAATACTGTGGAGTTTAAAAGAATATTAAGCACAAACTCTTGTCCCTTCCTACTATCAACTTATAGTCTTACTTATTTGTCCAATAAAGCCAGTGTATTTTTTTATAGGTTCCTTTTTAACTCTTTACCTTCTCCTGATCCCACTTTATCCTAGTCCTCCCCTTTTCTCTAGCCAGTCATTTCACTTTGTATTGAAAGGTATAATCAAAAAAAAAAAAAATCCATAAAATTCATTAAGAAAATCCATTTGGAAATTTTTGGATTGCTACAAGACTCAAGAATAACTTGTTGTCTAAAATAAGGCTTAAGACTGCTGGTGGAATAATTTTTCCATACTCCATAGAGCTATGACATTGTGTACTTCATCCTGGAAATTAGTTTAGGACAAGAAATTAAATTTGGTAGATTTATTCTCAAATTATTGTATAAGACCATGGGTTAACCTTCCTATTTGTGTACTTAAGAGTTCCTTACTTACTTTTTTTTTTATTCCTTACCATTTTTTTTCTCATTTCAAATTCCTTAGAGCTTAGGCTACATAGAGAAAGAAATGTATCCATTCCATATCCTTCTTGATGATCATTAAAATTGGTCCTAGGCATAATTCTGTAGCACAAATAGAACTAAATTTTCAACCTCCCCTCTGCATCTTTTTCTGAAGACAATCTTTTTTATATTTACCATCTGTCCTTTTCCAGAATTCCTTTGCCCTGAATCAGGATCTGGTAGGTAAATAGTTTGAGAAACCTTTTGAGTAGCCCTAGAAAAACCTAATCAAATATAAAAATTAGTCTGTAGATCCAACTTAAGAATTTTGAGAAAAGGGGCTTGCTATCTGTTCCAGATTAGTAGAATAGAGGTTGGAAGTCTGGAGCCAGAGTATCAATGCTCAAATCATGGCTTTGCAACAAATATCAGCTCTTTGAACTTGGAAAAATAAAACTCTGGTCTTCCATTTACTCATCTAAAAAATAAAGACATTGCTATTTAAAATGATCCCAAAAGACTTCTTTAGCACTAAATCCCATGATCTAAGTTCTGCCATGGAAAGGCTCTGTGACTTTACCTCTATAGGCCTCTTGTTTCCTTATCCATAATAAGAGTGTTGGACTAGAAAATTTATTTCATTTTCAGTGGCTAACATTGTCTAACATTATTTCCATAAAGACTTTGTGTTTATTTTGCAACTCCTCTTTAGTGCTTGTGCACATATGGTCTTACAGATGTTAATTGTCTGAGATTTGTCTGTAGTAGTTACTAAAACCTCTAGTCTTTTGTTGTTAACCAAATCAGCTTAAAATCTCTCCTTCCTAAACTTCAGGTGCTAACCAAGAGCCCATATTATTGTTAAGTACAGATGTGATAACGTCGCTTTTCTGTTGCCTAAATTCCTGTGGTCCTCTGTCACCTTCCCCAAGAGCAAAAAATCTATCTGGCATTCAAAGTCCTTTACAACCTGGTCCCTCACCTACCTTTCTAAAATTTTTAACCCCTTACTTTTCCTACCCCAGCCTTCCCAATTTCTGTGATCCAGTGACAACTGGCTTCCTTGCTGTTCCTCACATAAGATATTCTACTTCCTGATTATTGTTTTTTTTTTTTTAATTTGGAAATTAATCTTCAAAAAATAAAATTTCAGAACCTCCTCTGTGGCATGAAGAACTCAGCAAAGAAGAATTGGTACAGAAGCTCAATTCCACCACAAAGAGTGCTGACCACTTGAATGGTCTCCTTAGAGAGACTGAAGCAACCAACGCAATTCTTATGGAGCAAATTAAGGTAAATCCAGTCACCAGTGAAACTATGTAAATATTTGTAAACATTCTGTCTACATGATGTTGTCCATTAAACATATCTTCAACAAAAGATTATACTATATGTTTTATGGACAGAATAGTTATAAAGCATGAACTACCTGAACTTCAAGAAACATTCATCAAACATTGATTGGACATCTGCTATGTGCTTACAGTCTAAAGGGGGGACAAAACAAGTGTAAATAACTAAGTATATTATATGATATGTTCATTGGAAGACTGCAAAAGACAAAAACCTTTGTATAAAATTCTAGTGGGATATTTTTATCCACCCACAGATCAAAAAAAAAGCTTAAAGATGAGATGACATTGGGTAAAGTTTTAAAGAATGAATAAGAATTCTCACACAGAAGAAGGAAAATTGGGGGGAGGTTCCTTGCATAGGTAATGTTGTGACCAAAGAATAGAGGGACAGAGGAAACATGGTGACTTCAGAGAATAGTGAACCAGGTTAGATATATATTGTTAGGACTGAAAGAGAGCATTTGTAGAAAGCCTTGAATGCCAGGTAAGAGCATTTTAACTTTTCCCAGTAGAGAATAGGCATGACAATGGATGCCACTTAAGTACAAGTACAAGAAAGGGTAAATCTAAAAGAGATCATCTAGTTTTGAACTCATCCCCATTCTGGAGAGCAATTTGGAACTGTGGCCAAAGAGCAACCAAACTGTGCATACTTTTTGATTCAGCAACACCACTAGTGGGTCTGTATCCCAAAAAGATCACAAGAAAAAGTAAGAGGGCCTATATGTGTAAAAAATATTCATAGCAATCCTTTTCATGGTGGCAAAAAATTAAAAATCAAGGGGAGTGCACGATTTGTGGTAAATAAATATAATGGGATTGTTCATTAAGAAATGATAAATAGGCAGATTTCAGAAAACTTGGTAAGACTTGAAATGAGCCAGAAACAGGAAAACATTGAACATAGCATTTAGTAACATTGTGTGATTACCTACTGTGAATGACTGCTCATTTCAGCAACACAATGATCCAAGACAAGTACTAAGGACTCACAAAGAAAAGTGCTAGACAGATAAAGAACTGATGGGCTCAGAACACAGATAAAAGACATTTTTTTTTCACTTTTAGCTTATATCTCTTTTTTCCTTTTTCTTCTTTCACAACTGTAACTAATATAGAAATATGTTTTACATGATAGCACATGTATAAACTATATCCAATTGCCTACTGTCTTCAGAAGAGAGGAGGGGAGAAAGGGAAGGAGAAAAATTGGGAACTCAAAATCTTGCAAAAATGAATTGTAAATGTTCCTTGACTTGTAACTGGGAGGAGAAGGGGAGCATGGTTATTAAAAAGGAAAGAAATCGTTTAGATTGTTAGAACCTCTTGAAAGTCTATATAATTCATATAGCAATTTTACTGCCAAGCAGAAAAGGAGGCAGAGCACAGCAGCATAGAACAATACTACTGCACCCAGTGGTTCTTAAAACCTTAGGAACAAGTGTGGATAAGGTATATTCTATGTAAATATGGGGTTATTCACTCTTATTCTTGATAATTTATCCCAGAAAATTGGGGGAGGCAGGATTTGACTGCTGGTCTATGATATTACACTAATGACTCTTTTATAAAGGACCAAATTATTGCCTTTATACTTGTTTTCAAATCTCTTTTTCTTTATAGCTTCTCAAAAGTGAAGTAAGGAGATTGGAAAGGAATCAGGAACGGGAGAAGTCAGTAGCTAACCTAGAGTACTTGAAGAATGTCCTGCTACAGTTTATATTTCTAAAAGCAGGGAGTGAAAGAGAGAGGCTTCTTCCTGTCATAGACACAATGTTGCAGCTTAGTCCTGAAGAGAAAGGAAAGCTTATTGCAATTGCACAAGGTGGGTAAGATTAATTGTCCTCAAATGTCAGATTTAAAGTGATTTCTGTTGTTCATGCCTATGTGTAGACATATATATCATGTATACATGTATATTGCATATCTTCATAAATTTATTCAAAGTTTAAACTCAAGCTAATGATCTTTTTAATTTTTTGTCTCTTGTAGGTATAAAAGAAAATTTTTGTTCAATGACACTTTACCTAAGTTATTAGGATACGAAAAATAATTATAAATTTCAACATAACTTTCAAGTGTATACATTTCATAATGATCTTTCAGCATTAATTTTTGGTGATCCTAACCCTAAATTCTATCTAAAAACATGGTTTTATTGAAAAATCTACACTTTGGGGGGAGAAAAAAAGCATATACTCAAAGCATATATCCATAAAAATTAGGAAGACAATTCCTAGCAGTTTCATGGGCACTCAGAACATGAATGTTGTTACTCTCCAGTGCAGACTAGCTGAAAAGTTTTGTTTTCCAGTTAAAGGATAGAGTTATCCTTTCTAAAAATTTGTTCCTAAAGGATAATTAATGCAAATGTAGAAACTTTGAAATATATATTTTTTTAAATCTCTTTGCAGAAAAATTTGGAATTATGTGTGTATAGCTTTTTATCCAGCAATATCACTGCAAGGTCTTAAAGACACCCCAAAAAGGGGAAAGAACTTGTAAAAAAAATTTATAGTAGCTCTTTTTGTGGTGGCTAAAAATTGGAAATCAAGGGGATGCTCACCACAAAAAGAGCTACTATAAAAGGAATAATATTGTACTATAAGAAATAATAAGCAGAATGATTTCAAAACAACTTGGAAAGACTTATATGAACTGATGCATAGTGAAGTGAACAAATCAGAATCAGGAGAATATTGTCCACAGTAGCAACAGTATTGTTCAATCAAAAATGCATACTATCCATCTCCAGAGAAAGAAATGAATTTGAATATAGACTGAAACATACCATTTTTAACTGGTTCTTTTTTATTTTTCTTATATTCAGGGAGTCTTGTACAAAATTACTAATATGAAAATAATTTACATAATTTCACACTTGTGTTCTTTATTTGATTGCTTGCTATCTCAGGGAGAGAAGAGGGAAGAGGACTAGAAAGAAGAATAAAATAAAATTAAAACTTTTTTTTTAATCTTAAGATTAGAGATATGAATATACTACTTCATGAACTGTTGGCATGTATATTTAAAGAAAGATCAGTCCTTAATTTCTACAGCTATATTTTTTTTGGTTATGCTTTTTAAATTTTCATGTTTATTTTGACTCTACAACCCTATGGAAGTTAACTATTGCTATTCTCCTATAATGAAATAAGTATGGTGTTATACCAAAAAATAATAATTATAGTACATAACTAATGGTTTTAGAATGTAGAATATAAATTACAGAAGTCCTTTGGAAATAACCATAGTAAAATTTTGGTTGCTTAGTCTTTATTTCATATTGCATATCTGCTACTAAAGAATTTAAATAGATTTTCTTTCTTTCTTTCTCTCTCTCTCTCTCTCTCCCTCTCTCTGTGTGTGTCCAAAGGTGAAGAAGAAAGTACCTCTCGATCCTCTGGATGGGCATCTTATCTGCATAGTTGGTCAGGCCTTCGATAGCATGATGATAAGAAAATGTTTTTTGAGCTTGTAACCAAATAGAGTATTTGTGACAAAAATACCCAGACACATGAAATCCTTTTTGTTTCTTCTGTGAATTTGTGTGTGTGTGTGCACAAACAGGATATATGTAGGTACATCAACAGCATCTTGAAGAGCAGACCAAATCCAGAGACTGGAAGCTGCCAAGACCAAGACCATCTTTTTTGTGATCTTTTTGCTGCCCGTGGGGATGGAAAAGGAAGGGGTACTGTCTTCTCATTCTTTTAGTGCCTCTAGATCCTATTCTTGTTAAGGAATACTATTGGTCCTGAGCCCAGGTTTTGGTAATAGAACTGGAATTTAGGGCATTTAGTATTAATTATATTTTGCTACCGTATGATTTGCAGGAAGAGTTGTTGCTATAAACTAAGTGGCTGTAAAATTGCTAGGAGTTAAATTTAAAGACATGAAGAGAAATGTACAATTAGAATTTACAACTGGAAAAATGTTCATCAACTTAAAGGCCTGAATAAAAGTAACTACAAATGAATTATGAGGCTAGGTTACTGAATTCCACACAAATGTTTTAAAATGTATTTAGAATATAGACATGATTTTCTTTCAGTCTTTTTGTATGGCTACAACAATGAAAATACTATTAGATGATAGAACACTGAATCAGAACAAAAGCATTTTTTGCATGATAACCTTTTTCTTTCTGTTAAGCTGTTTGTAAACCTTCATTTTGTTGAAAGTTTAGCTAAATTATTACAAACTTGTTCTCTGTTTCTCTGTTCTATTCCACTCTACCCCAACTTACCCCATCCCTAGTCAGGGAGAATGTGGATGCTCAGAGCCATAGAATTCGGCTTTATATTTCAGTGAAACAACACTAGAGAATTACCTATATTCATGAAGAATGTATAACCCCAAAGGCTTTCCTGTAAGAAGGAATGAAAAAGCATTGGTTCCTTAGGGGCTACTTATTTTGGAGGCTGTCTAATCCACAATCTCTGTGAATAATGGAAATGATACAGAGAAGGGTTGCTTTCTTCCTTGTTTTTATAAGTGTATACAATTGGCTAATAAAATCAATGTTGAATACAACATTGTATTTAATGTTGTATTCGATCTTAAAATTTGAAAACAAGCTGGTTAGTTTACTATTTAATGATGTCATCATACAACCAGTTTGATAAAGTTGTTTAAGGCTATTGATTTGTACTTTTAACTTTAAAAATCTCAGCTGGAGAACTGACTTTGCACTTTGTTTACTATAATATTAACTTTCAAACAAGTTTAAGTGAAAAAATGCTGCTGACTTGTTGAGTTTGTTCTTTTAAGAAATTTCTTTTCCTAAGTGAATTTTGTCATATCTTTTAGAAGAACAGACCAAAACTAGTGAATGTGTCTTATTATATCCATTTGTCTCGAACTGAAGTTAAATTAAACATTTTTTCTTACTTTGAAAACTGTGAATATAAGTATGCCAATATCATATGATATAAAACTTTGATAGTATTTAAAGAAATTTTAATTTCTCACTGACCCTTTGATTTGTGAATTGTATACATACTTGTATTGAAATATTGAGTCTGTATTCATCAATGTAATAAAAATACTTTTGCATGACCTAAAATAGTTACTTTAATAACAGGGGGGAATATTCTTTGAGTCTTTAATGAAATAAACACTTATGTTTCACTGCATAATACATTTTTATAGTTAAATTTTTTATTAAAATTATTTGTGGATTACAGTTACTACTGCCCTTATTCAATAAAAGCAAGAACTTTAGGTATGTTAGAATTCCAATATTAGAATATTGGGGGGAAAAAACAATGATTGTTCCTTTGATAGCATTAGATAGGATATCTTTTCTCTAGTTTTAGAGTATATAAGTATATAAACTATATATATCTTTACTCAATTCAAAAGTTATCACTGTAAGTAGACTTTGATAAAATTATGACCAAACTATATAGCCAAAACTACCCCTAAAAATAAGACTAGTGAAATTGTAATTAATGTTACTTTAAAATTCCCTTTTAAAAATAGCATATAGGGGCAGCTAGGTGGTACAGTGGATTGAGCACCAGCCCTGAAGTCAGGAGGACCTGAGTTCAAATCTGGTCTCATACACTTAACACTTCCTAGCTGTGTGACCCTGAGCAAGTCACTTAACCTCAACTGCCTTAGCAAAAACCTTAGTCAGTAAACGAGACATCTGAAAATAGGATGGTTTTAATTTTTAAATGATTGCCTTTCAAAAGGCAATCGAAGCCTTTTTTTTCCCCTGATTTTCATTTTTTTAAATATAAGCAACAAATAAAGTTATATTAAATCTTAGAAGTCTTCATTGCATTTTACAGACAGTCCATTCAAGATTCTGCTGTTTATATAGCTTCCTTACAAATGAATGGCCTCAAAGGAGCTGACCCATACAGGTTCCATTAACTTCATAGGTAGAGTTTCCTGTATTAATAATAACCTAGATCAAGTTCTCAGAGTGTGGTCCAGAGGAACCTGAGGATCTGCAAAAACTCTTTAGACAGCTCTCCTCAATAACTTTTAATAGTAGCTGTCTAGAGCACAAAACTTCGAATTAAAAAGAACCATGGTCAGATCTGCCTCAAACTGTGACTTTAGGCAAATAATTTACTCTGTGCCCTAATTTATTCATCTGTAAAATGGGAATAATAATGATCAAATGAATTAATTAAATGTTTAAAGCACTTTGCAAAGTATTATATAAATGTCAGCTATTACATAATTGCATATTTTCTGTTCAGTATTGTATACATATTTACATCTATTTTATTAATTGCAGACTTTCAATTTACATATTATATCTAATTATAACAATTCCAGAGAGGCTGAATATCTTAGTGAATAGTATTCAACTTGGATCACCTTGGAATTAGGAAAACAATGCCATCTTAGACACACATAGGCACAATTTCTTTGATCAATCAATAAAGTTTATTACCTAATTTCTTCATTGTAGACTAAGGATAATAACAATGGCTCCAATCTACTGGAATTATTGAAAATCCAACTGAGATAATGTACTTTTAGGTTTTACAAACCTAAAAGGGGTATATAATGAATAGAGAGAGATTAGCTAATTCATTATATAACATAAGGTACTTTAACCTCCACAATGCTGTGTAGTAAATGGTGTAGTAAATGGTGCAAACAGGAGCTCCATTTTTCAGATTGATTTGCCCAAAGACTTCCCATTATTATTGTATGATAAATCTATCTATTATATAA
Organism: Sarcophilus harrisii; assembly: GCF_902635505.1. Taxonomy (NCBI): domain Eukaryota; kingdom Metazoa; phylum Chordata; class Mammalia; order Dasyuromorphia; family Dasyuridae; genus Sarcophilus; species Sarcophilus harrisii. The sequence goes on along the minus strand of NC_045428.1, from coordinate 169,719,146 downwards.
AGAGTCTTAAAGTGAGAGGAGTAAAAAAAAAAAAAAGGTAGAAAGTAGGTCGGCATTGGAGAGAATATGCCTTTTCTCTCTTTTCTTTTTTTTTAACTATAACCTTAATGCTGCTAAAAAAGGGAAAAATCCCAAAAACATTGCTGCTTTTAGAAACAGGAGAGAATGTATAAGATTGTTCTGCTGTGACTTCACAGGAATATTGTACTTAATAAGGCCTCAGAAATAATTATATGACAGAACACTACTCTGGATCAATTTAATTTATTAAGTGCCCATTATATTCGAGGCATTGAACTAGATGCTAGGGATATAATGAAAAAAAACATGGCATTCCTCTATCCTGGAATTTATGTGGTTATGGCCCTTTGTTCCTTGATAGGCTGGAAAAGAAAAGAAATCCTGGTCTAAGGAATGAGTATTGGTGAAGGAAATGAAGCAATCTATATCCCTCAGAAAACAAATGGAGTGACCAGTTAACATACCCTAAATTAACCAAGCAGCATCCCTGGAGAATGATTTACACTGGACAGCTCCAGCCTCCCCTATCTTCCTCCTGTTGGCATGCCTGCCACAGGCCATGAGCTCCCCTATTAATGACATTCTTATTTACAACTATTCTTCTTCTTATTTACAACTATTGGAGGGTGTTAGGGAAAGGTTAGTTTCTGATAATAAAGGTGTTTCTGGTATCCCAAGTTTTAAGTCTCAGAGAAACACTTAATATATTTTAGTTAGATTCCATATTCTTAAAGTATCTTGTGGTTTAAATATGCTTTTGTGTATGGAATCACTCTGGTTCCATGGTACATAATTTCCATCCAAATTATCAATACTAAAAACCTGTTTTCTGAGTTTAGAACTTGCTGTTTTCTAGCAAAGGTTGCGAATGAGGCTAGTTGACTTCTTTATGATTTTGCTTTAGTGTTTTGTTTTAGTATTGGTAGTGAAGTGCTAGGCCTGGAATCACAAAGATCTGAGTTCAAATCCTATGATTCTGGACAAGTCACTTCATTCTGTTTCTTCATCTGTAAAATGAGGATAATATCACCTATCTCCCAAAGTGGTTATGAAGATCAAATAAGATAATAATGGTAAAGCACTAATTCAGTGCCCAGCACATAGTAAGTGCTATATAAGCATTTCCCCTCAAGCTACCTACTCTTTTACCAAGAAAAATAATTATGGATTTTTCTAACCAATGCTTTCAGCTCTTCTGAATAAACTGGAATGGAGTGGGTGAATTCAATTTAATTTAATAAACATGAAGTAGTTCCTGTGTAAAGAGCACTCTTTAGAAGTAGTTCCTGTGTAAAGAGCACTCTTTAAGTTTTGGGAGAGATATGAACTTAAAATAGGATATTATTCCTACCATGAATCATATGGTCTTAAATGGGAATAAAACAAATATCTGTAATACCCTATAATTACATTTAAAAAGGATAAATGGGTGCACAGTATTATGTCAGGACAGAAAGGTTGTTGTCAATGAAGAGATCAGGGAAGGCTTCAAGAAGGAAATTTCACTAAGTTCAGCTTTAAAACATAAACAGGTGATGAAATGTCTCAATGGAACAAGGTTAGATCTTTGAGAACATAACATACTTGTGGTAGGTCAATAAAATGTGGTTTTAGATGGAGAATGCATTTATTTTTAAATGGCTTAGGCTTTTTCTATCCCCTTCATTAGAAATGTAATTAACATGAGCTGATTTTGTTAATGAATATATAGTGGAAATAAAATCTTTACAAAGGCTTTTAGAATTTTTTTCCTCATTACTTTCAACCAGTCAATTACTATTAATATTTTACTGAAAAAGAACAATAGATTCCATTTTTTATATTAGTGATCCTTAAAGGCAGTTATGCAGTTAGTCTTATTCTACAGTAATACTCACTGGAAGTAGTATAAAGATTCAAAGTTTTGACTAGAAAAGGAGTTATCTGTTATGTCACATGTTGAGCGATAAAGATTTGGAGATTGCTTCTTGATTTGTTTTTTCCCCCTAGAAATTAGAAATGAGACTTTGATATTCTGATAGATTAATGTGCATATTCAAGGGTTACAAAAACAAAGTTCCACCAAGTTTCCTTCACTCAAATTTTATATATACATATATGTTTGTGTGTGTACGTGTACTCTCAGTGTATAAACACCTGACACCAAGACCACCATGAGAAAACATCAAGCCTAGAGCTTCAATTAATCTAAAAAGCAAGTCTAAATAACACTGGAGCCAAAATAAATTAGAGATGCTTTCAGCACTTTAATGCTGAGGAAGGTTGTAGCCTACAAAACAGGTGTCACCTACTAAGTTTGGAGAAGGAGGTTTTCCAATATTGATTCAAAACGTTTACTCAAAACACAATTGACTAAGAAGTTATGCAACGATGCCTGCCAAATATTTCATTTGGTTGCTTCTCTGACTTTTGTAGAAATAAGTGTATGGTTTATATTTTTAAGGACCCATTTTAGCACTAACTTCAAACTGAGAAGATCAAATTAATCCCTTCTCTTCTACTTTTTAAAAAAAATGCCTACTTTGCTGCTATGACAGAGTGCTACACCAAAGAATATTTTTAAAAAGTGAAGTTTGCAAACTAACATTAGAGGAAATTATTTAAATGTATTATGATTGTGGCTTTAGCAATAATCCTATCTACTTTTGACTTTTTTTTCCTTCTTCCCTCTAACTGGGTTGCTGAAGAGTTCTTTTTGTCTGTTTAAATTTTTTAAGTTTATGAATCACATAAGGAACAAAGAGGCACTGAATTCCTAATTTTTTTTGCCACCTCTGCTCAGCCTTGAAAGCATATATAAATATGAGATTCAAACAAAACAAATTTTAAAATCCTAATGTTCTTAATCTAAACATGTTTTAGTGTGCCTATGTGGGAGGCAGGGTGTTGTTTGGGGGGGCTGCTTTTATTCAAATCTTGGATTAGGATAAAGATGACATATTTATTGTTATGAATTTGCCGTCAAAAACAACAGAGAAATTGGAATTTAATGGGAAAAAAAGCTCACTATTAAGAGATGAAAAGAGAATGTGCTAATTGTTGGATAAGAAAATAACTTTAAAAATATATATACATAATTTAAAGAACTTTTTAGGTCCAAACACAAATGCTGATGATATCAGCATTTCCAAATTATGTTCAGTGCTCTAAACTTGTCCAAGGCTATGCCAGTACAAATCAGCAACTGAAAATCAGCTTCAGCATCAATTTTTAATTCACACCAAGGAAACGGAACTTAATTCCCCACAGCTAATGTCTTTCAGCTGAGCTTTTTCCACAGGGATTAGTAAAATGGAGCTGCTGCAGCAGTATCACAAAGCTAGCCCAAAATATTTTTGTATACTGTACATACTTATAAAACAAACCAGGAGAGAAAACTTTCTGGTCCAAAAAATCTTGTAAGTTAAAGTTAGTACCTTCAAAGAATTACCCATTTTTCTTTTTTTCATAATTACGTGCATAATTAACAAAAACATCTCAATAGATAGAGAACAAAAAAGTACCACATATGAAATTGGACTTCTCTTAGAAAATTTAAGTATATATTAAATATAATGCAGTAATAAAATTGCCATTTGTGTTTTGTGAACTTCTTTAAAACTTTTCTATAAATGCTCTATTGATGTTTTTTACTTCCTTTATTTTTCCTTCTTTCTCTCTTTCCTTTATTCCTTCCTCCCTTCTTCATTTCTTCCATCCTTCCTCTTTCCTTCCCCCTCTTTCTTCTTTCTTTGTTGTTTCCCTTTTCTTGATCTTACTTGATCTTACTTGTTCTTTTTCTCTCCCAACCTTACTTCCTCCTTCCCTTTCTTTTTCACTCCCTTTTCTATTTTTTCCTTCCTTCCTTTTTTGTTATTGTAGGAATGAGCAAATGAATATAATGGAATATTATTCTATAAGAAATTATGAGCAGGCTTTTTTCAGAAAAGTCTGAAAAGACTTACATGAACTGATGCTAAGTGAAGTGAGCAGAACCAAGAGAACATGATGGACTGACTCTTCAACAATGAGGTGATTCAAGGGAACTCCAATAGAATTATGATGAAAAGAGCCATCTGTATCCAGAGAGAGAACTGGGGAAACTTTGGATCAAAGCATAGTATTTTCACCTGTTTTGTTGTTTGCTTGTTTGGTTTTTTCCTTCTGTTTTTACCATTTTAATCTGATTTTTCTTACATAGCATGATGAATATGAAAATATGTTCAGAAGAATTACCCATGTTTAACCTATTGCTTGCTATCTAGGGAAAGGGGGGGAGAGGAGAGGAGAAGAGAAGAAAAAATATTTGAACTCAAGGTTTTGCAAAGGTGAATGTTAAAAACTATCTTTGCATGTATTTGGAAAATACTATTTAAAAATTATTAATAGATGGATAAAAAAAGAAAAATGGTGATCAAGACATATTTGATGTTAGGATCCTAAATCATAATCATACCTTATATGCATATATATGTCAATGAATATTTTCATTTGTATTACTTCACTTCATCCCAATAATATCATGAAGTAAATAGAGCAAATATTCATTTTTATAGATGCAGAAGCATCTATATATATTTATGTCTTAACATAAAGCCATTGGGGAATTATTTATTCTAAGACACACAAAAAAGACCTTATCCTCATAGAGCTCTCTTTCTAATAGAAGAGACAACATAAACAACTATGTATATACAAGAAAGAGCACTGACCCTTATAGAGAGCCAGATTTCCATATAAACACAGAAATTATAGAATATTATAAATTAAGACTTTGGAGATCATATCTACTTCTGGAGTCTTCAGTATGTTATTCCATTTAACTTATAAACATGCTAGCTTTTAATGATATGCCCCACCTAATGGAGTACATTACTGTGTACTGTTATTAAGAAGGTCCCCCTTTGTAGGTTAGCGAAATTGTACAGGATATATTTTTGTTGAATGCTACAAAAATGCTTTAGACCTACTACAACTCCTGCTATTAATACTATAATTACTAATAACATAATGCACTTCCTTTGTGCCAAGTACTGTGCTAAAAACTGCAATTATTATCTCATTTGATACTCACAACCATCTTGGGAGATAGGTGCTATTATCCTCATTTTACAATTGAAGAAACTGAACTTGATCAGGTCACACAGCTAATGTGTGAAGGTGGATCTGAAATCAGACCTACCTGACTACAGACCCAAAGCTCCATCTACTGCATCACCCAGCTGCCTCAAATAATGGTGAACTTTTTGGACATTAAATCACATTTTTTTGATCATAATTCAGTCCCAAGTTAATAAACAAAATGATATTGGAATTAAATATAATGGTCAAAAAGAAGAAGAAATCGAAGAGTAGCTAAGTTAGATGGCCTAGTGGATGGAGCACCAACCCTGGAGTCAGGAGGATCTGAGTTTAAATCTGGCCTCAGACACTTAATACCCACTAGCTCTCTGAATCTGGGCAAATCAACCCTAATTACCTTGCAAAAGAAGAAATCTAAAATTGGTAGCTGACCTTTATTAATTCAGAAGACATGGCAACTGTTTATGTTCCTTGTTTTTATGAAATTTATTTTTAGTGTAGAAGCCCAACAATTGAGAAGTAGGTAATCAAGCTGATTAATGAACTACCTAAATTAGCAACTGGTTAATTATAAGCCACTTTTCTCTCTATCCTTTCTATCTCCCATCATCCTTCATGAGACTTGTTAAAGATTTTAGTTAAAAAGGCCAAAGTCTCTCACTATATCCAGAGCCATCTCCAGTTATCCTCATCTATATCTCGCCAGTGGATCCAGATGGCTCTGGAGGAGAAAGTAAGGCAGGTGACTTTGTTTAGCCCACCCTCACTTAAATCCAACTCACTTGCAAATCATGACATTACCTTCCTGATGTCATTGGTCCTCTTTTAAAACAGGATATGCAACAACAATCTTGTCTCCTACCATCCTTTAAGATGTCAGTCATTATCATTACCACCAACCATACATATACAGATACAAGAATAATTTTAATATTAACAAAAGCAAGATACAATTAGGGTAAAATATGTTAAATATAAACATTATAATAAATAACTATAAACTATAACCAAATATAAATGACTTATTTGTTTCCAAAAAACCATGGGGTAAGGGTGGGGACTGGACTATATCATATCTGAAATCCTTTTCAGTTCTAACATTGTACTCAATTGTATGATTTCAAGACTTTACTAACAATGGTTTTAAGAAATTGCTGCTTTCTTTAACATAAGTAATCAAAAATTCATTATAATTGGAATTTTTAGCATTTCTAGTTGAGTGTTTTCTTGAAGTATAGGCAAAGAAACTGGTTTTTTCCCCTCTTCTAAAAGACCCAATTCTCACTGCCATTGATATGTTGTTATTCTAGCTGATATAACTTTTTAGGGCCTATTAAGAGAGCTGGAATTCTTTAGTCCCCTTTTTTAACCTTCATTTTTAGTCTACAACTACACTTTATATTTCATGTTATAGTTGCCACATTTCCCTAATGCAGTCTTGTAATTTAATCTTGTAATTATTTAAAAGCAAAAAGGATGACTCCAGATTCAAGAGTAGTTTTTATTAAACTCTCAAAGAAATATAAGTTGAAAAATCTGATTTGGCTTTTGTAGAAACTTGTACCAATTTAGGGTAAAAGGGAAAAAAAGAAGGGAAATTTTGATTATTCCTTCTTCTAAAAGAAATATAAATGCAATGTGCAGTGACCTTTGTGGCTACAAAGAATCATAAGCTGATCTGAGCATAACATCAGTTTGGGGAACCAACTCACTGGAGATCTCTCCTGCTTAAGTCAGGGAAAAACTCAGTTTAGGCACTACTTTCCTTACCATAATCTATAAATAAGTGAAATCCTTTACTCAGCACCATTGTACCCTCTGCTCACTTAACCACTGAACAAGCTAGAATTATCAGAGTTTAGCCCACTCTGAAACCTAATCCTCCCTACAACATTGAGCTTCTTGTCACTGAGGATCTGCCTATCTTTTCTTCTTCCTTATATGTGTTTCAGATGTCAGTTTTTCTCTTTGTAGTGGTATACTTATTCACAGGAGTATGTCAATGAAATGCTAAAATGTTCTGTTTCACAGCATATATTTTACATATGGCTTATATCAATACTTTAAACATGAAAGCTGAGATGATCTGGTACCTTGGATTATCAAGACAAGACAAACATTTTTAATAGTTTATTAACTATTTGACAACTTTGTAACCATACAAGACAAGACAAATATTTTTAATATTTTATTTTTCTCCAATTACATGTAAAAATATTTTAATGTTGATTTCTAAGTTTTTAATTCCAAACTTTCCTTTTCTCTTCTTCCCTTCCCCAAAACTGTAAGCAATTTGATATAGATTATACATATGCAATTATGTAAAACATATTTCCCTGTTAGTCATTTTATGAAAGAAAACTTGAATCATAAAAAGTAAAATGAAAAAAATAGTATGCTTCAGTCTGTATTCAAATACCACCAGTTCTTTCTGCAGAGACAGCATTTTTCATCCTGAGATCTTTGAGACTGTCATGGATCATCATACTGCTGAGTCAATCACCACAGTTCATACAATACTGCTGTTAACTGTGTACAATGCTCTCCTGGTTTTGCTTACTTCACTTTGTATCAGTTCATATAAATCTAGGTTTTTCTGAAATCATTCTGCTCATTTATTACACAATAATATTCCATTACAATTTTATACCACAAATAATTCAGCCATTCCTCAAATAATGGGCCTCCTCAAATTCTTAATTCCTAGCCACCTCAAAAAGCACTACTATAAATATTTAATAAATAAACATTTATTAAGCACCTATTTTGTCAGGCACTATGCTAAGTGTCAAGGATACAAATAAAAAACTCCTGCCCTCAAGGAGTTTACAATCTAATAGAGAAAGGAAGATGAAATGTGTACACCAGGGTAACCAGTGCAAGAGCAAAATGTTCTATGGAGTACAAACCAAGCAGAGTTGCTAATGAAAACTGGTTATCTAGAAAGTTTAGATCTCTGCCTTTGCTGATATAAAGTGGAGAGTTAGATTGAACAATGAACAATTCTATATTGGCTATTTGTGACTCAGATGACAAAAATTGGGTTTGGTTTCTCCCTATAAGACAGAAGTAGACAGAAGTGAGTTACTTCACAAGACATCCTCCTTTGGAGCAGTAGATTTTGGCTGTGATCATTGTTCTAAATAGAGCTGAGAAGAGTTCTCAGTCTTCACTGTTACCTGCTACATAGAAAAGTTGTTTAAAGGGAAAGCTCTGCTATTTAAAAGAGCTGACTAGAGAGAAATCTTCTACCTTTCCCTTTCCCTGAACTGGCATTTACTCTCAGAGGTGGTAACTCTAGAAAAACTATACTGATCCCAGATTTAGGGGAGCTATTTTTACCAAAAGAGTATAATAGTGCCACCAAATGAAATAAATCTTGGAAATGTTTTGCTTGACTTGGAAAAAAGTTCTGTAAATCCAAGGCTTAGGGTTGCTGTTTTTGCCAAAAGCAAATATTACTGCATCACAGATCAGCCAAGGGAGCAAACTTGAAAAAGTTCCATGGATCCCTGGATCTCTGATTTGCTAAAAAGAACTTACCTATCAACAGAGGGGTCATTTGACCAGCAGAGCCAGCTGAGAAGTTCATCAGAACATAGTAGGCCAGAAGAGATCCATCCATCAGTGCCTGTTGTACAAATTATCCCTGAAAGATATCAAAGATATTAAGGCATAGAGTCCATAATGAGTTGTTTCAGGCTTATATGTCCCCTACTCAAGAACCTCAATGCCTTAAGTTTCTGCCAACTTTCCTGGATACTGTGTGAGCATTGTTGGGAAAATAAGTCCCAGCTTTATGGATCGAATGCTGTTTTTAACTATTCTTCGTCTTTTTTTTACCAAGTAATTCTGATTAAGCAAAATGGTACCTTCTTAGCTGATTTCTTAAATGGAGAGCACATTTGCAGAGATACAAGAACTTAGTTGTCAATAGGGGAATTACAGTTATTACATTAGCGTTACCTTTAGAATTATAAGTTACACTGACCCTTCTGGGAATTTCCAATCTTATACTGTGAATGCAAGATTGAGTATATGTCCACCCAGAAAGAAAGGTAAGAAGGGGATTAGGTGCCAGGCTCATGAACTCTATCACATTATTAATCATTAGCCAACTTAAGTACCTGCCCTTTCCCACCTTCTTTTGAAGAAGGGGAGAGGGACAAATTTTATCTACAGGAATGTAAAAACTGTCACCTAAAAGGAACATTCTTCCTATCATAGACACACTCTATACATTACAAAACAACATGAGAAACCCCAGTGGAAGCCAAAGGCTAAAGGTTTTAACCTCAGAAACCTTTCATCTTCTCAATTAAAGAAGTCTTGTAAAATGTTTTTAAAATTGCTAAGTTGTGTTAGCTTGGATAAGTCAGTTGGCTTCTTTGGCCTTCAATTTTTTCATCTATAAAATGTAATTTTCTTGTCCCACCTCTATAATTCTATGAAATAAATGGAAATGTCAGATTAAGGAATTATACTTCCTAAACAATTTGGTGACTTTACTGGGAAGTGAGCCTATATATAGGATATTTAGTCCCATTTTCCTATGCTCTCTAAATGACACCTAGAACATTCTAGGAAGATGGGTTTCAGTAAAAGAGGATTTGCCCAAAGTGAATTGGCTGACTTGGGGTCTCTTTGAGCCAAACAGCCTTTTCAGTTTTTTTTCTGAAGAACTTTTGAAAGCAGAAGGCCAATTTATGGATGTCTTGGAGCAGAAGTACACAGCCTGAAAGGAAAGTTACTGGACAATGTCAGATTCTTAATTCCAGCCTGAGATATGCAATGGTATAATCTCTCAACCTTATGGTAGTAATTGAAAGGGGAACCACTTGAGTAAGTGGTGAGAAATCCTAAGAACTGCCTCCCCAAGATTTAGTTTCAGAATGCAATTATCAAGCCAGAGAAGGGAAAATTTCCTAGGCAGGACAAATTTTCAGGCTTACCTTATAGGGAACCCTAAATTCAAGAGTTCAGGGATCTGGTCTATCAAAAGGAGGATATTTTTCTGAACAGAATTCATTTCACAGAAAGAAGATTGTTTTATATCTGACTCCTTAGTGTTGGGAGAAACAACAAGGAGCTAAAATCATGACATAGGTATGAAACAAGGAACCTAGCACTTTCTGCAAATGATTATAATTTATTCAACTGGTATAGTTCCAATAGAGAGCTGTCTATCATACAATGCCAAATATTTTCTCTCTGAGCTAAAAAAGGGATCACTGAAATACTTAAAAGCTGGAGCCAGTCTGAACCACAGAACAGCTCTATATAGTGGAGAAATTGTATGCATCCCTGTGGAAACAGGAACCCAACAGAATGGCAGTTCCAAATTCACTTCCCTTCAAAATGAAAGGCAAATTATAGTATGCTACTAAATCTGGAGATCTTTTGAACGCTGGTGGCAAGTACAAATCCCTGAAGAGTGAGAGAATTATATTGATTGTTTACAGAATACTATGAATCCTTTATATTTTTCTTCATTTTCTGAATGATAAAATAAAATGGGCTTTTATTTACTACATATGCATTATATTGAATATTTGTAAGGATTCAGGAAGGAGCTTTTTACCTACAAGTATGTAGTCTAAATATGAATCATATTCTGAAATTCTGGATGGGGGCATAAAAAGTCAAAGAGACAGGGATGTGAAAAATGAAAGAGGAGATGGGGAGGTAGAAGCATACTGGGAAAAAGCTGCTTCTAACATTGGACCCCATCCACGTAAGCCCAAAATTTAAGAGACTGTGTCAGTAAATGTTAGAAAGTATACTCTCCATTTATTAACCCATAAAGTTGCTTCTAAGATAACCACTTATCTAATTTGTAAAAATTTGACATTTTTTTTATTGCAACTAACCTGAGATTCAGCAGAGAGCTCCCTTCAAAGCCAAGTAAGACCTGAGTTCAATCCTATTTCTGATAATATATTAGCTCTGTGACCCTGGACAAATCATTTAACCTGTTTTGCTATAGGCAACCTTCTAATATTACTGTATAAATCCAAGAGAAGGTGCTGACTTACATTTGTGGAAATAGCTTTCCTTACTTGGGAACTCCAAATACTAATGAACTCATAGATCCAAGCCCTCTCTTTATAGAATCAAGTTACTAGCTGGGTTCAAGATACTTTGAAACTTGAGCTTTATCACATATTTCTTTTCTTCCCCTTTCTTTTTAGCATCAGTTTAAGATAATTGGTAGGATATATGATCTCATAAAATGAAAACATTTTTCACTAAATGTGGTCTCTGAATAATTACCAATTTGTCAATATTATATATAGCACTGAGGATGGCTCAGCTCTTGGTAGTAAGTAAAATTCCAAATGTATGTCAACAGACATAGTGCTAAACACTAGGGATACAAAGAAGGCAAAAGGTAGTTCCTAATATTATTCACGTTCTAATGGGGAGAACAATACGCAAATAATTGCATACAAAAAAACATTCAGATGGAATATAGTGGGGATAAAAAAAAAAAAAAAAACAGAAAAAAGTTAAGCGCCCTAAGGGGAATTAGGAAAGATCTCTTGTAGAACATGGGACTAACTGTGACTTCTGCCAGTAACGAGAGATAAGGAGCAAGAGAATTTCAAACATGAGAGACAGTCAATGAAAGCAGTCAGTCAAAAGATGAAATATTGTTTATGAAAAAGACCCAGGAAGCCCATGTCACTGGATTTCACAGTACGTGTAAGGGAATAAGTATAAGAATGGAAAGGTAAGAGGGGAGCTATTTTAGGAAGGTCTTTGAATATTAGAGGATTTTATATTTGCTCTTGGAAGTGATAGGAAACCACTGGACTTCACTGAATAGAGAGGTGATATGGTCAAAACTGCCCATAAGAAAGATTAATTTGACAGCTCCATGGAGGATGGACTGGAGTGGAGAAATCCTTAAGGCAGGGAGACCAGCCAGAAGGCTTAATGTGCCAAAGTGTGTTCTTATGGTAACCCATAAGCTTATGCTGCTGGCTGGACACTGTCTAATGTTTCATTCATTTGATTCATCCTGACTTTCTTGATGAGATCATTCTCCTTGATCATGTGCATATCTCCTGGGACCCATAAAATATGCCGAAAACTTAATTACATGACTGAGCATTTCTGTATTTTGAAGGCTGATTTGGAATAGGAGAAATCATACAAACCAGCCTTCCAAACACAGAAATAGACTGCTGAAAGACAAAATTGAAAGAAAACTTGTTTGTTCTGTTAAATAGAAGAGGTCCAGAGAGCTAGTCTGCTAATGTTGTAGGACAAATTAAGGTTTAATTTTTGTAATCTCAGAATGGGTTTCAGAAATGTTTTAAAAGGGAGATACCAAGTTACTAAGTTACCTTGTATTTCTGGGAATGGAAGAGGCAGTGACCCTAAAGCAGGCAAGAGGCAAGGAAACATCCTCTCCCTCTCAAAAACATTTCTCACAGCTACTCTATTAACTAGAGTTTCATTTGGATTAGTACATGCCTCTGTAATGAACAAATTGTCCTGAGAAGGTTCAACCTGCATGTCATTTGCAACCTGCTATGAATTATTTTAATCAAAATAATCAAATTGCTTTTCCTCTACCATATAGCTGAGATTCATCAGCATTAAGATGATGGGTGGTGGGGAAGGAGAAGGAAAAGTGAAAGCAAGAAATTAGAACACTAGAGGAAAGGAAAGGGCTATGTGAGGAACTACATGGAGCAATATGGATGCACTGCCATAGAAGGGTATCCTGTTTTGTCATTAGTAATGCTAGGCAATAAAACTTTCTTTAGTTATTGTGAGTCCTTAAAAATTAGTTGTTGCATTTGTCTCCAGGATCCATTTCTGATTCTCCAGACTTCTTCTACCATGCCAAAGTAGTTTTCTATCCTTTGGACATCTTATCCTATTTGATATATTTTAAGAAATGATCCTTGGATACTTCTAAAATATTTTTCCATATGCTCCCTTTCTGGATTCATCTTTTTAGTTCCATTATGACTTCTTTAATACAAGGAAGTTTCTTTATATTTGACTTTTCTTATGACACAATAATACTGCATTACACTTATTTATGGCATTTTATTCAGCTACTGCCCATTCAACAGACGCCTAATTTCCCCAATAGATGTTACAAGAAGTGTTTTATAAGTATATTTGTAAATACAGGGGCCTTGGTATCCCCTTACCTTAAACCTCTTTGGGTTATATACCTCATGGGTCCTTCTGTATGCAAATACCATGTTCCTAGGAAACCTGGGATACCTGGGAAAAACGTCTCTTATTGCAGCTGAGGTCATCTCCAGTGGTCCTGAGCTACATCTTGCCATTGGACTCAGATGACCCTGATGAGAGTGTGAAGCTGATTATTTTGCCCAGTTCTAACTCATTTAAAATCCAATTCACTTACAACCTCCCTTTCATTGATGTCACTGGTCCTCCAGAAATGAAGGACAAACAACAATAACAGCAACAGCTTTCTCACCCTAGGAGTTCACTCTGCTGCCTCTATACTTCTCAGGAAGCAAGCATGCTCAAACCCATAGCCCACTTCCTTAAATTGGCTGATTTGTACCAGAACATCAATTTTGGAAAAAGTGCCTAAGCCAGTCAACTTTCCATTTCTTGCCCAACTTCATTTTTGAGTCCCTGGACTTTTTTTACCCTTCTCCTTTGAGGGTATTTTCAATTTTAGCCTTTCCTCAGCTTCTTTTTCTGTATTTTATTTCCCCATTAAGATGTGAGGTCATTGAGGGCAGGAACTAATTTTTTTTCTTCTTATATTTGTATTTCCCAGTACTTAGCACCTGGCCTCGCATATAATAAATGCTTCATAAATGCTTGCTTTCTTGATTTACTTAACTCTTTGGTGCTTCTAATACATTGCTATGAACTTATTGCTACTTGATAAACACTTTTGAAGATAACTTTTTAGTGCTATATTAGCAATATCTGATTTGTTTGTGGGGGGAAAACACCCTTAAATATTAATAATGCAAGTGATACATCTGGCACCTCAAATTCTGAGCTTACATAGACTGGTTCTGATCTTAGATTTGGCCCTACAAAATTATAAACATGATCATGTTATATCATATTCTCATTTAAAATATTATATTAAAGGCAGGTAGATCACACAGTGGATAGAGCACCAGCCCTGAAGTCAGGAAGACCTGAATTCAAATCTGGCCTAAGACACTTAGCACGTACTAGCTGTGTGATCCTGGCCAAGTCATTTGCCTCTCAAAAACAAAATAAAATATTATATTATCATATCATATTATCCCTACTCTAATTCTATAGATGTGGTTTAAAGTAGTACTGTCAAACTCAAATTTTTAAAAAGGCAACAAGGATTTATAAGGATCCCTGGAATGCATATTGACTTCATTTTTTAAAAAAATGTTATGTTTTATTAAATTTTTATGTATATTTTGTTAAATGTTTCCAAATTATATTTTAATAGGGTTCAGCAACACTCAAGAGGCCCACAGACAGCATGTTTGACAGCTATGGTTTAAAGGAGTCCAATTACTCTATAAATAACAACATTCACTGAATACAAAGTAGACTTTATTTCATCCCAGAAAAACTACAAAAAACAACACAGAGTCACAGAAAATTATTAAACAACATTTATGAAATTGCTACTATGTGCCAAGCTCTTTGCTAAATGCTGATTCTGATTTTAGATGGTTTGTTCTCTGAAAAGGAATAAAGAAAAAAAAGAGCAAAAAAGCAAAAATTACCAAGTGAGCAGTGATAATTGTCTTTGAGAGGTCAGCCCAAAGGCGCAGACCCTCAACCAATAAATCAGTACAGCAATCCAACCCCAACTGATCCTCACTGAATTAAGAAAGGTCAATCAAGGACATACCCTTCTTAGATTAAATCAGTCTCAAACAAAGGCTATTATTATCATCCTTATAAGTGCATTAATTTAACTAAGGAACTCCTCTAATCTCTTATTTTAAATATTACCACTTTCAATTGATAACCTTTCTGTCAATTTTAGTTGTCACCTTTGCTATCTTGATTTTTCACACTAGCAAACACAATTTATGTGTGTTATAATAGAAATTAGCACAATCAGTATTTTAGTACAAAGGGCATTGTACATGGAGTCAAGCTAAGCTAGCTTTGAGTCCTGGCTTTGCTACTTATTAGTATATGATTGAGCAAATCACAACTTCTTTGGACCTGAATTTCTTCAATGATTGATAATAATTAAGAATTAAAATAATGGAAGTAGACTTGATGATCCAGCTTTCCACCCTAAAATCTTCTACAAATTGTTGAACAGTCTCTTTTAGTCTTAATATTCTGTTTTTCTCTGAATTCTGGTTCCACTGTAGAAATCATTTATTTTGAGTCTCTATCTATTACCTCTGAACAAAATGCATAAAAATAGACAACACAAAGAAAAGTGCCATTTAAAAATTATATTTCAAAAGGAAGGGCTTTGAGTACAGGGAGGGGACAGACAGGGTTGAGCAAGAATGGAACGGAAAAAAAGGAAGAAAGGAGGAGCCTGTGCATGGAGCAAGCCTCAAAATGTCGATATGAGGTCAGAAAGGAAGTTTTTTAGAGAACAAGAATACAGTTTTTGAACAACATGCAGTGAATATAATGTGAACTGACTTCCTAGATTGCAGACTAATGTTGAATCTTGTGTTGAATTACAGACTAATGTTGAATCTTCTAAGTATAGATGTTCAGGGTCAGATTTCAAAGAAACTCAAAGTTTCACATATCTGAAGCAAAACAAACACACAAGGTGGATTCATTGGGTTTTGCTAAACTTTTAAACTTGTCACTAAAGTTAATTTTAATTTAGTTACTAGTTAGTCATGAGGACATTCCACCGAGCAGTCACAGACCTTGAGAAAATTACTAAAGCAAAAAAAAAAGAGAATTAAGTAGAAAATGAACAGTTTTCATTGTAAGGGATATTGAAAAGAAAAAGTCAATGATATTTACAAATGGTACTTAACATGTAATCTACAGCCAGAATTGCCAAAAAATAAAAAAGGAGGGGAGGAAGGAAAAAAGGATGATTGGTCATATTTCCTCTAAGATTTTAAAGTTGGAAGCAAATGACATATCTAGAAGATAAAATCGGTAACTGAGTGCCAGTTTTGACAATTATTAACAGGATGTGACCATAAATGTTTGGGGCTATAAATTGGAATAATAACACTTACTATGTGTTCTACCTCATAAGTTTGTTGTGAAACCTCCCAGAAATTGTAAGCAATCAAATTCTTTAGAAATCCGAGATGGTACACTTGATAAAAAGCCCAACTCAGAATCAAGAAGACCTGTGGTTGAGTTCCACCTCTCATACATATAGTATGGTAAGATGCACTCTCAGGGCCCCAGACAACTCCCTAAAGCTGTATGGTATAGTATGGCTACTAATCTAGATTGATAGAAAAAAAAATTTCATCGCCAGGAATTTTCCTATACTAGCAAAACTATAAGTCTGGACTAAACATACATAAATACTAGATAGATAGATAGATAGATGATTAATAGCTGAATGGATAGATGGATAGGGTAAATGGATGGACAGGCAGATGAACAAGTAGATGGCTGGCTGAATAGATAGATGATTAAATAATAGAATTGAAAAAGTAAAAATAAATGAATTAGTGAATAGATGATTTATAAATATATAAATATGAATAAATAAGTTAATAGATGTATGTTGTCCTTAGTTTTTGAAGAGGACCAAAATGACATCACTGTTAGAATTGAGTTACAGTGTATGTGGCTGATTAGACCAATATGAGTTCAGAATGCTCTGCCACAGGTCAGACACAAATAGTCCATATGAACATTTGGGGTAGCTTCTCTAATTTTGTGTATTTTGCATTTTCTATGGTCTAATTCAATTCTGTTTCACACCATTCTGGGCGATCCTGTGCCAGTGTCTCTTATGTCATACAAGTTAATAGATAATAGATGATCATTGACAGATGATACATACATGAAAGATAGTTGACAGATGAGAGATAACAAGAACATTTATTTAATATCTATTATGTGCAAGATGCTAAGGATATGAATCCAAAAAGAAGTTTACAAGCTACCAAAAATTAGATTATTATGAATAGGTGTCAAATAAAACTCAAGCTAACATTTAATAACATAATTTTTATATCACAATGACTAATCAATGTGTAGTGAGTCATAAAGCAGAAGACTATGGTCCTATCCAGTAATAGAATAAGGATTTCCTTTAACTCACAGGTTCATAGATTCTGAGTGAAAAGGAATCTCAGAAGGCCATCAAGCCCAATCCTAGGTAAGGAAACCAAGGATGGCTTAAATGACTTGATTCAGGTCACATAAGTTGTACATATCAGGGGTGGTATTTTGGATCCACTTGACTCTGGAGCCAGGACTTCTTCACTACACCATACTTCTTAAGGAATTATTCCAGATGTTCCTAATTATGCAAAAACATACTGATTGCATCATGCCCCAGAACCTTTAGAAACCCCTTAAATGAGATCCTGAATAACTCCAAAGAGTTCATTCTAACTATCCACATGGCAAAAACAGATGGCTAAAGAATACCTCTTGTTGGCCTATCAGTACCTATATCTCAGAGAGGCAATGAAATTGGAGCTGAGCCCACAGGTTGAAGAAATGGACTAGATGACACTGGAGAAACTGGGCAGTGTTTTTAATGGTCCTAACAGCTCTTTGCCCTCAGGGGATCAATGGAAATTTATGCTGACTCATGAGGAGATGCTTTACCATCAATGGGATGGATTTAAGAAGATCATGGCTAAGAGTCATATAGAATGTGAAGGTTTTGATCTGTTCTATTGAAGATAGTAACTACATCAGTATAATCACAGAACTATCAAAGTATCAAAGAAGCTGGCTCTTAAAAATGGAAAACGTTTAAAAATAAAGACATTGATTCTGCTTATCACTGTTTCTTAGAAAAGTATAACCTATGTAAAAGGATAATCACTTGTGGAACATTGAATAAGCTGTCAGCTTTGGTTGATGTATTAGCTAGGTTTGCTAAATCTCTCTCTCTCTCTCTCTCTCTCTCTCTCTCTCTCTCTCTCTTTCTCTTTTTCTCTCCCTCCTTCCCTCCTTCTCCTTTTTATTCTTTGTTAAAAGGGAAAACTCCCCTGGTAAGGGGCAAAAGAGAAATATATTTAGAATGGAGGTGATATAAAAGCAAAAGATATCAATAAATTATTTTTGTCACTACTAAAAGAAGGCTGAAAAAATCCAGAAACCACTTCAGCCAATAAAAACTTGATCCCTTGCCAAAAAGAGAGATATGGCAGCCAAGGGCAACACTGGTTTAGAATACAAGATCATTTGCAAAACATTAAGGAGAATGATGATGGAAGATTACAAACAGCATTGCCTTAAAAAACAGTAAAAAGCAGAGAAAAGGAAGCAATTCTGTGTTAAGTTTGCCATGAGACCCAATTAAGCCAGAGCATCCTGACAGCTTTTATATGAGAAGTGAGACAACAAAAGCATATTTTTAAAATAGTATTTTTTCCAATTACTTGTAAAGACAATTTTAAGTACTCATATTTAATTTTGAATTCAAATTTTCTCCCTCTTTCCCTCCTCTCTCCTCTCCCCAAGACAGCAAGCAATTTAATGTAAATGATATGCATATAATCCCATAAGCATATTTCCAGATTAATCATATTGTGAAAGAAACAGAACAAAAGGAAAGAAAACATGAAAAAAGAAAAAAATTAAAATAGTATCCTTTGATTTGCACTCAGACTCCATCAGTTCTTTCTCTTTTTCAATTATAAGTCTTTTGGAATTGTCTTGCGTTGTTGTACTGCTGAGAAGAGCTAAGTGATTCATAGCTGATCATTGTACAATGTTGCTATTACTGTGCAGAATAGTCTCCTGGTTTAAGCAGATTTAAAAAAAAATTATTGACATTTTTACATCATCTTCATTTCTCTTTTCAACATCTGATTTATGTTTTTCATTTAACAAAAATTTGCTTTCTTTCCCTTCCCCCTTTCTTTTCATTATGAAAAAGTGAAAAAAAAATCCCTTAAAAGAAAAATATGCAAGGTCAAGCAAAGTAAATTTATGCATTGAACATAGCTAACAAGTATGTTTTTACATAAAATAGATTGGTCAGCATTTCTAAAGCAATTTCTTCTCAGTGGTAACAGTGAAATAACCATATTTAGAACATTTTAGTACTCACTATGAGAATATGGAAATGATATTTAAGAAAATTAAGTCCAAAAGAGTGGCCAAAAGTACCTGATCAAATATATGCAGGAAACTTTTATTTCAAATATCCTGCAGCTAACAAAATTTTCAAAATGATCACAATCAATTTTCAAGATACTCACAAAGAATATTCCAAAAGAATGGGAAAAAACACAGATGGTATTCATTACCAAAAAGTGACTGGAAAGATGGAATTTCTAAACCACATTCCTACCTACATTCCTACTGTGGCAGGATGCATGATATAAGAGCCCTTCCCTTACTTCCCTTACTACATTGATATCTTCTGTTTTCTATTAATCATGATTAATTGGCTTTTGAACTGGAACTCCACTTGGTATAAAAGGATGACTTTTTGAATTCTCCCAGGGAGATGACTTTTTTGGGGGGGCTTAGACACTAAGCATGTTGCTTTCTAGGCAAGTCTGTGACTAAGATTTTTATATATATCTATGTTCTTTTCTTTAGTGAACCTTGTGAAATACCATCTTCTCCCTTTCCTAGGCATCAGATGATAATAATGTAGACAGGGTAATGACAGTGGCTGTGGCTGACCAGCTAATCAGTATCTATGGCCAGATTTGAATTCATATCTTCCTGGCTCCAAACCTAACCTCTATCCACTGAACCACCTATTGTTGGTAGAGTTTGAACTGATTCAGCCATTCTGGAGAGCAATTTGGAATTATGCCCAAAGGGCTTTAAAACTGTCTATATCCTTTGATCCAGAAGTACCATGACTAGAACTGAATCCCAAAGAGATCATTAAAAAGGAAAAAAGACCCACATGTACAAAAATATTTATGGCAGCTCTTTTTATGGTGGCAAAGAATTGAAAATTAAGGGGATACCCATCAATGGAGGAATGGCTAAACAAGTTGTGGTATATGAATATAATGCAATACTATTGTTCTTTAAGAAATGATGAGCAGGCAGATTTCAGAAAAACCTGAAAAGGCTTAATGAACTGATGCTAAGTGAAGTAAGCAAAACCAGAAAAATATTGTATAAAATGTAAAAGCAACATTGCATGATGATCAACTTTGATAGACTAAAGCTCTTCTTGGCAGTACAGTTATCCAAGACAATTCCAAAATTTTGTAAAGGAAAATGCCATCCACATCTAGAGAAAGAATGGAGTCTGGTTGCAGAAGATTTTTACATTTTAAAAAATCTGTTTTTTTATTCCTTGTGGTTTTCCCTTTTTTCTGATTCTTCATTATAATAAAACTAATTTGGAAATGTGTTTAACATAATTGTACATGTATAACCTACATCAAATTTCTTGCTATCGTGGGAAAGGCAAAGGGAAGGGAGAGAGGGAGAAAAATATGGAACTCAAAATCTTACAAAAATGAATATTGAAAACAATCTTTACATGTAATAGGAAAAAAAATACTATTAAGTATAAAAGAGGAAAGAAACTGTCAACTTAGATTCTTCTCTCTGAGATACCTCAGAGTTAATGAATTTCCTCAATCTCTCCCATCTCTGCCACAGCTCAGTCCTCCTTTCTCCAGATTCACAGGGTCTTTCCCCTCTTCTGAGATAGAATTTCTGTTTTATATAAATTGCTTTGACCTAGTCTCTCACTAAACAGCTTTGATGGGTCAGGGAGGTGTATAGGCCCTTTTCACACTCAATTCTAATGGGCTGATTCAATTAAAAATTGTTCCCCCTTAGTCAAGGCACTAGAAGCAACTGGGTTGTTTCAATCACAGGCTTACATCTGATTTATTAGCCTCTCCACTGAGTAATTATTCTGTAATACTGCACTGCTCATCATTACTCTTTCTGTGTGGGAATAAAATTGCCTATTTAATGCCTGATTCATGTTTGTGTCTCTAAATACTTTTATTTCTTCCTCTCTTAGGGGGAAACAGAGAACTGGAGAGCAATGAATCCAGGGCAAATTAACAGAGTAAGATAAGGACAGGGTTTGATTACAGCCAATCCTAAATCTTGGCCTAATCATGACTGGTGAGCTAGACTGCTCAAAAAAAAAAAAAAAAAAAAAAAAAAGTGGATTATTTTGCTGTATAGGGGAGGGAGGAGGGGGAAAAGAGGGAGAAAAAATTTGGAACACAAGATTTTGCAAGGGCAAGTAGTGAAAACTATCTTTACATATATTTTGAAAATAACAAAAAAAATATTATTAAAAAAAACACACCAAAAAAATGTGTGAATAGCCTCTACGTGTAGGGAGAGGGTGTTATATGAAAATACAAGAAAAGGAGAGGCAGGATTTCAGAAATAATTTAAGCCAGCAGACATCTCCAGAAATAGGCAGCTAACTGAAAGTGACCAGAGAATACAATATACCTCCATTTTCTCCTTTGCTTTCCTTAAGTTTCCCTATTAGGGGAATATATAAAGTTTCTTAAGGGGTAGAACTCAAGTCATACACTTTAACACATACTTAACATAAGTATTCTCCATATACTTAGTATAATACTAGACCCATAGTAATAATAATTACATAAGCACATAAACAATAATTACATACAGAAAATTTTTGACTCATTTTCTCCGTATTTCTGAATCTCTCAAGGAAGGAAAAGAAGCTGGTAGAGATTCTGAAATAATGTTACCATAAACACCTACTTTGGGGAAAAAGAGAATTATGCTAATCATCTCTCCTATGCACACATATGTACACACTTATAACACAGGACAAAACAAAAGAATAATTTTGATTTAATATCACTTTTTGCAGATATATAATGATTGGCTTAACTCTAAAAAATCAACTAAAACTAATTTAAATGAAAAAAATTTAAAAAGCAAGATTACAGAATAAAAACATTTGCCAAAATCATTATATTTCTATGTATTACCCATGAAACTTGGCAAGTAAAGACAGAAAGAGAAATTTCATTTTAAAAAATTATAAAATGAGGGCAGGTAGGTGGTACAGTGGTTAGTACAGGCTTTTCACTTAACCCATATTACCTTGCAAAAAAACCCACAAAAAACCCTACAGAATGTACAAAGTATTTGGATGCCTACCTACCAAGACACATAAAAGGAACTATATAAATATTTAAATATAAACACTCTCAATAGAAATAAAGAAGGACCTAAATAATTGGAGAAATATGAATTACTCATGAGTGGACTGAGTCAGTATAATAAAAATGACAATGCCATCTAAATCAATTTACTTATTCAGTGCCATTAAAAGAACTGGGGGGAAAATTCACTTAGAGAAATAAAAAGTCAAAAATTTCAAGGGAAATTTGAAAAAAAAGATAGGAAGAAAAAGAACCTACTTCCAAACTATACTACAAAACAGTATTCATAAAAATGATTTATAATGATAAAAAAACAAAAAAGGCAGTATGGTTCAATGGATAGAATACTTATTTGCTGTGGGACCTTGAACATTTGCCAGTTTCCCTCATTTATAAAATGAGCTGGAAACCACTTAGTATCTTTTCCAAGAAAATCCCAAATGGGATCACTAAAAGTTGGACATGATTGAAACAACTTCACAATCACAAAAAAATAGAAGTTGAACAGTGAAACTGATTAAGTATACAACACAGAGCAGCCAACAGAGTATTACTAATAATCCCCAAAATCATGACTGCTGAGGTACACTCAGAATTTGTCAAAAATGGCTAAGAAAATTGTTAGTTTTGATTTTTCTTATAAATAGAATTCCTTGGTGAGTTGAATATGATAGGCATAGCTATCACAGAGGACTGAATCAGGTTTAGAAGGAAAAAATGCTATTATCATGTGTCTGACTTAAAGTTCAAGGCTTTACATACACTTTACCACTTTGGCTTTTTTATAATCACTTGGTAAAATAAAAGTGGCCTTTGAGTGAGGTGATTCTAAAATATTCTGAATTTCTTTCACTATCTCTTTTTCAAATTTACTTTTCACTTTAGAAACTTGACTCTTGGCTGAAAGAGCTGAAAAGTTACAGAACAGCAATGATCTTCAATAACTTTTCTATTATTCATATAACCTTTAAAAACATTTTCCATTAAAGTGTTTCCATAGTCTTGCCCAGAAGCACAATACCTATTATTAATAACATTTCTTTAAAATTACTAATAGCAAGTTCCACTTTTCTGGAAATAGAACAGGCACAACTGAACTTGCACTTACAACCTCATTAAAAACTGCTATTGTTTTTATATAGGGAAACTTTCACTTCATGGAAAATAAAGCCATATTAAACTTAAGTCAAATTCAGGATAGAAGACTTCGCAAAATACATTAATATAAACAGATACATTAATGATCACAGCAGTTATCATCTAACCAGAGCAACAAATAGACAACTAAGCTGAATATAATACCCTATTATAGAAAACTTCAATAAGAAATTGAGAACCAATATATAGTCAATGATTAAGTTGACAGAACTACTCAAAATGTAACATAATGAGCCATTGTAAGAGAAAAACATGCCTTAAGAAATTCAAATGTCGGGGCAGCTAGATGGTAAAGTGGATAGAGCAACAGTCCTGAATTCTGGAAGACCTGGGTTCAAATGTGGCCTCAGACACTTAACACTTCCTAGTTGTGGGACCCTGGGCAAGTTACTAAATATCAATTGCCTCAGCAAAAAAAAAAAAAAAGAAAAAGAAAAAGAAATACAAATGTAACCAAGAAGTAGCTTAGACCAGAGATGCTAACTAAATTTATAGCCCACTAGCCAATGGCTGGCCAAATTCCCAAGTGATGTCTAAATCATATACAAGATGGTGGAGTAAAGGGATCAAATTCTCCCAGTGTATCAATTCTCCCTCTAAAAACTTTGAAATGATGAATCAAATCAAATTCTAAAGCAGCATGATCTTCAAAAGGTACTAGTCACAGTAGCTACAGGGGTACAAAGAACTCTCAACATCCAGAGCCGGTAAGGGAATTGACCAAGTGTTTAGAAAGAGATCCCAGGGAAGCCTTGACCAGGTACCATCTGGCAGTTCCACTGTCCATTACCCTGATCAGGTTGGCATTTTTAGACTGACAGAGAGGAGTGCTACTAGTCACAAGGTTAGCAAGGACCCTTCCTGCATATGGAATAGTTGTAGGGATCATAAGAAAACAGGGGCCGAACCTGAATAATGAAAAGGCACTGAGCAGGAGAACAGTGATTATCTCTCTCCCCAGATCACACTACTTTGGAAGCACCAAAAACTCACAGACCTCCAGAACAAGCTGTAAAAGCAAAAGGATAAAAAAGCTTGAAGCTCAGAATAGTAACTCTAAAAAAAGCTTGAAGCTCAGAATAGTAACTCTACCCCACCTAAGAGATAAGCAGAGCCCAATTCTATCATACAATCCAAGAAATGGGTAGGAAATATGAGCAAACAAACAAAAAAAGAACCAGACCGTAAAAAGCTGTTATGTTGACAGAGAAGATCAAGACACAAACTCAGAACCTGACAATAACATTTCTATAAGTGAAAACACAAAGAAAACTGAAGATTGGACATAAGCCCAACAAGATAGCAGTCCAACAAGAATTCCTAGTAGAGCTAAAAAGAAAAAAAAAAAAGATTTTAAAAGAATACAAAGGGGCAGGTAGGTGGTGCAGTGGATGGAGCACCACCCTGAAGTCAGAAGGACCTGAGTTCAAACCTAGACTCAGACACTTTAACACTTCTTAGCTGTGTGATCTTGGGCAAGTCATTTAACCCCAATTGCCCCAGCTTTAAAAAAAATAGAAAAATGACATTTAAAATCAAAAAAGTTGAAAGGAAAAATTGGGAAAAGAAATGAAAGTAAGAAAATTATGAAAAAAATAACAATTTGGTAATAAAGGTGTAAAAATGCTGAAGAACTTAATTCCTTAAAAATTAGAGTTGGCTAAATGGAAAAAGAGTACATATAAAATATCAGTGAAGAAAATAATTCCTTAAAAATTAGAATTAGTAAAGTAAAAGTTAATGACTTTATGAAACATCAAAAAAACAACAAAAGTTAACAACAAAAAAGAAGAAAATGTGAAATATTCTAGAGGAAAAACAAATTGGAATATTGATTGATAATTTATGAATTATAGTACTACTTGAAAATCATGAGCAGAAAAGGAACATAAAAATCTGAGGTGATTTCAAGAAATTATAAAACAAAATTGCCCAAATATTTTAGAACCGGGGGCAAAAATAGAAATGGAAAGAATCCACTAATCACCACTTTAAAAAAATTCCAAAATGAAATTTTCCAGAATATTGCAGTCAAATATCCAGGTCAAAGAGAAAATGTTACAAGCCACCAGAAAGAAACAAATACTATGGAGCCATAGTCAAGATCACAACAAAAAGATTTAATGGCTCCCATGATAAAAGGAGCAGGTTTGGAATATGATATTCCAGAAGGCAAAGGAGCTAGGATTACAACCAAGAATAATTTATTCAACAAATCTGAGTATAATACTATAGGAAGATGACATGCATAATTCCTAAGAACTTAATCATTATCATGAGTTAAAAAGGACTTTACATAGGCAGAGGGCACAGGTATGAGTCAATTATACTGGGATGGTTTTCTGGGGGGAAAAAAAAAGGAAGGATGAGAAAAAGGGTAGAAGGGAGAAAATAGAGAAAGAATGAGCAAAATTATCTCTCATAAAAAAGATGCAAAAGGATGAGTTTTTACAATGGAAGAGAAAATGGCAAAGGGGAACAGGTAACACTAAAATTTCACTCTCATCTGAATTGATTCAAAAAGAGAAGAATATGTACACAGTATGGGTTAGTTCGAAAAATCCATTTTACTCAATAAGGAAGGGGGCTAAAAAGGAGGGGGGTTTGATAAGACAGAGGGCACACAAGGGAGAAGTGATCAAAAGCAAAACAGACTTTAAGGAGGGACAGTATTTTAAAAAAGAGAGAGAAGGATAAACAGAAAAGAATAGGATGGAAATACACCAAAATTATAACCATGAATCTGAATAAGATTAATTCATCCATAAAATGGAAGTAGTTAACAAAATGTATCAGAAATCAGAATCTAATAGTATTGAAATGGAAAGATAAACACCAAGATAAAAATAAAGGACTAAAAGTGACTCTGGTTTTTTTTTCATCTGATGTTAAAAAAAAAGGCAAGGATAGCAATTATGGTAACAGGCAAAGCAAAATCAAAACTAGATCTAATTAAAAGAGATAATCAAGGAGACCACATTTTGCTCAAAAGTGCTATAAGCAATGAAGTAATATCAATATTAAACATATATATGCCAAATAATATAGTAATCAAAATCTTAAAGGAAAAGTTTATTGATTTACAGAATGAAATAAACAATAAAACTATACTAGTAAAAGATCTCAAACTTTCCCCACCAGAACTAGATAAATCTAACCATTAAATAAATTAGAAATAATTTTAGAAGATAAGTAGAATTTTTAGAAAAGTTTATTATGATAGAACTATGGAAAAACTTAATGGGAATAGAAATTAATATAACTTTTTCTAAGCATGGCAACTTCATAAAAACTGATCATGTATTAGAACATAAAAACATCCCAAACAAATGAAAAAAAATATTATATGCATCCTTTGAGGACTATAACGCAACAAAAATTCCATTTAATAAAGAGGCTTTGAAATATAGATTAAAAAATTATTGGGGGCAGCTAGATGGTGCAATGGATAGAGTACCAGCCCTAAAGTCAGGAAGACCTGAGATCAATTTGGCTTCAGACACTTAATATTTCCTAGCTGTGTGACCCTGGGTAAGTCACTTAACCCCAACTGCCTCAGCAAATACACACACATACAGACACACACACACACACACACAGGAAACTACCAATTGCCTCAGCCAAAAAAAAAATTATGATCAAGACAATTCCAAAGGACTCACAAGGAAAAAAATGACCATTTCCAGAAAAAGAACTGATGGAGTCTGAATGCTGATCAAAGCGGTCTATTTTTCACTTTCTGTATTTTTTCATGTTTTTAATCTGTGAGTCCATGTATTCTTTCACAATATGATTAATATGGTAATATGTTTTGCACAAATGAACATGTATAGCCTATATATCAAATTACTTATCATACCAAAACAGGGATAAAAGGGAAGGAAGCGGGAGGGAGGGAGAAAATTTGGAACTCAAAATAAATGAATGTTAAAAAAAAAAAAAACTGTTTTTAACATTATTTGGGGGAAAAAACTATTATTCAAAAAAATTGTAAGTAAAGATAACAACAATAAAATAACATGTCAAAAATTGTGAGATACAGATAAAGCAGCATTTAGAGGGAAATTTTCCTCTCTAAATACTTACATCAATAAAATAGAGAAAGAACAGGTCAATAAATTTGCCATGCAATTAAAAAAAACTTGAAAAAGAGCATAAACCTCAAAATAGAAATCCTAAATATCAAAGGAGAAATTTAAAGTAAAACAACCATTGGACTAATAAATAAAACTGGAAGCTAGTTTTATGAAAAACAGTAGTAGAATAGATAACCACTGGATAATATGATTTTTTTTAAAGAAGAAAACAAAATTACCAGAATCAAAAATGAAAAGGGTGACTATGTACAACCAAAGATGATGAAATTGAGTTATTTTGTTTAATTATAGGCCTGACAATCAAAATGAAATGGATGAATGCTTATAAATATATATATATATATATATATATATATATATATATATATGCATATATATTACCCAGATTAACAGAAAAAAAGAGAATATTTAAATAACCTTATTTTAGGAAAAGAACTTGAATAAACCATAGGTGAGTTCCCCAATGAGAAAAAAAACACAGGACTACATGGATTTACAAAACAAGTTCTACCAAACATTTAAAGAAAAATTAATTTCATACTATATAAACTCCTTGAAAAAAAAACATAGGGAAGGAATTCTACCAAATACCTTCATGACATAAATATAGTTGTGATATTTAAAGCAAGAAGAGCAAAAAGAAAGGATATTTCCCTAATAAATATTAATATAAAATTTTAAATAAAATTTTGGCAAGGAGACCAGCAATATATCACAAAATTATGGAATATGTTCAGATCAGATCTATACCAGGAATACAGGATTGGTTCACTATTTGGAAAATTTTAAGAATCACTGACCATTATCACTAGCAAAACTATCAAAAATCATATAATTATATCATAGCATTAAATTATGACTATATGATCTATTATATTAATAAATTCAGAAAAAGCTTTTGACAAAATACAATAATAAACCTATTTTTTTTAAATCTAGGGTACATAGGAATAAGTGGAGCTTTTCTTAAAATGACAAGTTTTTGTTCAGCCATTTTTCAGTTTCAGCAACAATCTAAAACCAAGAGCTGTAATGGGGATAAATTTTAAGTCTTCCCAGTAAGATCAGAGTAAGCAAGGATGTCCATTATCATCATCATTATTCAATGTTATACTAGAAATGCTAGCTGTGGTAATAAGACAAGGAAAAGAAACCAAAAGAATAGGAACAGGCAACAAAGGGACATAGAAAAGAAAACTATGTTCTGTAGATAAAATAATAATGATATATTTAGAAAACACCCAAGAGAATCAATTAAAAAATAAAACTAGTCAACACAATTAACCTTAGCAGATTTACCGGATGTAAAATAAACACCCACATAAATTATCAGTATTTCTATATATTACCACCACCACCACCAACAAAAAACGAACCAAAGAAATAAACAGAAAAATTCCATTTAAAATACCTGCAAAGAGTATAAAATACTCTATGAGTATACCTCCTAAGATAGCCACAAAAATATATATGAACACAAAATAATGAACAAATATATGAACAATATGATACAAAGTACTTTTCACAAAATAAAGTTAGATCTTAACAATTGGTGAAAGATTGTTCATAGATAGTCCAAGACAATATAATAAAAATGATGATATTACCTACCTTATTCAGTCCTGCCAAAGAAGTATTTTATAAAGCTAGAGGGGGGGAAAAATCCATTTGGAAAAACAAAAGGTTAAGAATATCAAGGGAGTCAAGTTTTTGAAAGTAAAGGCAGCCTAGTAGTATGAGATCTCTAGCTGCACTACAAAGTGGTAATCATCAATAAATCAGTAGTGGTTAAGAAATGAATTGGTTAATCACTGAAAGAGATTAAGCACACAACATATAGAAGTAACCAAAATAACCTAGTGACTGGGTCAAGAAGTCACTATTTGACAAAAATTGCTGGAAAAACTGGAAAGCAGTCTGGCAAAAAGTAGACATAGACATAGGCATCTTATACCATACACTAAGATTAGGGTCAAAGTGGGTATGTGATTTAGACATGAAAGGTGATATCATAAACAAATTTAGGAAGCACAGAAAAATTTTCTTGTTAAATCTATGGATAAAGAAAAGTTTATGACCAAACAAGAGATAGAGAGGATCATGGGAAGTATAACAGATTATTTTGATTATATGAAATTTAAAAGTTTTTGCACAAAGCCAATGCAACCAATTAGAAGGAAAACAGGAAAATGAGGTAAGGAGAACTTACAGAAAGTTTCTTTGATAAAGGTCTCATTTCTTAAATATATATGGAACTAATTTTTCAAATATTATAGACTACATAGAGAAATTTATACAAATAAGAGCCAATTCCCCAAATCAAAAGATATGAAGAGTTTTCAAAAAAAGAAATCAAAGTTATCAAGTCATATTAAAATGTTTTAAATCACTAACATAGAAATGTAAATTCAAACAACTCTGAATTACCATTCACAGCTATAAGACTGGTTCATGTAAGGAAAGGAAAATGATAAATGCCAGCAGAGAGGTAGAAAAATCAATACTAGTCTTGGTGAAGGAACACTGGAGTCGTGAATTAATTGTTCTGGAGAACAATTTGGAACTATAAGCAAAGAACTATAAAACTGCGCATAACTTTGACCTAGTAATATCACTATCAGGTATGTACCACCTCAAAGAGAAGAAAAAGGAAAAGGATCTATATGTACAAAAATAGTTATGACTGCTCTTTTTTTGTGGTGGCAAAGAATTGTCAATCATAGTAATGACCTCAATTAAGAAATGGCTAAACAAGTTGTGGTTTATAATTGTGATGAACTACTATTGTAGTATAAGAAATGATAAGCATGATGATTTTAGAAAAACTTGGGAAGACATATGCAAAGTGAAGTGGAACCAGGAGAACACTGTACACAGTAATAACAATATTGTAACAATAATCAACTTGAAAGATACAACTCTGAGCTCAATATAATGATCCAAATATTTCTAACAGACCCATGATGAAAATACCATTCATTTCCAAAAAAAGAAATGATACATTTTGAGTACATATTGAAGCATATTCTTTTTTTGTTTTTCCTGCTTTTTTGCAACAAGGCTTATATGGAAATATGTTTTACACAACCACATGTAGAACTGATATCCTATTGCTTGCCTTCTCAAGGGGTAGGAAAGGGGCTTGAAAGTGAGAGGGAATTTAGAGCTGAAAATTTTATAATGCAATTTGGAAATGTTCAACAAAATAAAAATATAACCCAACATAGATAATTAATATGTAATTGTCTAAGTCAATATGGGTTAACCCAGGGATCTCTTTCTACTTAAGTTTGAAACCATTGGCTTAAATAATTAACTCCTTTATAATGGACAATTTAAGATAAGCTAGTAGAACCAATTGGCCCCTTGATGAGAAAATTGTTTATTCAGAAAACTTATGAAGGATTTTATAGCTTGTTCTTTTTTTTTTTTTTTTAGTCCAGAAAGGAAAAATCAAAATAAGTACCAAAAAGAATTTTTATTGGAAATTAACAAAAAAAAAAAAAATGATTTCCTTTAGACTTCTTTTAGAGAGTTCACTTGGAGCAAGTGTGTGGTGTTGCAGATAAAGCTCTACTTCTGGAGTCAAAAGGACCTATATTCACTTACTAGCTGTGTGACCCTGGCCAAGTCATTTAATCCCAATAATCTTAAAAAAAAAAAAAAAGTTCACTAAGTTTCATTACTCTATAATGGCAACTCCCAGATCTATTTTTTTCCTAGGTCTTTATGTTCACCAAAGATCTATTTCCATTTTTCCTACTGACTGACTACTAAATGTTTCCATTTGACTAATTCACTCTTTCCTCAAATTCATCTGTTCCAAAATTCATTTTACATAGCTCTCATTTTTTCTATTCTTCTACTCTAATTTGCTCTGCAATGCTTCCGTTGTAGAATCTGTGGTAATGGGGCACCAAAATCTACATGTCCAGCTCATTCTTGACCATAGTATCTATAAGATATTGTTAGAGGACACATCCTCTAGAATGACCTTTCTTTTCTCAAAAACTCACTTCATCAACTCTGTCTCACTCACTTCTAACTCCTTATGTGGGTTTTCTTTTTAATTTGCCTATTTTTATCCATGTCATTTAGCTCCATCCACTAAGCCACCTAGCAAGTGGAAAAGAACCTTAGAGTTCTGTAAATTCAACCCTCTTATTTTTTTAGAAAAGGAAATTGGGACCTAGAGAGATCAAGTGATTTCTCCAAAGATACACAGATAGTAAGAAATAAAATTGG
Organism: Sarcophilus harrisii; assembly: GCF_902635505.1. Taxonomy (NCBI): domain Eukaryota; kingdom Metazoa; phylum Chordata; class Mammalia; order Dasyuromorphia; family Dasyuridae; genus Sarcophilus; species Sarcophilus harrisii. The sequence goes on along the minus strand of NC_045428.1, from coordinate 169,687,312 downwards.
GATGCAAACCCAGGTCCTCTATCTCCAAATAAGGAAACCAGAGCCTATCTCCAGATTCATTCTTTTCCCCTTATCACATGCTCTTATCTAGTCCCTAGCTACCACAGATCTTCTGCCTCTGTTTACATACTTACTCCTTATGGCTCTGGATGAGAAAGTGAAGCAGTGACTTTGCACAGCCCACTCTCACTTAAATCTAATTTGTTTGCATCACCTCCCTGATGCCATGGTCCTCTTCCAGAATGAAGGACAAACAACATATTGCCTTAGAACCTTGAGAGACATTTTCCATTTCTTTTCATGATATTATGCTGAAGCATATATCCTTCCATTTGTACTGCATATCCATAGTATAATATGGCCACTTAATGGGGTTATAACTTAAAAGCATGGGTACAATTTTAAAGATGACTTAATCCTTTTAAAACAAAAAAAATGATATCTTTCATTACAGATTGTCTATAATTCAGTGTCGTGCTATAACAGCAAGTGAATCTATGATGATTGATCCAAAAAACCCCAATTTATAACCTTACGACAAATACAGGGAATAATATTAGGATTTTAATATTTTCTTCGCTCATTAACTGAACATTTTCCCAGCTTTATCTGAGAGTTGTGGGGTTCATCTCAATACCTATACCTTTCCATTTGTTCTAAAACATCAGTAATTTTATCTTTGTTGGCAGTAAACTAATATCACAGTAAAATGACATTTGTATTAGTTTCACAGAAGTACACAATGTGAAAGTAGAAGGAATTTCAGAGATGATCTAGTCCAATATTCCCATTTTATAGATGAGGAAATTGGACTCCAGGAGTTAAATAACTGCCCAAGTTCACAGAGAAGAGCCAGGATTCCAGAGCAGTTAGTTTACTGTTCTTCTACTGGACCTATGTCAGAATTTATTCAGTTTAGGAGAGTTGTTCAACAAGCAAGCTTTGAATCTAAGAACCCTTTATTGTTTAGTATGTGTAAAGCTATGTGCTAAATGCTGGGATTACAAATGTGAACAAAAAGAAAATCCCTACCCTCGTGAATTTACATTCTAATGAGAGAGGGAAAAAAAAATCACAAGAGGAAGCTGAAAATAAGTGGAGAGGGGGAGCTAAGATTGTTTATGGTGGAGTGGGGGTGGGGTCAAGAAAGTCTGGAAAGCAGGAGTGGAACCTGCAGAGGAAATGACCTGGACATTCTTGGAGGGACCAGCCATTCAGAGTGAAGGGTGGGGAAAGCGGTATGTGGGAGGTGACCAAGAATGCTTCCATTGTGCAAAATCCAAGACTGAAGTAAATTTTTGGGAAGAGGAAGCTTCTGTGCCATGGTGGAGAAAGTCTGCAGAATCAAGAGCAGAAGTGCTTGTGTTATTTATCATTTAGCATAATAATTATGTTAGTAGTAGAGGCTGTCCCGAAATGATGAATAGATTGTACTCCAAAAGTTTTAATTCAATTCAGCATGCATTTATTAAGTGCACAAAAAAGCAATTTTTGATCTCAAGGAGATACAGCATGTACAAAGATAAATATACTATTGAGTAAGGAGTAAAAAAGGCAAAGGATAGATCAAAATATCCTAAGATTCTCTGAAGGGAATCACTAGAAGGATCAAGGAAGGCTTCATGGAGGAGATAGCAGCTAAAGCTAGCTAGAATACTGTAATTTTGAAAGAACAATTTCAATATAGTCTGGAGACACATACCGGATTTTAATGATTTGATAAATGAGTGGGTGGGGTGAAAAACACGCAGCAAAAAAAAAATTTATATATGACAATTCTTTCTAGGAATTTGGCATTGAAAGAGAAAAATAATATTGGCTTGTGGGGATTTCAGGGTCAAGTGAAGATTTTTTTAAGGTTAAGCAAGACATTTGTGACAATATTTGTAGGCAGGGAGAAAAAAGCTAAAAAATAAGGAGAAACTGAAAATGAGACAGGACAAATCAAATCAGTGGGACACAATCAGAGAAGAGACCAATTAAGGTTAGTTAACTTAATTTTTCTTTTAATGGCCTTATTTGGCATGATTTCTGAACTCACTGAGCAGCATTCAGCAGTTTGAGAGTAGGAGAAAAAGACAGAGAAAAAGTGGTCTAGTACTAAGAAATGGCACAAGGATGTGAACAGAGGAAGTAGTAAATGGAAGACACTGTCAAAGTCAAGTCTGAAGGGAAAAAATGAAGCCAGAGCAGAAATGATGGGAATAGAAAATAGAGGACAGACGGATTGGAAGTCATATTGAAAAGACTACCTGGAACATAATAGATGCTTAATAAATATTTGGCTAACTGAATGATGAACTGAATGATGAAGAACCAGTTTGGAAGAATGAGGCAAAAACAGAGATAGAAGGACAGATTATGATCAGGGAGGCAGGTGAATTTCAAAGTTTAAAATCACGGAAATGGTATACTTTAAAATGATGTTGAAGTATAATGTGTGAAGTGATAGACCCAACATGAAACACATTTTGGGGCAAAGTCAATGGGGAAATTTGCTTGGCTTGTCTATACATATTTGTTACAAGGATTTTCTTCTTTTTTTTTTTTCCCAAAAGGGAAAAAAATAGGAGGAAGAGAAAATAAGTACTTCTTAACTGCAAGTAAAATAAAAGTTTAAAAACTGAAGTATGAAATCTCTCTCTCTCTCTCTCTCTCACACACACACACACACACACACACACACACACACACAAACATACCAGGGTATTTAAAGTAGAAAGAAGATGGAAGTTGAGGAGTTTGCTGAATTGGGAGACTAGTGTTTGGAGTTATATTTAAAGAGAAATTAACACAAATACAAAAGTTTGCATGGATGAAGGCAGAGGTAGGAGAGAAAAAATCCTTTGACCTGGGTTTTGAATATTTACAAAAGGAAAGAAATGAGCTGGGGATCAACAGTTGGAGAACAACAAGGCTCAACTTCTGCTGAGGGAACCACCATTCTTCCAATAACTTGGGTTAAAAAACATTGTAAATTCTTCCTTCTCTCTCCTTTCCACCCCCTATAACCCATCAGTTGCCAAGTCTTGTCAATTATATCTTCATCACTTCTCTAGAATCTCCCCTTTCCATTAACACCACAATCACCTAACTCAGACCCTCATCTTTTCTAATGTACAGCAATAGACCCTAATTGATCTTCTTCTACTCAGAATATACTTTCTCCAATGTATTCTTTCTTCAGCTGTCAAACTTCTTCCAGAGAGGGACCGGAAAAGATTTAAAGGGAATCAGCTCCCCTGGGTAGTAACAACAACAATTTCATCATTTATATTGTTTCTGCCTTCCTTCCTGAAATGCTGCGCACCACTTTGATTCATGCAATTGGCTGGAAACATTCTGTTCAAAAACTTCCACAAGTTGAAAGTGGAAACATTTGGTATTTTAGTAGATCTATGATTTCATTAATGTGAATACTCCCTCCCCTTGTGCAGATCCTAACCTCTACATGACTTCTCAAACTGCGGAATTCTTGTACATGTTTTCTAATAAATGCTCCATACAAAATCTACACACTGGAGGCTTTCCTCTTAGTTCTTTTGGAATCTGTACTGATGTAACACTCAGGCTGTTGTCTTTCATTCTTGCTACGTGACTTAACCCACCTCCTTTTCCAGCTTTACATGGTACTCTATAATATTTTTAGTCGTTCATTATATACAAATTGTCTCTATGTGCTACAGTCCACCAGAACTTATTATTTTCCCTCTAAAACTCACTCCTCTAATTTCTGTCAAGGGCAGCTAGGTGATACACCAAATAGAGTGACAGACTTGGAGTTAGGAAAACCCACCTTCCTGAGTTCAAATCTGGCCTCAGACACTTATTAGCTCTGTAATCCTGGGTTAACTGTTTGCCTCAGTTCCTCATCTATAAAATAAGCTGGAGCAGGAAATAGCAAATCATTCCAGTAACTCTGCCAAGAAAATCCCAAATGAGGTCACAAGGACACATGACTGAATAATAGTTATAAGGATAGTCTCCTAGACTGTTTTAGTGGAACAGTCTTTTTCACTCTCCTCTTGCCTACAAATCCAAGCAGTTGCCAAATTTTGCCAATTTTACTTCCAAAATAGATTTCTTATTCAACTTCTCCTCTCTACTCGCACAAACACCTCTTAACCAGTTCAGGCTGCCATTACTTCTTGCTTAGATTATGATAATAGTCTTATAATTGTAGTTAGAGTTTCTAGTTTTGCCCCCTTCTAATCTATCCTTTATGCAGCTCCCAAAATGATTTTCTATTTATTTTATATATTTTGATTTTATTTTTTCAATTAATAACCATTTATTTTGCATTTCTTCCATTTCCCAACATTCTTCCCCACTCCAGGGTCAACTAAAACAAAGCAAAACTCTGGTAATAAATATACATAGTCAAGCAAAAACAGGTCTCATTCTGTACCCTGAGTCCATCACCTCTTATTATGAGGTAGACAACATGCTTCATCATTCATTGGTTCTCTGGACTCATGGTTGTTCCTCACTTTTACAAGCATTAACTCTTCCACAGTTGTTTTTCTTTACAATGTTGTTGTTACTATGTAAATTGTTGACTGTTTTCGCTGACTTTACTCGGTTTAAATTTCATATGCATATTCCCAAATCAGTGATTTTCCTTAAGTAAAGATTTGTTTGTTTCACTCCCTTGTTGAATAAATTCCAGTGGCCTCTAATGCCTTAAAATGAAAATGTAAACCCTTTTGTCTTTTAAAATCTTCACAATTATTTTCTCTCAACCTTTTTTTTTTCAGAATAATTATTTCTGTTCTCATTCTCTATAGTCCAGCCAAATTGGTTTCCTTTATGTGCCACATACACTATTCCAGCTCTCATCTCTAGCTTTGGGGGACTTGCTATCTCCCATTCCTAAACGTGCTTCCTCCTCATCTTTGCTTCCTAGGATCCCTTGCTTCCTTCAAGACATAGCTCAAATACTACCAAACATCACTGTCTGGAATCTGCCAAGCAAACCTTTCTTGATATCCCAATTATTGAGTCCTTCCTCCTTATCTTTCACTTATCTTTACATATATTTTTCTATATGTAGATATTTTTCCCAGTTAGGTTGTAAGCTCCTTGAAGAAAGACATTATTTCACTTTTGTCTTTGCATCCCTAGTGCCTGGTACAATACTTAGCACATTGTAGGTACTTAATGAATTCTTGCTGATAGATTGATTAAGAGGCAATGGAAGTTTTCCCACTGTACTTTGAGTTGCCCTTGTTTTTTGGTCCCCAGAACCTATTTATTATTTATAAATTACTTCACAAATTACACATGTTTGATATTTGCCCTCTAGGGGAGGAACTGGGGGGGAAAGAGGGAAAAATTAGAACACGAGGTTTTTGTAAGGGTGACTGTTGAAAATTATCCATGTATATATTTTGAAAATAAAAAAAGCTTTAACTTTTAAAAATTTACTTCACTTTCCTAGATCTCTTTCCTCAGCTCTAAATGCCACAAATACTGGGATTAGAAAGCTGACAATTTGTGACAAATCAAAAGTTCAAGATATTTGAAAGAACTACAATTTACTAAAAGCAACTGAACTTCATTTCTTCCTATTATTCGATTCAGAATGCAGATTCTTGTCTATCCACAGCACTTGTCCATGATATAAGTATTTTAATGGACCTTTTATTGTTACATAACCTAGTTTTCTCCTTGCATCTTAGCCTTTTTCTCCATCAGAAAGCTCACCAAGCAGTAGAAAGATGAGGATCTTTCTCTGCTCATGATCATGAGGAGCTATTCCCCTAATCTCAGCACACCATGTTCTCTCCTTTTATCTAATTTTCAACTTTTTCCTTCTAGACTAGATGCTTAACCCTTTCTCAGTGGCGGGACCTCCAACACCCTGATCTACCTAGACTTTTGGATTAGTTTGCTCCTTCCAAATAGTTAAGCCCAACCCTCTATAACTTTTCAGCTGTGGAGCAGACATAGTTATTCACACCATTTTGAAAAGCACAGTGTCACCAACTAAAATCTCTGGCAAGATGGAGGGCTAATGGATTTTAGAATAATGCCCTGTTATTATATCTTCCAGACCCCTGCACTGCCACATGCCTTACTTCTCAATTCTCTCTGGTGTATGGTTTTCCTCCATTAAAAAGTGACAGTGAATGTTGAATTTTGCACTAACCAAGTTGAATACTTTCATAAGAATAGCAAGAAATAAACTCAGTGCAATCTTAAATTTTGTGCATCATTTTGTTAGTTTTGTGGTCACAACTATATGATATGCTATAGAAAACTTTCTGCAGAAACCTGCTAATTTTCCTTAAGGATAGCTTGGGTTCATATATATATTATTGCCATAATTTTATACATATGAAAGAGACACACAGAATGACACAGTAGATATTAACTGGCCTCAAAGAAAACCTCAGCTCACATCCCACCTGTGGTGTATAGTAGCTGTATGATACCAGTTCCTAGAAAACATAACTTCTCAGGGCTCTAGGCTAGTGGTTTCTAACTCGGATATGGGGGTCACTAATCTGTACATAAGAAACCCTACAAGCTTTAACATATTTAACATGTATTAGTCAACCTGCCATCTGGGGTAAGGGGTAAGGTTGAGGAGGAGAAAAATTGGAACAAAAGGTTTGGCAATTGTCAATGCTGAAAAATTACCCACGCATATATCTTGTAAATAAAAAGCTATATAAAAAAAAAAGAAACCCTACAAGCGATATATTGAAATAATTTAATCTGGTTCTAGCTTGACACATCTGCTCTATGCACCTCTTTAAAATCAGAAGAATCAAAGAAGGTATATTCCTACATTATTAGAAGGAATTTGTTCACCTCAGACTTACTTATCACTGAAAAATCAGTCTGGTCACCATCCCTATCCTATTAAAAAAAAAAGGCAGTCCAATACAAGGTTTACTCTGATGCATTAATGTGGAGTAGAAGTTACTTGGATTCTTGAAGGCTAACAGCCAGTGGACTGCAAGCCTGCTTAGGTGCTACCATGCTTAAAAGTCTTTAGCTATAGTTCTAGAAACAGAGAACACTTCCATAATATCAAGGGCAGTATGAATCATGTAGTTTGTTGGCCATCTATAAATATTAGTTTAGTTACTGATACTCTACATGTGAGTTCGTCATTCAATGACTTGAGAATCTGAACCTTATCAATATTGACATTCTTATTTTATAGAACCTAGAAATAAGGAAGTTGGAAGAATGGACCATAGGTTATCCTTAAAAAGGCAAATAAGGAAGTTGCTTTTATTTTATACCCCAAATTCAAAAGAAATATCACTTTGGGAGAAATTTGGCCGTCCCCTATTACAGTTCTCATGTTCTTTTTCAGCTCACAAGATTGGAATCATTTAGAAAGGGATGGGGAGCAAAAACACAGAGGCCAAGAACTGAGGTCTATTTCTCAGGGCTATCTGGCCTTAAGATCTCTCCCTATACAATACTGTATATCACCAGTATTGTTTCTCCATCCATAATAAGAATAGATGAAGAGACTAATCCAAAGAACTAGACTGAACTGAGTTTGACTTTTTTTGTAATTCTCAGTTTAGGTTAAATTGAATTGAAAACCAACTGAACAAAATTCCTCCTCTCTTTGTGGTTAGCAGACCTGAAGCAGCTACAGAATGCATGTTCAAAGCTCTCTATTTCTCATCATTGTGACTCCCCTAGAAGTAGACTCCCTACTTCTAAGTTTGCATCAACAAAACACACAAACAACATGACATTAACACCTATGAATCCGTGTGGCTGTTTTTCCAAATACTCACATAATCAAATTGATCTGTGACTTTCTCTCCTATCAGGTTTATCTCCAATAATGCTGACTGAACTGCATCCTTGTCTGCTCATCCTATTTGATTCCTGGCCATGTGTGTTCTCATAAATTCATATTTTTTGTTGTTTAATCATGTCCGACTTTTTATGACCCCAGTTGTGTTTTGGTTTTGTTTTTGCAAAGATACTGGATGGTTTGCCAATTTTTTCCAGCTCATTTTACAGATGAGGAAAATGAGGAAACAAGGTTAAGCGACTTGATCTGGGTCATATAATTAGTAAGTCTCTGAATTCAGAAAGATGAGACTTCCTGACTCAAAGCCTGGCACTCCATCTGATGCGGTTAGTGGCAGTGCAGGGGATTGTGGGAACCCCCTCTGGTCGATGCAGGTCCAACATGAAAAGAATTCAAGAACCCAAAAAGTTTGAATGGCAGAAGAGAGTTTATTCTGTTGGCACTGACCAGGATGCGCTGCTGTTATCTTCCCCTCCTGGCATGAACCCCCAGTGAACTCAGGGACATTTCTATGACTCTTGCCAGCTGGAAACAGTTACAGAAGGGACCTTTGGACATGTTCCCCAAATGAGTTTGGGGATGACTGCTTGAAAGGAGAAAAATGATGGGGGAACCTGAAACTGTTCTCCCTGCCTAGGGAAGCCACAGGGTGAACTCTAAGAAACTTTCCTCTGGGAGAGGCCCGCCTCAGGGAATCAAGATAAATTATCTTGGTGGTGACTAGTGGCACCCTCTACTGAGCTGAAAACTAGCCCAGGACTACTCCTAGTAGCTTGAACTTAAGTGGTCTCATTCAACAGGGGCAATGACAACATTGAAGGAATCTCATTCAGTTGAAACCCTAGTCTCAGATTTGGTGTAAAAAAGGCAATTTTAAACTCATTTTCTTGCAGAAGCCCAAAGTAGGATGCCATGCCAAGGGACCTCTCCCCTTGGCACAGCACCTACCAGGACTCCTGGGGAAGAGACCTCCTTCCCAGTGATAATAACGCTTGCTATTTCTCTGCCAGGATCTTGCCACTAAGGTAGTCAGTCTTCCTAGCAAAGTGGCTTCTCGGTGCCAACAGAATAAGCTCCCTTCTGCCATTCAAACTTTTCAGGTTCTGAATTCTTTTTACGTTGGACCTGCGTTGACCAGAGGGGGTTCCCACAACTCTCTGCACTGCCACTAAACCACTAAACGCATCACATCTACTCTGCCACCTAGGGGCCCATGCTAATTATACCAACTTTTATATATATATATATATATATATATATATATATATATATATATATATTTGTATAGTATTTTAACTTCTTGAAATGCTTTTCTGTCTACAACATCTATTCCTCACTTGTACTCACTTCATTATATTCAATCTGTTGCCAAATCTTGTTTCTACTTTCTTATCTCTTTTCTTCAATCATCCTGGCCCAGGCCCTCAATTCCTAATGCCTGAATTATTGTAATAATTCTCTTCTGATGTCTCCCTCCTCACTTTAGCCCATCTACCTCTCATGTGCCAATATGACTTAAATCATAGTCTGACCATCTCACCCTGTGCTACTTAAAACTTCAATGCCTTCCTTCTACCTTTAACATTAAAAAAAAAAAATTCCATTCTTTCAAACCCTTCACAACCAGGTCACTTTTACCCTTTCTAATCTTTTTATAATTTACTCCCCTCTATAACTCTACAATCCAACTGCTCTGCCAAAAGCTTCCTAAAATCTGTTCCCTAGAGACCTCCTTTTTCTACCTCCAGTCTCCCCCAATATTTGGTAAGTTTGTTTCCAGCATTTCCATTTGAAGAAAGACCTAGTCTAGCTATTTTACATTTACTCTATACCTAGCTTAGCTTATTGCTCTACCCTGCTTCAGGCTTGACATAGTCTCAGATTTTTTTTTTAATTAATTTTATTTTTAATTAATGGAATAAAACAAGCATTTCCATAAGAAAATAAAACTTAAAAAATCATTGCCAATGAAGTTACAAACCTATTATGTATTCTCAAATCTTGTTGTCTGTTTCTGGCCTTCTTGCTGTTATTCCACCTCAGGGCTCTTGCTTTTTATGAGCTTTCCGCTCTACCTGGAGAGGTTACTTCTCATCTCACCCACCTAGGTTCCTTCAAGACTCATTTTCAAATCCCTTCATCTGTAGGAATCCTTTACTCTTCACCTCCCTTGCCTTGCAGGCATTGGTACCTTCCCTGTTATATCTCTTTTGTACTGTGTGTATCATCTTTTATTTCCATAGTTGCTTGCATCTTGTCTTCTCCATTAGAACTGAACTCCTTGAATCAAGGATCTTGTTTTACCTCTCTTTGAATCCCCAGTGCCATATAACAAATGCTATCTTCCCATGGACACAGGCCTGGCACTGCTTTTCTCTATACTATGACTTTTCACTAGTGGACCTCTATTTCTTGAGTGTTCCCTATCTTCATCTCCCCTCCTGGTTTCTTTCAAGACTCAAATACCACCTGCAAATGGCCTTTCTTGGTTCCCCCTCCTTACCTCTCAGTATATATCTCATATATAGTTCCTTGCATGTTGTTACCCTCACTCCCCTCCCTACCAGAAGATAGGCCCCTTGAAGTCAGGGACTGTTTTTGCCTTTCTTTGGCTGACCACTGAGTGCCTGGAACATAGTAAGCATTTAATAAAAACACTGGCTGATACTGACATCTTCTAGGGCAGTTTTACCTGAAACTAGATCTTTTATTTTTGGAGGCAATAGGGGTGAAGTGATTTGCTTTGATAACTACTTGTGTGAGGCTGAATTTGAACTCGAGTCCTTCTGCCTCCAAGGTCAATGCTCTATCCACAGCCCTAGTCTTAGCTGGATCTTCTTTCAATAATAAGATTCTTGTCTTACCCAAATGTATCCTGCCTGGAATTAGGAGGCAGAATTTTTCTTTTGCTTCCAAGAGGAAAGTAAATTATTGATATTAGAATCTTTCCAGACAACAAATTTTGATAGAAACATGAAGAGAAAAGTGAGTGAGTGGACTATTAGCTTTCCCCTTTTAAGGATGTGTCAGAACTGAGCCTGGGAGCTCCTTAATTTCTGTTTCACAATTTTGCCTGGATAGGAGCTCTCTTCCTTTTAATAGCATAATTGATTTCATTCTTATTTTACAAATAAAGCAGACGCTGCTTAAACTGTTACTCTTCTACTTACTAACATGTGACCTTGGTTTTCTCACTTGTAAAATGAGGCTGTGTGAGAGGGAGGAGTTACACAGGCCGTTTTCAGCACAAAATCACTTCATTTCAAAAGGGGAAGTGATTTCTCTTGATTCACAAGGTTAGTTAGTGAGTGGCAAGCTTAGGAGGAAAGCCCAAATCTTTTCGTTCTCAGCCCTAGTGAGCCATTCATAGTTTCTTACCTGATTAGCTTTTATTACCGCCAAGCCAAGGGACAAAACTGCAAACTGACCCTGAGATGACGCTGGTAGTAGCCTGGCTTTGCTTGTTGACGTACCAGCAGCGTCCTAACCAATGGAATAATGGGTGCTGCAAAGCCCTGCAGGAGTTGACTAAAAAGTTATGCACAACGTGCCTGGCGAGAAGCACCGCGGAATCACCGCAGCCCAGTTCTGAGAGCAGCCCCAGACCAAGTTCTGCGTGCACGTGTCTGAGTTTCTTCCAACCCGCGCCCGTGCCCGATCTAGCCAGATTCAGGGGCTCAGGGTGTGCAAGAATCAATCTGGGGGGAGGCCCCCCGGCCGGGGGGGAGTAGCTTCCTGCAGAAGCTGGGGAGGGAGAGAGTGACGGGCTCGGGGCGCTCGGCCAGCCGGGGCAGCGACGTGGGTAGCTAGGAGGGCGGTACCGCGGGCCTCCTTCCCGGCCCCCTCCCCCAGGTCCCGGGCGCTTGCAGCCGCGCTCGCGTTCCCACCCTGGCGGCCAACTGCGAAAAGGCACCGCGAGGGAGCGAGCGAGCGAGGGGCTGGGAAGCGCCTGCAGCGCCGCGCCATTACAAGTCCCGGGGAGGAGACTGCCTGCCTGCCTGCCTGGCGAGCCCTCCTGCACTCCCCGCCCCGTCCCCCGCGGCTTTCTCCGCCCTCCCTTCCTGCTTTTGGAGCAGCCCCTCAGCCCGGCCCGGTTCCCGCGGCGCCCAGGCTTCTGCAGCCCTTGCTGCCCGGGACTCAGGCTGGGCGCGCGCTAGTGCCCCGGGGGCGAGGGGAGCCAGACTCGCGGCGGCGGCGGCCGGAGGGGGGACCGGAGGCGGCGGCGGCGGCGGCCGGAGGGTGTCAGAGGGCGTCCTAGCGCTGCCGGGAAGATGTTGGGTGTTGCGGCGGGAATGACCAACAGGTAACAGATGACTCCCTTTTTTCCACGCCTGCCCTCCCGCCCCCATTCATCCGCTGCTGCTGCTGCTGCTGCGGTGGCAACTACCAGGGGAGGAGAAAGCGCAGGACGAGGAGGCGGGGAATGTGCGGAGAGTTGTGCCCGGAGCCGGCCAACGTGGGGCTGCTCCACGCTGGTAGTCCGCTCTTTCTTCTCTCGCTCCCTCGGGCGAAGGGAAGCGGAGGGAGGTGGCAGCGGCTGCCCGCGGCTGTAGGGGCCGGGCGGAGCCGCCCGAGAAGCTGCCCGGGGGCTGCGGGGAAGGCTCGCTCCCGGCGGCCAGGTTCGCAGCGCCGCACCTCCGCGCCTGGAGCTCGGCTTCCCAGAGCACCGTCTTTGGGGTGGGCTAAAGGGCCATGACCCTTCGAGGCGGGGGCAGGGGGGGACTATGTGTCCTGGTTTAGTGAGGCGACGACCACCTTGCTCACCACATCACCGAAGAGAGAGGGCATCGATATTGATTTAGTGGGGCGGTGATCTTTTGTGCCCGCCTTACCAGCCGAGGGGAAAGAGGGGCATTTGTCTAAGTTTAGTAAGAAGCCAGGTTCGGAGTGGAAGAGACTCTCCAGGGCGAGAGACTTGTCTTGTTCTTTTTTGAACCGAGTCAGCGATTGTGCAGTCGGCGGTAGCGACGTCGGGTGGTTTTTGATGTCTTTACCACCGTGCCTTTTCGCTCCTCCCTTCCGCCGGCCCCTGGAGTGGGCTGACCCACCGAGGATGTCTGGGTCCGTTTTGAGTCTGAAGTCTGGGCGTCTGCCTGTTCTGCAGCCTACGATCTGGACTTTGACCTCCGGCTGGATCTGAGTGGGTGTGGGAAGGGGTGACCCGGGGTTAAACCAACCTTGGGTGGGTCAGGAAGGTTGGAGGAACGATGCGGCCTGAAAGAGAAGCCGCTGGCCCCGGAAAAAAAAAAACAGAAAAAGATTAAAAGTAGCACTCAGTTAATTGAAAAACCTGTGTTGTCGTCGCAATTCCCCTGAGCCAAGCAACTGAGAAGCAAATTAAGGGCACGACAGTATGTGTGTGCTTGTTGGGGCTGCTCTTTCAGGACTGGGATGGAGCTCTGAGGGCCAATGTTCATTTTGCCCCACGAATGCTGTTTTAGTGGCTGTTCCCCGTGCAGAATGGAACTCTTAGCACTTTTAGTTACTTATTGCTTAAAAGTTCTGCCTAAAATTCTCCTTCACCCCCGGCTATTCTCCCCCCCTCCCCTCCCAAACTTGTTGCACTTCTAAACCGCAAAGGAAATGCAAACCGAATATATTTGTGCATTTCCCTGAGAATTCACTTTTGGGGGGTGGGGAAAGCAATAAGTGGATTAGTTCTTGTGAGTTACTGGAGCCAAGGTGGTTATAGTGGAAAGAGTCAATGGACCTGGAATCTTAGTGACCTGGAGACAAATCTGAAACATAGTATCTCAAATCACTTAAGGCTCTCTGAATCTATTTCCTCATTTGTAGAAGGGGGGTGGTTAATACTTGAAATGTTAACCAAAGTTATGAGGAAAGCCCAATGTAGATACCAGTAATTATTAGTTATAATAAATGTCAGATTCCCCATGATTTTTTTTTTTTTTTACGGAGTTGTTCATTTGTGTCTGAGAACCGTTTGTCTGAGAACCTGGTTTTTAAGAAGTGAAACACGACCCTTCTGTGTGCAATAATCAAAAAAGTATTTCTTAATGCTTATTTTGTGCCAGATGCTGTGCTAAATGCCAGGAAGACAAAGAAAGACAGAAGTTGTCCCTTGCCCTCAAAGAGCTCACTTTCCCATGTACATAATGAATTTTAAATTTAAAATATAACTTTTCTTTAAATGTCAATGTTGTGTTAAAAGTAGGTGGGAGAGTCTAAAATTGACTATCAGTTGCCTGCTGTAATGCCAGCGAGGGTGGGTATGGAATACTGGGTAAGTTGTATACTTCTTTAGTCTGTTTTTCTCTTGTTAAATGAAATTGGTGGACTAGATGAACCTAAGATCTCTTCCAGTTCTGATATTGTAAGTCAATATACCAGAGATAGCAAAATACACAATAAAGCTGTCCTTTCCCCTCTGTGGGAGGAGATAAATACTTGGACAATTTCTTGGATTTGTGATTTCTTTGATGTGACTGCTCCCTTCAGCAGTGCAGAATGTCACCCATGCACACATAACTATTCTGTTTAACTATTGTTAATAATAGAATTTAAAGAGCACTTTAAGGATATTATCTTATTTGATTCTCTCACCTGCCCTTGGATTTAATTGATACTATTATCCCTATATTTCTGATGAAGAAACCAAGTCATACAGAAAATAAGTGACTTGCCCAGCCACGTTAATTATCCGATGTGGAATTTGAACTTAGGGCTTTAGAGTCTAGATTTCAATCTCTATGCACGATGCCCTAGATATTGCAGATTCTTTTATAGAAGGTCAGCCCAGCCTTCTGGGGACTTTCCTGGGGATTGCTTACAATTCCTGGATATCAGTGGAGCTTAGGAATGCTTATTGGTTGTCCTTTGTTAAACCTTTTTAATGATCTTTTGCCATTTTTCCTGGGTTTATTAATTATTTGCTAGTAATTTGCTGCAATCTCTACCCTGCTGTGGCATCTTTTGGATAGCCTGCAACTTAAATTTTTTGGAAACTGTGGTATTCCACAATCCAAGTCAGAAAGCATCACAAGAAGAGTATGGGGGTGAAAAGATGAGCTTTTGTTTCAGAGGGAAGCTTGAAGGCACTGAAACGTGTGATTTCCCAAATGCAGATACAATCCAGTCTCTTCTTTTCCTATTAATTTCTGGGCCTAGATCACTGTCCATTGGCAGTGTTTGTCCAAAATACATACGCACATGTTTATTAATGGTCTACCTCTATAACTGCTCATAGCTTGAACAATAGGCATTCTTCATCCATTCGCTGTTCATTGTCTTAAGGAGCTTTTACTCTGGATGGTGCTACTGATGAATTGCAATGCCTTAATTTAATTAGTGTCACCTCCCACTTAGTTTATTAGATCACAATTCACTTGTGCTTTCATTCAAAATAAGGTTACATTTTTCAGAATTCTACTACATACTTGACTGCATACTTGATGATTTTAAATATTTGGTCTGTCACATGATGAAACAGGAAGAAAGAAGAGAAAGAAAAGGAAGAGAAGTAAAGATGAGTTGAGAAAAGAGGGGAGAGGGAAAAGGATAAGGGAAAAGGAAGAAAAAGAAGGGAGATAAAGAAGAAAAAAGGGAGCGGCATTGATCATTAACTGAAAGGAACCAGATAGATTACCTGATTCAAATGTGTTAATCTCAAATAGGAACATAACCATGATTTTGTTCTTCAATTTCAGAGCATGTTGACTTAGAATATTACAAATTAACATCATATTGTGTTGAATTTTTATTTATCATATTAAACATTTCTTAGTTCAGGACCTAGTTAAATGATTTATCCAAGAATCTATAGCTAGAGGAATTGTCAGGACTGGAATTGCTACTTGCATCCTCTACATCCAAATATAAAATTCTTTTCACTATCCCTACCCCTGCATACATCTGCATGAATCTTTGCTTAAAAATATAATAGTGTACATAAGTAGCACTTTAAGCTTTACAAGCCTTATCCCTTTGGAATCCAACAAAAAATCCTGTAAAATAGCTACCATGGATGTTTCTATCCTCATTTTACAGATGAGGAAACTGGGCCCCCAAATTAATTTGCCCATAATTTTAGGTATTAAGTGTCAGAGGTATGTGTTCAAACCCAGGTCTTTCCTGATGTGTTCCCTACTATTTTATTTGTAAAAATACATGCAATTTACTTGTGGTTTTAAAATGGGAAGGGTCATAGTATCATTCAGATACCACCTAGTATATGAGTAGACCAACTTTTAGGTTCTTAATAGAACTTGGTTCAAGTCTTTTTGGTTCAATGGATGGATAAAATGAGGCTGTTGTTAAAATGGAAAGAACACTCTTCAGGAGATCTGGGTTCTATTCTTGGTTCTGCTAACTTGCTGAGTAACAAGCCAAATCAGTTGATCTGGCTACAGTCCTCATTGGTGAAATAAGGAATGTAGACAGAATGATTTCTAAGGTATTTTCCAGGTCTAACATTCCATGGGTCTCTGAGTCACTTGGGAATTAAAATCTGTGCTGTCCCTTAATAAATCTTTTCTAATCAGTTTTTATATCTCATTTCTTGGGGAGAAGAAAAAGTATGATAAATGTTAAAATATTCATTCTAAGAATCCATTAAGAATTTTCAGGGTTTTTTGTTTTGTTTTGTTTGGGGAGAAACATTGTTATAGCACTTTCAAATTTGCAGAGTGCTCTCTTTAGAAATATTTTATTTAATCCTTACAACAATTCTTAGGAGATAGTGCCGTTATTGTCCCTATTTTACAGATGAAGAAACTAAAACAGACAGTGATTATGTGACTTGCCTAGTCACTTTAGATCTAGCACTTTATCCTCTATAGCTTAATATTATTATATATGTAAACTTGGAGTGGACTAATTCCTTGGTATGAGGGCTTGCTAAGGCCTTTCAAGGTGGCTCATCCAGCTTTGGTGTCCACCTGATTCACTCAACTTTCACCTGTGGCTCCAAGAAGCTCGGACAATGGCTACCGCCTGATAAACTTTCTGACAGACATGCTAAACTGGAATGGGTCACCTGCAGGCCTCAAACCCATTGGTGAGTAAAAGATATTTCCCTAAGCATATGAAGACTTTCTCTGGGGAGATGAGACCAGTTTGGTCCAACAGTTACAAAAGCGACTAATGGAGGAGCTTGGTTAGACATTGAAGATGCCCAGGCCATCCGCCACATCCCTGACCATTGTCAGCTATTCTGACTTTTGTCCTGCCTCTGGAATTCAGTGACTTAGAGTGAGCCTGATGAGTTTGTGCAACTCTGCTTCCCAGAAAGCTAATTCATGATGTCATTGGTCCTCTTCTAAAACAAAGGACAAACAAGGAGGAGTAGATAAATGGCCAGATAGGAAAAGGGGGTTGAGGGGAAGCGGGTTTTTTTTTTTTTTTTTTAAACTATGATCTGTATTTGAATCTCAGCTTTTTAAGTGGCAAATTTCTCCACTCTCTGTCCCAGTTAACCTCATCTATAAAATAAGATTGCTTCAATCACATCAGTAGTTCCTTACTTGTGAACCATGTTTTTTGCAAAGGGCACGTGAATCTATATGCTCACCAAACATTGTTCTTTGATCTATTTTTTTCCTCTTTTTCATTTTGATTAATTTTTCAAGCAACAAGTAGTTTTTTTAAATTAATCTGTGCTTCTGATTATTCTAACCCTCCTACTGAACAAATTTTAAAAAATCTTACTATATAGCTACACAAGTTCAGTAAAACAAATTCTCATTATTTCAGACATTTACCTTGTTCAGACATTAGCTGAGAAAATGTATATATCTTTCTGCATTTTAAGTTCATTCCCTTTCTGTTAGGAGGTGAAATGGCACTTTCCATCTTCATTTTTTGGGAGCTTCTGATATATCACTGAGTTATCAAGAGTTGTGAAGTCTTTCAAAATTGTTTTTTCTCTATAATATTGTTATTCTTATATAAGTGATGTTCCTAGTTCTGTTCACTTTGCTCTGTATTCATTCCTAAAGTTCTTCCCAGTTTCCCCTGAAATTGTCCATTTCATAATTTGGCGGGGGAGGCAATTGGGATTAAGTGACTTGCCCACAAGTCACAACAGCTAACTTGTGTCTGAGACTGAATTTGAACTCAGGTCCTCCTAACTTCAGGGCCAGTACTCTATCCAGTGCAAACCTACCTTATCCCATTTTGTCATGTCATATCTTATGGCATGGTGATATTCCTTTACAGTCACATATCACAATTTATTTAGTGATTCCCTTAAGGCCACTTCATTGGTTTCTAGTTTTGGACTACAAATGAAAAGAGCTGTTATAAATATTTTTGTACATATAGGTCCTTTGCTTTTTTCTTTGATTTCTTTGGGATATAGGCCTAGTGGGATGTTTGTCAAAGAATATGTGTAGTTTGGTAACTTTCCAAATTTTAGTTTAATTTTCCAAATTAACTAAAATAGTGAAACCAATTTGAGCTTTCACCCATTGTATTCTAATTTTCTTCTTTTTGACAAAAGTTGCCAGTTCAAGTGTAAGGAAAAATCTCAAAGTTATTTTAATTTGTTTTTCTCTAATTAGCAATGGTTTAGAGCTTTTTCCTCCCATGTAATTTTGTTAGTTTGGATTTCTTCCTTTAATAAGTGCCTGTTCATAGTCTTTGACCATTTATCCATTGGGGAATGGCTCTTTGTGTTATAAATTTAATTCAATTTCTTACATATTTTGGAAGACAAATATGCTACAAAGATTTCTTAATCCGTTTCTCTTCTAATTCTGTCCACATTTGATTTCTTTGTGTAAAAACTTTAAATTTTTATGTAATCAAAATTGACCATTTTATCTTTTATGAATCTCACTATCTCATGTTCAGTCATGAATTAATTCTTCTCTATCCATAGATTTATAGGCAAGACTTCTTAAATGTTTTCCACTTGTAATCCCTTTTCAGCTGAGAAATATTTTTGCTATCCTGAGGTAAATAAAATAGTTATACAAATCAAATGTTGACTGATAATAAATAATAAAGGAATTTATTTTAAAACAATTCTTTGACATATATATCATTTTAACATTTGTTAAAGATGAAAGATTTGCATACTAATGAGATGTATGTGCTTGTTTATTTTTACATAAATAATTAAATCTTGGTGGAATATTTGATACCTTTTACTGTTACCAACTTTTTCTGCAACCCCCACGTTCAGTCATGTGAAGAGATTGTGCCCCATGGTTTAAGAAACTTTGTTATAGGATACTTTTATCCTTCCTCTTAATTTATAATTTGATTTTATATATGTAAATTATATATACCTTTGGAATTTATCTTGGTGTGTGTTATGAAGTGTTGGTCTAAACCTAATTTTTATCAGATTGTTGTTGTTTTTCCTAATATTTTCAATATTTTTTTATTTATCTAATTTTTAATTTAGGGAGTAAAACAAACATTTCTGTAATAGTACAAACATATTCTGTAATAGTATAATAAAACAAAAGATGATTGCATATGAAACCTGAGCAGTTTTTTGTCAAATAGCAAATGATAAACTTCGGGTTTATTAAACACCGCTACTGCGCTTTGTTGGCTTTGGTATTTGTATTCTTAATCTAACCTATTTATTGATCTCTCTCTCTCTTTTTTTTAAACAGTACCAAAGCATATTATTTATTCTTGATATTTTGTAGTATAGTTTGAGATCTGATACTCATCGACCCCTTTTCTCTCCACTATTTTTCATTATTGTCCTTGAGATTCTTATCTTTTACTTCTCTATATGAATCTTATTTTTTTCTAGCTCTATAAAATATTCTTTGCGGAGTTTCGTCCAGCACTGAATAAGTAAATTAATTTAGATAGTATTGTAATTTTTATATTGGCTTGATCTGCTTATAGACAATCAATATTTAAATTGATCTTTATATATCAAATCTACTAAACTGTCTTGCACATAAATAAATTTCAATTTTTCAAATGAGTGTAGATACTGTTGTAAATAAAATAAAAATTTATTTTAAAATTTAACTTTTTAAATTTATTTTTAAATTTTAAATTTATTTTTTATTTTAAATAAAACTTTAATTTATTTTTAAAATTTAAATTTGTGGTAGCTTTTTAATCACCTTTTAAAATGCATATTAGGTTTACTAATGTAAAATTGGAAGGGCTCTTGGATCAACTATTATTCATTTAGTCCAACCTTCTGATGTTAAAGAGTAGGAAACTGAGGTTTGGAACAAGTGACATATCTTAAATCACACTGGCATGTAATAATACAACTGCTATTGGGTGAGGTTCTGAATTTTT
The DNA here is from genome assembly GCF_902635505.1 of Sarcophilus harrisii. Lineage (NCBI taxonomy): Eukaryota > Metazoa > Chordata > Mammalia > Dasyuromorphia > Dasyuridae > Sarcophilus > Sarcophilus harrisii. Next base: position 169,667,274 of record NC_045428.1, on the reverse strand, counting down.
TTCAGAGTTTGATCCTCCTACCTTCAAAATACTGTTTAGTTTACTATTAATCAGTCTGAATGGTAGGCTCAGAGATCTGTACCCATTGTAGCAATCATCACTTCCACCCCATTCACTTCTACTCATTCCAGCTGAAATAGTTTCTGTCCTCTCTTGGGATAGTTATTTATAAGTATTATTTATGAGTGGGGTGTTGGAGTTTCTGCTCCCTTCAAGAGCCTCAGGGTCACTTCCTCCACTTGAGTACAAATTAAATTCTTTAAACAAGAAACTGCCTGGTTTACTAGACTATACAGGAGGAAAAGGGATCACAGCTACATAATTAAAAAAAACTCTTTTAGATATTAATCAGTACTACTCTCTCCTTGCTCCAACATATCCTTCTTAAACTGGCAGAATAATCTTTGATTATTATATATAATCTAGACTTGGTCATATCAGATATTCACTAAAATTTTTTTCAGTGGTTCCCCATTGACTCCTGAGTAAAGTTTAAACTCTCTTGCCCTCTACAGCCTCCTTATCTTTTATTAGCCCCCTCTATATACTCTGTACTCAGTGCTTTAAACCAATCAAACTTATTTTTCTGATAGTTCATTCTATAATTTCTTGCCTCCTTTTTATCTGTGGAATTTCTACCCATGCTTTAAAACTTTACTCAGATGTCCCTCATTTTTCCTCCAGTAATGACAAGACCATGATTCATTTTTTAAAATATTGTTTTGCACCTCTTTAATGCTTTTATGTTCAAGTGCTGGACTGGAGTCAGGAAGATAAGGAGCCAGATTCTGCTTTAAAAGGAAGATAAGGAGCCAGATTCTGCTTTAAACATTTACTAGCTCTGTGACTTTTTCTCCTTTAGCCTCAGTTTCTACATCTGTGAAGTGGAAATGTAATAATACCTCTACCACAATATTGATGGTAAGATCAAATGATATAAATTTGTAAAGAACCTTACAAACCTTAATCTGCCACATAAATTCAAACTACTATCTTTATATAATATTATAATTATGTCTTATGTCTTACAGTAAATTTAAGTTCTAAGTGGGTATGGATTCCTTCTTATCTGTTCAACGATGGATACTATACCTGTTGAACTAAATTTAATTCTTTATATCTTGCACCTTTTCAATGAAAATTGTTCTAGAAAAGAAGTTAGGTCATTCATGTAGGGAGGGACAGTAAATGAGCAACCAAAGTGCTTCTGTGAGACTCATGGAATATTCAGATTTAGATGAAAGGTATTTGAAGTTCTGTCCAGATGCTCCATGACTGAATTATGGGAGGACACAGACACAAATCACCCAGAAAAGGGTGTGGATGTTGTTATTCACACCATTGGAATGAGTATACCCATCACTGAGATCTCAAGTCCATTAAAATGATGAAATGTTATATTAAGTCTATGTTATATTACTGTTTTTTTTTCATAACTGAGTGGGAAAATTTGTGCAACTACTTTATTTTCTGCCTTCTCTAACTAGTTACCCTCTTCCCCTCCCCTCTATAGTGTGGTCCATATTTAAAGGGAAAACAGAAAAAAAATTTTAAAAAATGGTCTGATAAAAAGGATAAAAAGCCTTTTTTGTCTCTTTAAATTGAGATTGTTCCCTTATCCATGTTAAATATTAATTTTTTTTTCTGTTTCCAGGGTGTCTTCCAAAAGTCTTAATCTTAAAATTGTTTTCAGAAGCAGTCATTAGCCCCTGGCAATTTTCATATCCTTTCTATAACAGCTGTTTACCCCCACAAACCAGACATCATCTCATCTGTTACTTTTGATGTCATCAGAAATTTTCACTCTAGGAGCATTTTATAACTTAATTTTTTCATATTAGGCAGTGTTACTTAAATTCTACAAGGTAATTTAATTCAGGGTTAGGGAAAAAGGGAATAAAATAGGCTCAGTCATTTTAAATGCCATGAAAAGCATTGAGAAAGCTAGTAGCTTGAAACTGGGAAGTTTACTCTTAATATTCCAATACTGAAAAATATCCATGATTTCATCCTGGTGAGTACTTTCTCTACTATTTCTTCTATAGTATAATTTCTCATTAGTTTCTTTATGGTCAAAATAAAATTGTAACCCAATGGTCAGCCTTTTGATGGTGAGTTTCTGTGAACTTAAATAGGGCCTTGCAATTAAAGCCATCCCAGCCAAAGAGGACTGGCTAACTATATCCCCTGTTATTGTAGCCTTCAAGAATATAAGGTGACCTCTGTGTCATCATATGGTGTATATTGTATATACTTATGTCTTCCTGAGGGCATTAATAGGTTTTACATTTGTCTCTTATTCATAGTGCCTAGAACAGTAACTGGTGCATTGTAGACATTTTAAAAAATGTTGATTTAATAGGATCCAATGATGACATTCCTAATAAGAAGAAATAATAATGAATACATATTTAAAACTTGTGCTTTATAAGCTATGATATCTTTTTTTTTTGTTCTTAAAATTTTTTTTTTACCCCAGTTTTCTACAGATGAGGAATGAGGATTCAGAGTGTAAGTAATTTGGCCAAAGTCACATTGAGTTAGTGAGACTAGATGGCTTGCATCTTTTTTTCTCCCAGTTTTTAATAGTATTTTATTTTTCCAAATACATGCAAAGATAGTTTTCAATATAAACATTCACAAAAACTCTTGTGTTCCAAAGTTTTCCCTCTCTCTACCCTCTCTCCAAGGCAGTAAGCAATCTGATATAGATTAAACATGTATAATTCTTCTAAAGATATTTCCTTACTTGTCATGATGCACAAGAAAAATTGGTTCAAAAGAAAAAAAAAAAAAACAGGAGAGAAAAAAAAAAAACCAAGCAAACAATAGCAGCAGAAAAGGTGCAAATACTATGCTTTGATCCACATTCAGTCTCCATGGTTCTGTCTCTAGATGTGGCTGACTCTTTCCATCACAAATCTATTGGAATTGTCTTGGATCACCTCTGTTGAAAAAAGCCAAGTCCATCACAGTTGATCATCACATAATCTTATTACTGTGTATAATGATCTCCTGATTCTGCTCATTACAATTAACATCAGTTCATGTAAGTCTCTCCAAGCCTCTCTGAAATCATCCTGCTGAAAATTTCTTATAGAACAATAATATTCCATAACATTCATATACCATAATTCAGCCATTCTCCAACTGATGGGCATCCACTCAGTTTCCAGTTTATTGCCACTACAAAAAGGGCTGCCACAGACACTTTTGCACATGTGAGTCCTTGTCCTTTTACATATATATATATATATATATATATATATATATATGTCTTTTAATAAAAGGCCCAGTCTTTTATTATCTCTTTGGGATACAGTAGAGACCTTGGCGGATCAAAGGGTATGCCCACTTTTATAGCCCTTTGGCCATAGTTCCATATTGTTCTCCAGAATGGTTGGATCATTTCACAATTCCAATAATAATGCACAAGTGTCCTAGATTTCTCATAGCCCCTCAGGCAGCCTAGTAGTACTCTTTTCATCATATTGAAAGGCCTAACTGGCATGGAGAAAATGTTCTGTACTTCTTTGTACTTCTTTGCTGGGAGACCATTGACCTGTAATTTAGGGCATATTTCCCATGCCCACATTTTCTTTTCTCTCTCAATTTTTTTTGTCTTACATTGTTACTGTGTGTTAGCAGTATGGGGTAAATAACAGTTGTATAGGAATGGGAACCAGGAAAACTGCAAGTCTAGTACTGACTTATCATGTAATAGCATCCTTTAATTTCCTTAGGCCTCAGAATCTCAGAATTGGACATCTGTTAGTCCAGCACATGATTAAGCAAAAAGTTCTTTATCATCTCTTTAAATAAGCATTCTCCTTCTACAGTGATGGGCGACTATTATCCCCTAAGTTACTATATTTCCCTTTTGATAAATCTCATTTATGGGAAATATTTTCTTTTTGGTTAAACCTAAATTCTCTCATTGATCCTACTTCTAGTCTTTGAGGACAATAAATTTAACTCTTCTAAATGATGGCTCTTCAAATACTTGAGGAAACTTTGAAATTAGGATCTATCATATCTTCTCTAGGGCAGGTAGGCAGGGTCGTAGTTAGAGTGTCAAGCCTGGAGTCAGGAAGAGTTATTTTCCCGAGTTCAAATTTGGTTTCGGACACTTATTAGCTGTGTGATCCTGGATAAGTCACTTAACCCTGTTTGTCTTTATTTCCTTAGCTATAAAGTGATCCACAGTAGGAAACGAATAAATCACTATAGTATCTTTGCCAAGAAAACTCCAAATAGAGTCATGAAGTATTAGACAAAACTGAAAAAAACTATCAATGACATTCCTTCTCTATACGCTCTTCTCCAAGTCTTAAACATTTCTAATCCTCATGTGGCAGGGTCGCTAGTTCTTTTTCCCTTTCTAGATTTATTTTACATTACTCCCCATTCACATGTACTATCCTTCAGCCACATTAGCCTTTTTGTCATTCTTTACTTCTTTCCCGTCCTTATGATTAAGGACCAATAAACCCTGAAGGAACCCTGAAACTATTATTTTACTCCCCCTAGTATCTCATTCAATGCCTTGAAAATACATGTATTTTGAATAAATATCTAAAAAAATTTACATTTATTTACAGTTGTGGATCCCTTTCAGTGGTCAAACTGTTCTTTAGAATCTGACTTTCTTTTCAGGAACTTGTGTTTTTCAGTAGAATTGCAGCATTGTGGGTATTTCTAGATTTTTTTCACTCAGCAGAAAATGAGCCAATACTCAAAAGTGTACTCTTGAAGCAAAGCATTTCAGAAAACAGTATTTCAGTTCAATTTCAAAGTTTTTAAGGACTTCCTGTATATTAGATATTCTGCTACGTGCTGGGGATATAAAAATGAAATAAGACCCAGATCTTGCATTCACAATGCTCACAATCTAAAACAAGAGAGAAGGAATGAAGTATTCATATAAATAACTATGATACAAAATATCCTGAAAATTTTATTGAAGGAGAGCTCTTTCAGGTGAAAAGAAGTAGGGAAAGTTTCAAGGATGAGATGGTAGGCACTAGAATTGGGCTCTGAAGGTATCTATCTAATTCTTGTAAAGGAAGTAAAGATTTTAATAGTAATAGATGAGATCTTTTCTCTTCTAAACTTGGAGAACAGTGTGAGCCATGATCTGGAAGTAGAAAAGAGAGGGCAAGATAGTTGAAAAAATAAAATTGAGGAAGTAGTGGTGATTAGCTTAGAAATCAGATTATGGAAACCCTTAAATATGTGGGTAGGTATTTGGGAGCCACTGAAGGTATTTTAGTGGAGGAATTACATAGTAAGAACAGAGCATTAGTAAGTATATTGTGTTCTGTACCTTCAACTGAAGATACCAGGGAGATAGGATGGGTAATAGAAGAACTGATGTGTCAGTGAGTTGAATTCTTTTACTTTGGCTATTCCTAGAGTTGATAATTTGTTGGGACATAATCTTAAATTTAATTAATATGAAGAGACCCACCCTGAGCATGTCAGATTTTTGTTGACAAAAATCAGAAGGATTATTTTAGGATTTAGAGGTACAAAGGAATGTAGAGAGGACCCCTAATCTCATTTTACAGATTAATAACCTGAAGATCACCTAGGTAATAGACAGTAGAATCAGAATTTGAACTCAGGTCTTTGTCTACTGTGCCATGCTATTGCAAATAATCTGGGTTTTTTGGTTTGTTTTTAATGCATTTTTGGATCCTAGAATTCATTGAGCAGTGTGTATGGAATCAAAACTGCTTAAAATACTCCAGGTACAATGTAGAAGAAGAATAGTTCTCAATTTTTAAAAATTTTTAAGTAAATTTAAATTTTTTTTTTTACATTTTAAATTATTTTTAATGTTTTACATTTTAAAATAAAAGGCTGCTGGTATATTTGGGAAGTGAAAACAAGAAGATTACAACCATAATTTTCATTGACTTTTTTCTTATGGGATCTGTCTTTGCCACTATTATGGGGGAAAGGAAGGTCCAAAATATAGCTCACTCTTTTGCAGTAGGGCAGCTTGTTTTTGATACTGGAAGAGTATCCTGAGACAGCACAGAATTCGATCTAGAGCTGAAAGAGACTCCAGAAGCGATCTTTTTAAATTCTTGGTTTTTGTAGATGAGAGAATGAAGACCAGATGGAGTTAAGTGGTTTCCCTGGTTACATATTCAGAGGCTAGCACTGCTGACTCTGGAGGTAGAGCTCATTCTCCTGCTCCACAGTACCTATCCAGAGTCCTTCTTCCATTATGGGCTGTAGTCACTCAGCCAATTTGAACCACTCCACATCACTCATAGAATTTGTGATGAGTGATCATCATTTCTGTCTTTCTGAATTGAAAAGTTCAGCGACGGTACTGCTTTAGAGAATACTGTGGTGTTTGAGTCACAGACATGCAGAGAGAGCTTGGGCATCTGGTTTAATTTAGCCAAACTCTGTATGAATCTGTTCTGCACCATGGTTATATGGAACCATTAATCTCTGTAGCCATGGAACTTTGGAAAGCAATGCAAGAATTATGGGCATGAAATCCTTTTCAATGACTACATATTTGGAAACCCTTTAGTATCATTTTCCAACCTCAAAAATGTAGATGTGGGGTCATCGCAACTTTTACTTCTATGTGGTGACGGAATCATAGAAACATAGATTTGTAAGAGACCTCAGAAGTGTCTTGTCCAGCCCCTACCTGAGCCAGAACCCCTGCAACATCATTGCAACATCCCTGAGAAACGCTAGTCATTTAACCTTAGTTTGGATACCTCTTGGTGATGAGGAATTCAATAATCTAAACCATTCCATCGTGAGGGATAACCGTAATTATTAGAAAGCTTTTCCTAATATTGAGTCTGGGCAGTGGTCTCTATTTGCTTTTCTCTATGTACATTAGAGTTATCGAGAGGATAACTTATGCCTTGTCCATGAGTGACTACTGCAAATTCCGTAACACATAGGTCCCAGTCCTGAATTGTTGTATTTTAGCCCAGGAAGAACCAATATATGTAGATGTTTAGGCAAATATCCCAGTTTGAGATAGAGCAAGCATAATTTGAAAAATCAGGCTGGGTTGTTATCTAAACAATGGTACTAAGTTCTCAGAACTGTGTATTAGAAAAATTATCTAGGATGGATTAAAGGACAGAGAGATTGGAGACTGGGAGTCCTACCTAAGAGATCAGACTAAAGAGACTATTGAGGGTCTGGATTAGGGGAGGGGAGAGAGAGAAGATTATTCAAAATAGAATCAACCAGACTTGACCATTGATTAGTTGTGAGGGAAGGCCAAAATCAAAGATGACACAAAGTTTCCAGTTTGAGAGACTTCTAACATTAATCTCTAAACTTTTTAAAAATCCTGTACCTTATTAGGTTTAAAAAAATACATGCATACAGCCTTTTAAATTTTTTTTTTAAATTATAGCTTTTCTATACCCAGAAAAAGAACTCTGGGAGATGACTAAAAACCATTACATTGAATTCCCAATCCCTATATTTATGCACACCTGCATTTTTGATTTCCTTCACAAGCTAAATGTACAATAATTCAGAGTCTGATTCTTTTTGTACAGCAAAATAATGTTTTGGTCATGTATACTTATTATGTATCTAAGTTATATTTTAATATATTTAACATCTACTGGTCATCCTGCCATTTAGGGGAGGGGGTGGGGGGGTGGTAAGAGGTAAAAAATTGGAACAAGAGGTTTGGCAATTGTTAATGCTGTAAAGTTACCCATGTATATATCCTGTAAATAAAAGGCTATTAAATAAAAAAAAATAAATTATAGCTTTTTATTTGCAAGTTATGTACATGGTTAATTTTACAGCATTGACAATTCCCAAAACTTTTGCTCCAATTTTTCCCCTCCTTCCTCCCATCCCCTCCCCCCAATGGCAGGTTGACCAATACATATTAAGTATGTTAAAGTATAAATTAAATACAATATAAGTCTACATGTCTTAACAATTATTTTGCTGTACAAAAAGAATTGGACTTTGAAATAGTGTACTATTAGCTTGTGAAGGAAATCAAAAAATATAGGGATTGGGAATTCTATGTAATGGTTCATAGTCATCTCCAGAGTTCTTTCGCTGGGTGTAGCTGGTTCAATTCATTACTGCTCTATTGGAGCTGATTTGGTTCACCTTCTTGAAGAGGGCCACGTCCATCAGAATTGATCATCATATAGTATTGTTGTTGAAGTATATAATGATCTCCTGGTCCTGCTCATTTCACTCAGCATCAGTACATGCATACAGCTTTGAGCATTCACTCCAACATTAACATATTTATTTATAAATTGTACTTTTGTGCTACTATAATAATAATTTATTATAAAACTTATACAAAAATAGAAATTAAATAGAAGAGAAAGATGAGGCAATATTTGATCCTAAAATTACAGAGAAGCCACTTGAATTATATTAAAATAGGGTTGAGTTATATTAAATAGGTTAAATGGTCATATCTATGTCAGAAAAGTAATTTTTGGCAGCTGTAAGGATGATGATGGGAAGGATTTGAAGCAATTAGGACCAAAAAACCACAAGAGATGATGAAAGCCTAACTCTTGTGGTGATTCTGTGAAGAGAAAGGAAGAGGATAGATATGAAATGTTGTGGAGGTAAAACTACAATATTTGGAGTGAAAGGGAGTAAAAGTCAAGGATTACTCCAAGATATTGAACCTGGGTAATCAAGTTGACAGAAACAGTGAACTTCATGCACTTAGGGGAGAAGTTGGGGCTAGAAATGGAAATTTATTAACCATTTGTGTAGAAGTGATAATTGAAATTGAGAATGAATAATACTACCACCAAAGGAGAGAATTTAGAGAGAAGACTCAAGAGTAGTGAGCTTTAAGGTTTCCTTCTGGAGATGCAATCAGCAGAAGAATAGAAGATGTGGTCAGAGAGGTAGAAGGAGAAACCTAGGAGGAAAGAATATATGTGGAGGTCAGCAAGAAAAAGTATTGGATTGTGAAAAAGTGGAAGGAAGTGTTAATAATGAAGTGGAGAAAAGTAATGGAATAAATCTTTTGGTGGAACAGCTGGATCTAAAAAAAGATTGTTTGTGGGTAAGAGTGGCCCAAGACTAACTTAGGGAGAAAGAAAAGAGACCAAGAAGATGAAGAGTTTAAAGTTTAAAGACAGAGAAGAAAATTGGTAAGGGAAAGTTAGTGTGAGATGCCAGCCAAAAAAACTGATGTTTTAGCCTGATATTAAAACTGATATTTAACCAATATCAGATTGCTTGCTGTCTTGGGGAAGGGGAAGGTAAGGAAAGGAGGGAAAAAAATTGGAACACAAAATTTTACCAAAATGAATGTTGAAAACTATCTATACATGTATTTGGAAAAATAAAATACTGTTTAAAAAAATTAACAAAGAAAAAGCTGATGTGACATAGAATTGATATATTACTTGCCTTCTTGGGGAGGGAGGATAGATAATTTGAATTCAAATTTTAAAAAAAGAAAGCTTGGAAAAGAGAAGACCCAAGACAGATGACCCAAGTTACTCTTTCAAGTCCTTTCCATTCTAGTGACCTGCTAATTATTCCATATGGTATAATTTAGGGGAAAAAAGCATTTAATTGAAAAATATAATCTTCTGAGGGCAGTAACTGATCTACTTTTGTATTGGTGTCCTCAGTGATTAATATAATTGATGGTATATAATAGGCACTTAAAAATTCTTGATGATGAAGATCAGATGATGATGTAACTCCTATAATCCAAACACTGTGATAGTTCCTAGGAGCTTGAATTCATATTTGACTCTATCTCCTATTTGCTATCATCCTTTCAGTGTTGTGCTTAATGCTGTATACATCATGGACTTTGGGATTGGTAGAGGTGATCTGAAGGGTTCCTAATGTACTTATGAGATATTCCAAATGAAATCTTAAGAGAATTCATCTCACTTCATTTTCTTCAAGAAGAAATGTAAAATGGGGGTGTGTGGATTTGGAGGTCTCCAAAATTCTATCCCCGCCCCCAAGTTCTTATGATCCTAAAATGTAATGACTGCCACATCAACCAAAACAATCATTAACATAATAGGTCACTTGTAGCTAAATCAGCAAACCTTGACCATCAGTCCTTTATAAAACTTATGCCTACTTTGAATAAGTCTTTTATTTTTAGCCAGTAATAAAATCTTATGTTTAAGATTCTATAGAACTTCATTGAAAGATTATTCATTGACATATATGAAAGGAAGATAATATTTGGAGAGCAGAGTAGTAAATTTGAGGAACTATTTAAAGAAAAAGAAAATAACACATAAATCATTTGAATTGGTATCATGTTGTCTAGATTTTTTTTTTTTGGAAGGGAAGAAAAAAATGAAAATGCTTGTATTTTCTTCTTTCAAGCAGCTGCCATCCTGTAATTCTATTTTTGTGATTTCAGTCTGTGGCCAAGGAAGTGACAAAGGGTGGTAGATTTAGAGTTATGACTTCACTAAAGGGATGAGAAATGGTTGAAGATAGGCTTCGTTTGCAAAGTCCCTTTTGGAATCAAATGAAGTATTAGTTCTTTGCTGAAACAGATTTTTCCCTCCTCTCTCTTGGGACTATGAAGTGATGATTAAATGGTCTTTCACCAAGTTAAATTATGAATTCTAAGCATTACTCTAAGTATGAGAGCCATATTATTTTATAGCAAGTTCTTTGTTTTGTTTTGTTTTTGTCTGGATTTGTTATTTCATTGGATCATACTACTCATATGGAAATTCCATCCACCAAAGTAAGATGGACAATTTATCTGTAATTTACGGTCTTAGAGAGTTACTAGGGGGCCATTGAGAAGTTATATGAGTTGCCCATGGCCATATAATTAATTTGTTGATAGGTCAAAGAATTAAAGATGAAAGGGACAATACTCTCATTTTACAGATGAGGCAACTAAGTTCTACATGGAGCCAGTGATCTATATATCTAACTCGTTTTTATCACTGGCTACCTATTGGACATTTCAAACTGGATGTTTATAGAACAGTTTCCCCCAAATCCTCCCCTTTATGTAATTTCTTTACTTTTACTGAAAATATCACCATCATTTTGGTTTGCCAAGGGTGTAATCTTGGCATATATATTTATATACTCATTGAATTAAAAAATTTTGTCATTTGTTCACCCATAATATTTCATATCAAAAAATCTTAGAATTAAGCGACTTAGCCATCACTTCCGGCCAAATGGATGGAAAAGAAATGGAAGCAGTGACAGACTTTATAGTCTTGGCCAAAGATCACTCCAGATGCTAGCTGCAGCCATAAAATTAAAAGATACTTGATCCTTGGCAGAAAAGCTATGGCAAATCTGGACAGCATACTAAAAAGCAGACATCACCTGGCTGACAAAGGTCCATATAGTCAAAGTTAGAGTTTTTCCAATAGCAATGACTGACGGTGAGAGTTGGATTCTAAGAAAAGCTGAGTGCTGCAGAATGGATGCTTTTGAATTGTGGTGCTGAAGACAACTTTTGAGACTCCTTTGGACAGCAAGGCAATCAAATCAGTCAATATTTTAAGAAAGTAATTCAGACTACTCACCAGAAGGTCAGATATTGAAAATGAAGCTTAAATACTTTGCCCTCCCTCATGAGAAAATGGAACTCTTTGGAAAAGACCTTAATGTTGGAAAAGATTGAAGACAAAAGGAAAAAGGGATGGCAGATAATGAGATGGCTAGAGACTGTCATAGAATTAATGAACATGAAATTAGATAGTGAATGACCTAAGAGCCTGGTGGGCTATGGTCCATGGGATCAAGAAGAGTCACACATACCAACAAATACCAATATCCATATTCACATATCTCATATTCTCTCTCCTCACAGCCATTACAGCTCTCCTTTTTTCTTGCAGTAACTTCCTTATTAGACGTCATATTTTCAATGCTCTCACTGCTTTAAATTTAAATGATTTAAATGACCATGTCACTCCCCTAGTGATTCCTTATGGCTTTATAGGACTGTATACTCCTGTCTCTGCCTTTGCAGACTTTTACAACTTAGCTCCACAGTCTATCTTTCCAGTCTTATTACACATTTATTCTTGTCACACATTCTTTCCTCTGGCTAAGAAAAGAACTAACTTGTCCTGCTAACTTGTCTGGCTAACTTGTCCTGTTTTCTGTTCCTCGCATAGGATATCCTGGGCTTTATCTTGGTGCCTAGAATGCCCTCTTTCCTTACCTCTATCAACGTTTTTTTTTTTTGTTTGTTTGTTTGTTTGTTTGGTGAGGCAAGTGGGATTAAGTGACTTGCCCAGGGTTACACAGCTGGGGATGTGATAAGTGTCTCAGGTTGGATTTGAACTCGGGTCCTCCTGACTTCAGGGCTGTTGCTCTATCTACTGCACCACTTAGCTGCCTCGCTTTGTCAACTTCACTGCCCAGAATCTCTTGTTACCATCAACACTTAGCTTAAGTGCTGCTTTTTAAAAAAAAATTTTAAAAGCTCTGAACTTAAGCACCCCCCCCCAAAAAAAAATCATTTCCTTATGTCCAGAATAAAAAAAATAATTCTATGGGAAACTGTGAGTCTCCATTTCATTCTGTTTGCTTTTTTAAAAAAAAGCATCTAATAAGTTCTACTTCCAGTGCTGACCTTCTTGTCTGTGCTTCCATCTGAATGTCCTTATGTTCCCTTCTGTGCGTCAAAAAAAAGTTATAATGGCCTTTTTTGGGGGGGACATCTACCCTTCTCTCTTTTCTCTCAATTAAAAAATTGAATAACGAAAGAAACCCTTTTAACAAATAAACATAATCAATCCAAATGAATTCATACAGCAAAACCTGATTCTGTCCACATCCAATGGATGTTCCTTTCTGTGCTTTGTGTATCCATCACCTTTCAGGAAGAAAGTCACATGGTTTATCATCTGACCTCTAGAGACATGATTGGTCATTGATTTGATGAGTTTTTAAGTCTTTCCAAGTTTTTCTTTATGGTCTTGCCATTCCTATATAAACTGTTCTTATTCCATTATGGAGCTATATTCCCATATATCATCTTAATGCCTGGTAAGAGTAGTAAGGAAAGAAAGAAAAGAAGGAAGGAGGGAAGAAGGGAGAAAGGAAGAAGAAAAGAAGGAAGGAGGGAGGAAGAAGGGAGAGAAAGGGAAAGAAGGGAGAGAAAGGGAAAGAAGATGGAAGGAAAGGAAAAAGGAAAGATGAAAGAAAATCAATAAGAAAGTCTCCATTTACATCAAAATAATTATGGTAGCACTCTTTGCAATATCAAATAATAGGAATGAAGTCAATACCTATTGAAGAATGGCTTAACAAATTGTATTACATAAATGTAATGGAATATTGGTGTTCTGTAAGAAATTACAACTATTGGGGCAGTGGATAAAGCAACAGTCTGGAAGTCAGGAAGACTTGAGTTCAAATGTGATCTCAGACACTTAACACTTCCTAGCTGTGTGACCCTAGGTAAGTCACTTAACCCCCAATTTTGGGGGGGGGGGAGGAAGAAAAGAAAAGAAAAAATAAATTACAAATGTCATGAGTATAGAGAAGCCTGGAAAGATCCATACAAACTGAGAAAGAATGAAAGAAAATCAAGGAAGCAAAATACCTATGTATTGTTTTTTAACTATAATATAAATGGAAAGGAAAACCACATACCAAAAAAATCAAAAGTCAGTGTAACAAAATTGTGAAGATTATGCATGACTTGAATTAAGAGATATAAGAGGACACCTCGAACTGGCTCTTTTGTGGAAGTGAAAGGTCCACAGATGTTACATGTTGCATGCTTCAGACTTTGTAAATGTATCATTGTGATGATTTTTTGTTCCTCTTTAAAAAATATTATTAGTTATACTGTTGTTATATGGGAAGGGAAAGTATATCAGTTTAAAAAAAAACAAAACAAACCTACAAGACGTCAGTAAAAACTCATTAAAAATTATTCTGACTTAGCTCATTTCGCTCTGCATAGATTCACTCTACCTATGATTCTCTAAAATGATCTCTTTTATCATTTCTTATGGTACAATAATATTTTACTAAATATATTAAAATTTGTTCAGCCATTTCCCAACAATTTAATTGAAAATCTATAGTACCCTTTTAGATTATTTTTTTTCTTTTCCCTCTTTTTATCTCTTCAGGATCAGAAAGGTTGTTTTGTTTGTGACTGTTTCCTCCCCAACTTAAAAAAAAAAAATCTCTATCTCCACTTGTTTCCCTGTTGTGTTTGATGAATTTCTACATCAAATTATTTGCTTTGCATGTGTGTGGGTTCAACTTTCATTTTGTCTATTTTAGAAAGGTGTGAGGTTTCTCTGATGCCCATTTGCCCCATACCTTCCTGCATGTATTTATATTCTCATGTGCCCCAAGGAAATAGCAAGATTCACCCCTTTCTTCCTTTTTTCTATACTAGTGTATTTCTCTTTTTACTTTATTTTCTCTTCCCCTTTTCCAGTCCTTAGAAGACAACCAATCTCCTTTAAGGATCTCTTTCTTTCTTCTTTTTTTTTTCCCTCCCTTACTCCTTTTTTCCTCCCTTCATTTTTTTCCTTACTACTCTTAGCAGACCTTAAAATTCTTAAAGAACACTTATTTATTTCCTAGTAGACTGTTAATATTATATCATTGTGCATCTCTTTCCAGTTGCTCAAATAAATTTACTTCATTGGATTTCTCTGGACTCTTTTGTTTCTATTTCAAACAGCTGGTCACTTTATCAGAAATGCTTGAAAATCTTGTATTCCATTAAAAGAACATTTCTCCCCCTTGAGGTTTAGATTCATCATCACACAGTAACTTATTCTTGGTTGTGTGCCTTATCTTTTGCCTTTTGGGATATTATATTCTAAGATTTGTCCTCTTGTTTATACAAGAAGCTGCCAGGTCTTGTGAGATTCTAACTATACTTCCTTAGTTTTGAAATTGCTTCTTTCCGAATGCTTACAGTATTTTTTTTTTTTTTTTAATGTGGAAACTCTGGCTTTGGCTCTTATTTTTTCGTGGACTTTAATTCTTGGGATTTCTTGCAGGAAATGATTGATAGATTCTATCTTTGTTCTCTAATTCAAATATATCTAGGAAATTTTCGTGTATGATTTCTTTAACTATATTGTTATTTTTTTTTAAGTCATGGATTTTCAAGGAATCAAGTGTTTCTTGAATTTTATTTCCTTGATCTGTTTTCCAGTTTGTTTGTTTTTTTAATCAAGTGTCTTAAATTTTCTTTTAATTTCTGCTTCCAATACTTTGACCTTTCAATTGTATCCTAATATTGCTGTCTGAAAGGAGTCATTGATTATTGATTGGTTCACTCTAGTTTTCAAAGATCCATTTCTTGGATAAAGTTTACCACTTAGCCATCTAAGCAATGTATTTTCCAAGACATTTTTTTTTTTGTCTTGGACTAATACTTATTTTCTCCACAATTTTTTTTCATTTTTTATATCTCTTGATTCATTTCTTTGAAGTATTTGTTCAAAATCCATTTTTCCCCATTAAGTCTTTTCTTGAAATTGTTATGGATTTCTTCATGACTTCTTTTTAAGGATCTTTAGATTTGCAATAATTGTTGATGTTCACCATTTTCTTTGACTTTTTTTGTGTTTCTCAGTGGGATAGTTGGCCCTGGTTTTTGCACCTCCTTCAGGCCATCCTAGATCCTTGAAATTCCAAATGCTGGATCTTTAAGGTCCTTTCCAGCATCCTAAGACAGGCCATCAGAGCTCCTAAGCCTGGACTGTTCTAGACTGAGCAGTTGGCACTGCATTAGTCACTGGTTACACACATTGACATTCTAACTACTTTTGGGTTTTCTCAAGGGAGCCCTTCATTTTTGCTATCTCTTCTGCAGACACAGAGCTTTGCAGATTATATGTGCCAATGGTCTGGCTCTAGTAATGCTGAGAGGCAACTTTTGCATTGTCGCTGACTGACTTTGCTGGGAAGTTTGAATTTGTGTACATTTCTAATATAGAAATCATTTCTTGAAGTTTTTCATAAGTATTTTTTTTTTTTGGTGAGAATTTGGGGCTAATAGACTAAGTGACTTGTTTACATAAATTAGTGTCAAATCCAGAGGCTGGATTTGAACTCAGATTCTCCAGAACTCAGTACCAGTACTTTATTCACTGTGCCATCTAACAACCCCTATTCATAGATTTCTTAATCATTTGTCTGGGGTGAATTTCAGGGTTTGCTGGAATAGGTTCAGATAGTTCTTGTTTTAAGTAAACTCTTCCACTTAAAACAGTTTTTACTTAATGTGAATTTACTTCACCCATTCACTTCACTTAGCATATATGACAAAGGCATACACAAAATAATACCTTTCACGAGTCATGAATTTTACTACAATGCAGATATTTTAATTACTGGATCATAATAAATGGAAGTAAAGTTAATGATCAAGTATGCACAGTATTACTCTTCAGTAAAGTTAACAGAGATGTGCCATATGTTGCCCCTTCTTCGCCCACAGCCTTTGTCACTAGTGGTTGACCATACAATCTTTGTTTCTGAAGCCATCCAGAGGTATTTGGACAGTGACTCTCATTTTTTCTTTGTATGTCTGACAATAGCAAGCAAAGTTATCTTTAGTTCATCTTTGAACTTTTAAAAATCTTAGAATATTTTGATCCATCCTTTCAACACAAGAAAAAAAATTCACTCAAATAATGAAATGCTTCTGTCACCTGTTCTGTTGTGAATCTTTTAAAATTTATTCTCGGATTCCAAAACCTCCCTTTTTCGCAGACTTTGCAACTATCAGCAGCTCAATCAGATCCTCATTCAACAGTTCTTTTCTATGAGACTCAGTTAACTCCTTCACATCAATTGTCATCCACTTCTAGCTCCAGTTCCATGCTAATTGTACAATCTTGCTACTTCTTCAAACAGCTTCATCTTTATCAAATCCATGAAAGTTTTGGAACATAGTACCAAGTTCATGTACTATCAGTGATAATTTTTCTCCTCTATTTTCTAATTATTTTCATTTCCAAGTCTTTGAGGGATTTTTTCAAACTCTTCATACATGTTTCTGTGATAGCTTTCTATGTCCTATCAATATTCCAAACTGCATGATAATTATAGATTTCCAGAAAGTCTCTCAGTCTGTATTTTGGCAGTTAGATATACTGGTAGATAGAACACTAATACTAGAGTCAGGAAAACCTGAGTTCAAAAGTGGCCTCAAACATTTACTAGCAGTGTGACCTTGGGCAAACCACTTAATACTGTGTGCCTCAGTTTCCTTATCTGTAAAATGAAATGGAGAAGAAAATAGCAAAGCACCCTAATGTCTTTTACAAGAGAACCCCAAAGTTGGGTTACAGAGAATGGGACATGACTGAACAAATTCTTACCTACATCCAAAGCTGTAAATGCCTAGGCAGATGTAATTCTCATTCTTTCCTTAATTCATAAATTGAAATAATGAGGTAGTATTAGAGAGAAGATAACTATTTTTCAAAACATTATATATCCCTATCATAATTTTTTTCCTCCAACAATATATAGGTTCAAGATGGCATTCTTTGATAAAATATGCTGGTTTCATCTGCTTTAAAGAATTGCTCTGGAAAATTGGCACCTTTGTTACTTTCTGTAGGATCCTCTTTGCTGCTTCAGTATCTGCACTAGTACATGATTTTCAAATCACAGTGCAAATTCCTTCAGAGTACTTGTTTTGACTTGAATTTCATCAAGCGTAAAGAAATATTCTTCTATCTCCTGTCCACACAATTAATAGTTTCTTCATCTCTAACTAGCACCTTCTCTTTGTTTCAACAGATATATCAACTACATTCAAGTGCCTGTTTCTTGGTTCTTTATTGTTTGGACTTTTATAAGTCAGCTTAATGCAAGCACTGTCTTTTGTATCTTCCTTTATCTGGGCAGCATCCTTCAAAATGGTGTGTAGTGTCCACACCACAAGCCCAAGTTCATGTACTATCAATGATAATTTTTTTCCTCCATATTTTCTAATTATTTTTATTTTCATTTCCAAGGCTATTGGTTTACACTACTGAGAAGGTTCACTTTTCCCCTCAAAAGTACATTTGCTGTCAGCAACAGTAAAAATAGAAGAATTACTATCAAACATAGGGAGAGACAATCATTGTCTGCAGACAGGCAGAAAGTGACTTAGAGATGCTTCTCAACTTTTAAACACTATTTATACTGCCTGATAGGACAGCATTTGCATAAGAAACTTTGGTTATTTTTTTTTTTTGAATTCTCATTTTCCAAAATTTTTACATGAAATCACATTTGCATAATGCAAATTTCTGTCAAGCAAGGAACTAGAAGACAACCATCTTGGCCAGAAGTTAAGCATCATCTTTTACATGAAGCCTTAGCTGCTAGTGTCCTCCTTCCCCAAATTCCCTTGAATTTATTTTGCATATATTCTAGATATATTTATTTATGTATTTATTTCTGCTCCTTGAATTCAGGAATTATTTCATTTTCTTCATTGTATCCCCAGAACTTGACAAAATGCACGGCATATAATAGGTATTAAATATATGCTTTTCAAGTGATTAATTGCTTAAGATCACACAGATAAAAAATAAGTGTAATCAAGGACAGAACCTGAATCCAGGTGTTGCTAAACTTTTGTGTCCACAATTTCCATATTGTTTCTTACCCAGTAGGTGCCACAGAATTTTACTACTGGACTCAACTTTATTTCATCTTCAAGCAATTGCTGAGGTGTCTCACATTTTGTCATTAAATTTTAGAGCAGGAAGAAACTTTAAAGTTTATTTTATAGACCAGGAAAAGACTCTGACTTGCCCAGGGACAGAAATCTGATTAAAGGCAGAGTTAGTATTGGAACCTCAGATTTTAAAAAATCCAATCCAGTGGGCTTTTGTCTTATATCATATTGCCTTGGCTCTATAACTCACTGCCTCTCAATTTGGCCAGATGCCTAATTTTTTCCTTCTCATAATCTTGAAAATAGGGTTGAGAGAACAAATATAGATTATCCCACAAGTTTTTTGTCAGATTTCTGATTTACTCTCCAAGATAATTCTTTTTAAAGTACCAAGCAAAGAGAAGTTAGTCAAAATCATGTTAAAAGAGGGTATCTGGATATAGACACTATATACCAAGATAAGGTCAGAATGGATACATGATTTAGGCATAAATCATATCATAATCAGATTAGGGAAGCATGGATTACTAATCAGATCTATGCATAAGGGAAGTATTTGTGATCAAAATTTAAAAGTTCTAGGCATAAACAATACCATTGTAGCCAAGATTAAAGGAAAAGATGGAAAATGGGGAAAATTTTATAGCATGTTTCTCAGATAAAGGTTCTCATTTCTCAATATAAAAAATTGAGTCAAATCAATTGGCATATAAGTCATTCCTCAGTTGATAAAGGATATGAACAAGCAGTTTTTGGAAAAAATCAAAGTTATCTTTGATTATCTTGTCTTTTAGAAAAAAATGCTCTAAATTTCTATTGATTAAAGAAATGCAAATTAAAATAAGTCTTAGGTACAGTCTCACACCTATCAGACTGCCTAATCTAATATGACAGAGAAGAAAAATGACAAAAGTTGAAGGATGTGGAAAACTAATCCACTAATGAACTGATTCAACCATTTTGGAGAGCAAATTGGAATTATGCCCAAAGAACTAATAAAACTGCATACCCTTTAATACCTCTCCTAGGTTTGTATGCCAAAGAGATCAGAGGAAAAAGAAAAGGGACCTATCTGTACAAAAATATATTAGCTATTTTTGTGGTGGCAAAGAATTGGAAATTGAGGGGAGTCCCATCAGTCGGGGAATGGCCAAACAAGCTGTGGTATATGATTGTGGCAGAATACTATAGTGCTATAGAAATAATGAGCAGTATGATTTCAAAAAAATTTGGGAAAACGTATAAAAATGGATGAAAGTAAAGTGAGCAGAACCAGTAGAAAATTATACACAGTTATAGCAATATTGTAACGATGATCAGTTGTGAATGATTTAGGTAATTCTAATCAAGACAGTGACCTATGACCATCCCTAAGGAGTCATGATGAAAAATGCTATCCAATTACTTGGCATCTAGGGGAGGGAGTGGGGGAAAAGGAGGGGGAAAAAAAAATTGGAACACAATGTTTTCCAAGAGTGAATGTTAAATTATCTATGGATTTGTTTTGAAAATAAAAGCTTAAAAAAATACTATCCAAGGGGATGATTCTGGGAAGATGGCGGAATAGGTTGGTAAATTTCAAGCTCTCCTGATTTCTCCCACAAATACACCAAATTTGCACCTCAGGGTGAAACAAAGAGTAATGAAAAACCAAGATTTGGATGACCAAGAGGTACAACCCAGCAAGATCTGAAGATCCTGGGCCCAGATTAGCCTGTTTAAAATGCAAACAATCCCTGGCTAGGGGACCCCTCAAGCCAGCTGGGTGTGACTGGAGCCTCAGCAGGAACCATAGAGACTTTCACCTTCCTAACTGTTTGTCCAGTGGGGGTTTGAGTCCAGGAAGACAGAATGAACCTGGCCTAATTAAGAATACCAAGCCCACATATTTAACATGTATTGGTCAACCTGTCATCTAGGGGAAGGAGTGGGGAGAAGGAGGGGAAAAGTTGGAACAAAAGGTTTTGCACTTGTCAATACTGAAAAGTTAGCCATGCATATATCTTGTAAATAAAAAGCTATTTAAAAAAAAGAATGCTAAACCCATAGTCTTAGGCAAGAAGGAACCATCACCTGGTAAATGCAGAAGCAGCAGGGTAAGGATGCTGCTGGCTGTGGGTACTTGCAGGAGGATGGAGCTTTTGGTTTGGGGGTTCCTGGTCAGAGTGGAGAACTGAAGGGAAGCTAGAGGTACCATCACCCCCTCCCCTAAGATTAGGAATACTTAATCCTTTTTATTAGAGATATTAGAGATACACTAATCCTTCTTATTAAAAAAAAAATGAACTGGCAAAGAAGAAAGAACTCTACTATTGAAAGACATTATGGGAACAGGGAAGACCTTCAGAAGAAGATACGAGTAAAAAAAACCTTCTGTTCCAAAGAGTGATGTGAAATGCCTCCCTCCCTAAAGAGAATTTATAGAATTCAAAAATCAAATGAGAGACATTGAGGAAATAATAAAAAAATTATGAATTTAGGAGAATAACCCTTTGAAAATTAGAATCAGGCAAAAAGAAGCCGGTGAAGCTATGACAGACCAAGAAATAACAAAAAAGATTATAAAGAATGAGAAAATAGAGCAGAACATCTCATAAGAAAAGCAACAGATCTGGAGAACAGATCAAGAAGAGAAAATATAAGAATAATTGGATTGCCAGAAAGTTGTGACCAAAAGGAAAACCTTGACACAATAATGCAGGAAATAATTCTAGAAAATTGTCCTGGAATGATAGAACATGAGTAGAAATAGAAAAAATCTACAGATCACCACCTCAAGGAGATCCTTTGTGGAAAACACATAGGAATAATTATTACCAAATTTGGAAACTCCCAGGTCAAAGAGAAAATTTTGTAAGAAAAACGAAAAAAACAATTCAAATATGCTGAAGCTAGAATTAGAATTGTACAAGACTTATCAGCATCTACAATAAAAGGTCTTAAAAACATATCTACAGACAAGCAAAAGAACTAGGCCTATGGCCAAAAATATCATACCCAGCAAAATTATAATTTTGAGTGAGAAAAACAGACATTTAACGAATTTGCAGATTTTCAGAACTTTCTGTCAATCAAACCCAAACTTAATAGAATTTAACATATAAGACCCAATATCAAAGAGCAATTTTAAGGAACTCAACATGGACAAACTGTTTAAACATGGACAAATTGGTTTTTTTTTTACATGAGAAATGTATGTTTTATGTTTAAAATTTACATTAACAATAGGGTAAGCTCAAAAGAGAGATTGGCATACTAAAGGTAAAAATAGTAATCATGAAACAATACAATACAATACAAATGAGAGAAAGAATAGACACAGAAACATTAGAGAGGGGAGCCGGGCTTGTAGTTGTGAAAACCTCACATTAGGAATGGGTTCAATAGACAACACCACATATATACCATGAAGGGTGGGTATAGCATCCTCCAAAATCTAAAAAGAAATAAGATGGGAAGGATAAGTGGATGGGGAAGCAAAAGATGAGGGAAGAAGTAAGAGAGGAATCCCTAGATGGGGGATGTCAAGTTATATTATAACTGGCTTATTATTGGCTTATTAAGCCAAGTTATGGAGCAGAATTTAATGGAAGAGTTAGCAGGGATAGGAAAGATGTCTGTGTATGGGAGGTATGTGTATGTCTGACTGTGTGTCTGTATGTATGTGTATGTACATAAGTATGCATAAATATATCTTTTCTTAAGGTAGTTGGGGCATAATGGGGGGATGAAAGTGAGATATTGTGTCTCTGTGTGTGTATATCTACATATATATATGTAATCTCTTTCTTAATTATAACCAACTTGGGGGTGGTGGGAGGGATGAAAGATGGGGAAAAGAATAAAGTAAAAAAGGTGTGCAGCAGAGAACAAAAAAACAATTTACAAGGAAGTGAAGAAAGGATGGATACTCATGAATATAACTTCTTCTACTAATATATGTACTTTCTTAAGTTGGTAGTTATATATTTTGAATTTTTCCTGATGTTCTGTTGGGCATATGATAATATTTTCTTTTGTTTTGTATTGCTTTTCTGTTTTTCTTTTTTCTTATTGTTTCTTCACGTAAAATACATTTAGAAAAAAAAAATGCCTCTCCCCTAAATGCTATCCACCTTCAAAGAAAAAAAAAACTCATGGATTCTGAATGCAGATTAAAGCACAAATTTTTGCCCTTTGTTTTCTTTTCTTCTTTCATCCTTTCTTTCTTCTCTTCCTTTTGCAACATGACTAATATGGAAATGTTTTGCCTGATTTCATATATACAACTGATGTCACATTTCATGCCTTTTCAAGGAATGGGAGGTGAAAGAGAGGGAGAAAATTTGGAAGTCATAGTTTTTAGAAAATCTTAAAAATAAGTAAATGCTAAAATTTAAAAAAATAAAATGAAAAGGTACTTGGGGAGAGAAGATTTCTGAAATGTTCAGTTGCAATCTGTTCTCTGGGTTATTCTACTCATGACCTGAAAAGCAATTCACTAGGAAATTCAAGCATGTGAATGTGGGTTAAAGTTTACCTTGGTTCCACAGGCCTGTTGTGAATGCCTCTGTCTATTGTGTAGAGTAGGAAATGTAAGTAGGGAACAGATCTTCATTCACTGCTCATGAGTTTTCTCATTCAGAACGTGTGGAGGAAATGATGTCCCAAATCTCACATAGTCCGAGGTCACTGCCAGCACTGCAGAGTATTGATGCAAGTTCTCTGGGGTTTTAGTGCATTCACTGTTGGAGCAGCTTTTTTCTTGGGGAAACAATGTGGCCTTTGTCATGGTGAGTGAGGTGTGTTTTAACGAATATGTAATGTGTAATATCCATTTTGAAAGTTGAGATGTAGTACAATAATCTATTTGTTAAATGAGTAGCCTTTTGTTTTCCATTATGAGTGATTATGCAGTAGTAAAACATAGATAAACTTAGTCAGAGACTAGTTTTTCTTTTCAAGATGAACTTTAGAATCTAAGATTTTAAAGAGGCAGTTACCTACTCCAAAGGGAGTCACAAATAGAATTTAGGGCTTTGCATTTTTGATATTTTTTTGTTAACCTATTGCAGGAAATGAGAGATTCCTTTGACCAGACTTTTGTATAGCCTAAAACATCTGGAAGTGTTTGTTTCTGTTACGTGCTTGCTTTGTTTCAAGGTAGTAAATATTAGAAACAGGTGTTTTTCTATGTTGTAAAATATGTGTGAATTGGTTTAGCTTATATTTTTTACTAGTTTTCGGTCTTTTAGAAAATGTGTATGTTTGTATGCTTTTTAATTAAAAAGCATTTAATTTCCTTCCCAGCCCCCCATCATTGTCTATTCATTTGAAGGAAAAAGCCTTTTTTAGCATAAACATTCATAGTCAATATTCAGCATCTTGATTTAGTCATCTGTAAGAAAAATGGATTAGTTTCTTCATTTTCTGTTCTCTGGTATTTTGGTTGTTCCAACTTTGGTCAGGTTCTTTAGTCTTGACAATGTTTGATTTTTACAATGAAGGCTGTAATGTTTTAAATTGAATCCAGTCTGTTTGAGGAGTTACTTTTAGTTTTGAAGTTATTACAGTAGTATGAGGATATTAAATAGCTGAATCCTGGATAGGAAGAGGTGTTAAATAAGGAAGAGGAAGGGGTGGGATGATGATGATGAAAATTATGGTGACAACTTTGGAACTATACTCAAAAAGTTATCCAACTGTGCATACCCTTTGACCCAGCAGTGTTTACTGGCCTTATATCCCAAAGAGATCTTAAAGGAGAGAAAGAGACCCACGTATGCAAAAATGTTTGTGCAGCCTTTTTTGTAGTGTCAAGAAACTGGAAACTGAATGGATGCCCATCAGCTGGAGAATGGCTGAATAAAATGTAGTATATGATATTATTGTTCTGTAAGAAATGACCAACAGGGTGAATACAGAGAGTCCGGGAGAGACTTACATGAACTGAAGCTAAATGAAATGATCAGAACCAGGAGATCATTATACATGGCAACAAGAAGATTATATGATGATGATCAAATCTGATGGACATGGCTCTCTTCAACATTAAGATGATTTAAACCATTTCTAAGCTTATGGTAATGATTCCTTTTCTTCACACACACTAATTAGGATTTGAATTCAGGAATTCTTCATTCTGTGTCCAGTGCTTTATCCACTAAATCATCCAGCTGCTTTTACCACTGCTTTTTCTCCCATAATCATATCATATTTATTTTGTATGTTGCTGTTACAGTCTATGTCTTCCCTCTTCAGGGGTCCTCAAACTTTTTAAATAGGGGGCCAGTTCAATGTCCTTCAGACTGTTGGAGGGCCGTACTATAGTAAAAACAAAAACTTTGTTTTGTGGGCCTTTAAATAAAGAAACTTCATAGCCCTGGGTGAAGGGGATAAACGTCCTCAGCTGCCGCATCTGGCCTGCGGGCAGTAGTTTGAGGACCCCTGCTAGATCATAAGCTCCTTGAGGGCAGGGATTTTGAATTTTTATTCCCAGTTCCTAGCATAATGGTGCCTGGCGTAGAGTAGGAACTTTATAAATTGATTATTTGAGGAGTCTTATATAATAAGTCAGTAAACATTTATTAAATATCTACCTTGTACTAAATATTGTGCCACCAGCTGGGATTAGAAAAAGGGGCAAAACATCTAAAGTCTTATGAAAAAATGGTCTTAATCTATTGATTAGAGAAATGCAAATTAAAACAGTTCTGAGGTACCACCTCTTAGATTAGCTAAGATGACAGGAAAAGATAATGATAAATGTTGGAGGGGATGTGGGAAAACTAGGACATTAATGTATTTTTGGTAGAGTTGTGAACTGATTTAAGTATTCTGGAAAGCAATTTAGAATTATGCCCAAAGGGCTGTCAAACTGCACATACCATTCAGTCTAGCCAATCCAGTGCCACTACTGGGTCTGTATCCCAAAGAAATCATAAAAGAGGGAAAAGGACCCACATGTGCAAAAATGTTTGTAGCAGCTATTATTTTGTGGTGACAAAGAATTGGGAAAATGAATAAATGTCCATCAGTTAGGGAATGGCTGAATAAGTTATGGTATGTGAAAGTAATGGAATATTATTATTCTGTAAAAAATGATGAACAAGCTGATTTTTAAAAGGCCTGCAAAGATTTACATGAATTAATGCTGAGTGAAATGAGCAGAAGCAGGAAAACATTGTACACAGCAGCAGGATTGTGCGATGATCAACTATGAAAGACTTGGTTCTCAGCGTTTCAGTGATCCAAAGCAATCCCAATAAACTTTGGATGGAACACCACCCATATCCAGAGAGAGAACTATGGGGGCTGAATGTAAATCAATATATGCTATGTTTACTTTTTTTCCTTTTTCTTCTGTTTTTTCTTTTACCGTTGTTTCCCTTTTGTTCTGATTTTTTTTCTCCCAACACGAATCATAAGGAAATAGATTTTTAAAAGTGTACATGTATAACACCCCCAAATTTTGTTTTTATATGTAACTGGGGAAAATAAAAATTTTAAAAAGAAAAAAGAAAACTAAAAAAGGAGGGGGTGGGGGAGAGACAAATCGGACCCTGCACTCAGGGAGCTTACCATTAGCATGATCTTGAGTAGATCCTTACAGGTTCGGTGGATAGAATGTTGGATCAGGAAGACCTGAGTTCAAATACTACCCCCAATTCTTAACTCATTGTGTGATAAGACAGGTCACTTATCCATAATCAGCCTCAGTTTCTACATCTGTAAAATGAGGGTGTCAGAACTGAAAAAGACTTTTCAAGCTCTGAATCTATGGTCCCTTGATCCAGATTGCCCATTTCTGGATGATCTCCAGTTTATTGAACACGAACATTAATAAAACATTCCACAGGACAACAGAAAGGAAAGAGGCCATGAGACCAATCATCATCATTCATATTTAGAATTAGAAAGCAACCTCCTTCTTTAAAGAAAATGATACAATAGTGAAATGAGTAATGTAAATACTATGTCCATTCTATACTGTATTACTCTTAGCCAATAAATGTATCTTTGTTTTTACAGGTGTGTGTGTGTGTGTGTTTAAGATGTCTTCAAATGTTTAATTTTATGTGGGACAGATATTTAAAGAAGCCATTTTCACATGAAGCATTAATAAGATAGATTGTGATTCTTTAGTGAGTTTCTGACATTATATAAATGTCAGAAACATTTATATAAAATCTTTAGCAAAATTTTATATTTCTTTACCCATTTACAAGTAGTATGCAATCGGGCAGCCTTTTTCTACTTTTTATTTTCATACGACCAGAGAGTAACAGCTAGAATGGGTCTTGGACGTTATTTAGTCCAATGGTTCTCACACTATGCTCAGCGGTCGCTGAAATTCCTTCAGAGGATTCAGGGGGTCAAAATCATTTAAGACGTTTGTGTTTCTAATATGGGTTGTGTGTGTGTGTGTGTGTGTGTGTGTGTGTGTATATATATATATATATATATATACCAGCAGACCCTGTGCAGGTCAATATTCCTCTTGGTGCCTGAGACATGAGCTAAGATTAAGCTATATATGCTGTATTAGATATGCATATATAACTTAAACTCTTAAGTATTTTTTTTAGTGTTTTTCTTACAGACTTTCAGCAAAAATTATTTCCTTTGAAAAAAGAAAAAAAAAGATCTTCTGAAGTTTGTTTTCCCAAGTTGTGTGTGTGTGTGTGTGTGTGTTTGTCTTACATAAATAAAAATTCTTTGGGATCCTCAGTAAATTTTAAAGGTATAAAGGGTCGTAAGAACAAAAAGTTTGAGAACCTTTTTATTTTGCAAATGAGGAAACTGAAACCCAGAGAAGTTATTTATCTCAGGTCACATAGAAAGTAAATGATAGTGGTTTCTATAATTATTTTAGTTTCCTTTGGACTGGACCTGTGATCTTATTGGGCAGGAAGTGTCCAGTCAAGAATTTCCTCTACCAATTTAGGTCAGCATTTTTTCTGCAGCTTAATCTTAGCTCATGTCTCAGGCACCAAGAGGAATATTGACCTGCACAGGGTCTGCTGGTCAGTGTATGTCAGAGAGCCAAACTTGAATTCAGCCTTTTCTGACTCCAACATCTCTTTGCCTGGACCAGATTGCTTCTAATAGATTTTATATCCAGCCTTTATGAGAAGAAAATCTTAACCTATTCTATTTATTTTTATAACTTTTTTTTTTTAGCATCACAGGATTTAGAGTTGGAAAGAATCTCAAATGTCATTTAATTCAACCCTTGCATTTTATAGCTCATGAAAATGAGACACCCAAAAGAATAAGCTTTCCTAAATGTCACAAAGGTAATACGGAGCAGAGCCAAAGTTTGTATCCAGGCTCCGAATTCAGTGTTTTCCATAGTGATGCAGAATCAAGTGCAACTGTTTTCATAATTTTCTCTCTTGTTACTCATTAATCTCTTAACAGAATAAAATGATGAATGATATATATTCTAGCTTTGACAATTCTTCACTTTACTATTTACATGCACATTTGAGATTATATTTTGTTAGTCAGAATTCCTTTATATAATGATGTATTTACACCCTTCAGTTCTCAAGTTATTCAATTCTCTGATTATATCGTTAATTTTGTTTTTGTTAAATGTGTTTTTCTATCATGCCCTCCATTCCTTAGTCTAATTCATTTGCTGCTAGATCTCCATCATTTCTTGTAATATTTGCTGCAGTGTTACTTTGACATGGATTTTTTATTTTACAAAAAATGAAATTTTACTGATTTTTTTTTTACATTGCTTAAAATTCTCTGGTATTACATTCCCTTCATCCTTCCGGATAGGGATCTTATTTAATAAAGAGAGAAGCCCTCTAGAAAAACTGATAATATACTGTGTTCCACACCCATGGAGACCCCTAAAGGGGTGGAATGAAAGATATTATTCTTTGTGACTCTTGTTCAAAAATCTTGCATTGTTTTGTGGCTCTTTCACTTTACATTATTGTTATCATGTATATACTGTTTTCCTGGCTCGGCTTCCTTCACTTTTCATTAATACATGTAATTTTTTTCAGTGTTCTGTATTTATCATGTTTTTCTTACAGCATAGTAATATTCCATTATATTCATATACCACAATTTGTTTAGCCATTCTTCAATCGATAGGCATCTACTTTATTTCCAGTTCTTTGCCACCACAAAAAGTACTACTGTAAATATGTTGATGTAAATGGGGCCTTTTTATCAAGGATACCCTTGGGGTATATGCCCTAAGAGCTAACATAGCCATCCTCTGTCTCTCCCCTGAGCTTCAGTTCATTCTTCTAATTGATTACTGGACATTTTAGACTGAATAGATCCCTGACAATATCTCAAACTTAGCATTCCTAAAGTAGAATTTATCCTCTTCTTCCCACTCCAAATTCATCTTTCATCCCATACTAATTTTTTAAAATAATTTTATTTTCCCCAGTTATATATAAAACATTTTTTTGTTATGTGCTCATTTTCCATCCAAAATTTCTTGAGATTGCTTCAAATCATTGAAAAAGCACCAAGTCTGTCATAGTTGATCATAGCATAATCTTGCTATTGCTGTGACCAGTGTTTTCCTGTTTCTGCATGGCCACCCTAATTTCTGGTCTCCCGATTTGTAATTTTGCTGTTACTCTCCATTATTCCTTCTCATTCTCCCAATTTATAAATATCCAATAGATTGCCAGAACTTTTTCTACCTCCACAATCTCTCTTCCATCTAATCCTTTCTTTTAGCTACCTTCTTAGTTCAATTATCATCACTTCTCACCTAACATCATCATTACAAAGGCTTCCCTGCTTTAAGACACTCCTCACTTTAGTGGTTCCCATTTGCCTCCAGAATAATATATAAACTTTTTTTTAGCTTTATTTCCATCATGGTTGAAGCTGGCCTTTTCTCTGTTCCTCATTCCTGACACTTCATCTCTTAATTATCTTTGTGCTATCTTCCCCATCCTATGCACAGAATATATTCCCTCATTTTTGTTGCATTGAATCCCTAGATTTCCTCAAGCTGCTCTAGTAGCACAATCTTCGGCATGAAGCCTTTTTTCCCTTAACTGCTGGTATCTTTCCTTACAAACTACCTTGTATTTATTCTTTTGATATTTCTTCTATATATACTTATGTACTTGTTATCTCTTCATTAGAATGGAAGCTTCTTAAGAGTAAGGATTGTTTCATTCTTTATATTTGTGTCTCAACAATGTCTATCACAGTGCCTAATATAGGCTAAATTCCTAATAAATGATTGCTGATCATTTAGTATTCTTTTTATCAATTTGTATAGGTGTAATTTGAGTTTTCTGTGCTAGTGTATCTTACTGTAACAAAGACCAATTAGATTCCCACCTGACATGTGATTTAGTTGGAGGTAACAACTATAATTTTGTTGAGTCATGTCTGACTCTTCATGACCCTATTTGGGAAGTTCTTGGCAAAGATATTGT
Organism: Sarcophilus harrisii; assembly: GCF_902635505.1. Taxonomy (NCBI): domain Eukaryota; kingdom Metazoa; phylum Chordata; class Mammalia; order Dasyuromorphia; family Dasyuridae; genus Sarcophilus; species Sarcophilus harrisii. Next base: position 169,637,211 of record NC_045428.1, on the reverse strand, counting down.
AATAGTTTCCCATTTCCTTTTGCTGCTCATTTGACAGATGAGGAAACTGAGGCAAATAGTTGAATCTTTTTGCTATCAGGTCTAGCACTCCATCACTTCACACACCTACCCAATGCTAATTACTAACATTTATATAGCATTTACTATGCGTCAACCACTGGTATTAAGAACTTAAAATTATTCTCTCATTTTCTGGTTTGTTTGTGGTGAGGCAATCGGGGTTAAAATGACTTGGTAAGAATCATACTCCTAGTAAATGTTAAGTGTCTGAGAATGGATTTTAACTCATTTCCTTCTGACTTTAGGACCAATGCTCTATCCATTGCTTCATTTGGCTCCCCTATTATCTCATTTACAATGGAAAGAACAATGGAAAGAATTTGGAATCCTTGGACCTAGGGTTAGACTGGGAAACTACATGTACTCTGGAAAGAGCCAATCAGTTCTTAGCAGTTCAAGTCTGAAGAGGATTAAACTCATTAGCTAGTTATTAGAATGTTGCTTTAACCTCATGGTTAGGAAAGGTTAGTTTAATATTACCTCTGTTACCCTGAATTATGCCTTAGCAGCATTTGTCTGTTACTATCCCAAGTAGATATCAATTTATTTAAAAAAAAAAACAAACCAAAAAAATGACATAGAGACTAAATGTCCGGATTAGTGGTCTACCTGACCAATTTGTTAACATTCTGTATCTCAGTCTAAAAGGAACCTGTGATAAGTCATGCTTAATGAAGACCAAGTTACTTGCAACATAGGAAAACCAAAGATGGGTTACTTGGTAGAAAGGGATAAATTTCAGGTATTCTAATTTGGCAGAATTAAAAATTAAGTGAAATGAGGCCCTCTCCTTTTTGCTCTATTCTTTTGCCTTGTATCTCCCCTACTAGTGGTAAAATCTTTACCCTCATCAAAATTTCTTTTGTCCATCATTTCTTTCTCTCTCTCTCTCTCTCTCTCTCTCTCTCTCTCTCTCTCCATCTCTTCAATTTTTTTGGACTCATCTTTTTTTTTTTTTTTTTTACCTACACTTGACCCATTGGTTCTTAAACAAGATATGATGTTTGCTAGTAATTCCTACTTTTTTTGGAACTTGTCTTTATGGCCCTCTGTTGTGAAAAGAATGCCTATTTAATTTAAAAGTCTTACCTCTGCTTTGAAAAGAGGACCCCCACCCAACCTGCTCAGGATAATTACCTGCACTTGGGGATTCCTAGTATGAATGTGGTTGGTTCACTTTTTAGGCCAAAGGGCAAGAATTCTTCTTTGGTCTAGTATATAACCTTACTTCCTGACCACCTTATTGGGACAACTATGAATTTTGAGTTCTTTATGAGGAGGATAAATAAAAATTCAATATTCATAGTACTCTCTTATTGCTATATGAGTTTTCCTGATTCCTAACCCTTTCCTTAGTTTTGTGCTAGGGAAGGCATTTAAGATATGGATGATACATAGAGGACTAATGGATTCAGCTTTTTTCTTCTCAGCATACAGAATCTGCTTTGAGTTGATTCCTGCCTTACATTTAATCTGACCTTATAAGTAAGGACAAGCTTGTCTCCCCTGGTCTATTGGTGCCATTAAAAAAAAAAAAAGACTTAAGTGAAATATTTTTTGGTGGGAGGGTAGTCTCAAATTCTTTTCTCTCCAGAGGAACAAATAAACGGAAAGAGCTTAGACTTTGTATGAAAGGAGGAGGGTAATGTATTGAAACTGATTGAATAAAGTGGGAGCCTTAAGGCCTTAGGTTCAGAAGTCATGCTCCACAGACTGGAAAAATTGAACAGTAAATTTACATTGATCTTGAATTTCCAGAAATTCACCTGTGCCAGATGGAGGAAGCAACAAACAACACTTGGGACTAAGGGGTGAAGAAACAACTCAAACTGGACATCTGGGTTGGACTCCGGGCATTCCTGATGTGAGGTAGGAACTGCTTATGATGTATTATACACTATTATAAAGCATGGTTGTTGGCTGCTGGCTTTACAAAGAATATGAATACAGGAAACCAATCAAGCCTGTGTGTAATTTTGTTATTATTTTTGAACCCCCTTCTTCTACTGAGGTTATAATGGTCAATAAAGAATGCAATTTGCATTTTTTTCTAAACTACAACTACCCCTGAATTAATGTTTGAGGCTGTTTTGTTGGGATCCCTTGTCTGAAAGCCTCATCAGTTCATCTACTGACTTAAGTTTGGCTAGTAGGATCTTTTTTCCCTTTAATATAGAGTGCTAGTTTCTTGAGCAATGGAATCATAGATTTATACCTAGATCCTTTCCCTCCCCCTCACTTTGTAATTAAGAAAACCGAAGTACAGAAAAGGGAGATTACTTAGCCTAAGGTAGTAAATAACAGAGTTAGTATTTGAAACTACATCCTTCAATTCAGTGTATTTTGCATTGATTCCCAAATGAACATCTCCCACACATCTCTAATACCTTTCTCAGAACACTGAGGTCTTTAGAGGCTCTTGCTTTCACTTTAAGGAATAAAGGTTCAATTGTCAAGTTAATGTCATGGCCCCATGTTGTCCCTCTTCACCTTGACAGAAATGCCTTAAAGACTAATTTGATACAAAGTCCTAGAATACACACAGTCTTTTTACCATGGGACGGAAACAGCCGTCAAGCAAACATCAGAAGTTTACTTTTAGCAAGGAAACACATAAAAAGTTGGATCATCTTGTGGAAAGATCCCCTGGATTCAAAGTGAGGAAATGTATGTTCAAGTGGTACATGATCATCATTAACTATGTTACCAGTTTTTGATCTTTGTTCAGCCCTAAAACAGCCTACCACACAGAGTAATTATGAGGAAATAGCTTTATAAACCTTAAAGTGCTATATGTAAAGGTGAGTAGAGTTACAGTAACAGTATAGTTAGACATTTCCTCTTCTGCATCATCATTACTCATTACAGGAAAATTGCTATGTGTTTTCCTTTTACCTGAAATGATAAATATACTCAATCCCTTGTCCCTACCATTGGACTAGGTTTTAGAAGAACTGGTTTCTCATTCTGTGTTCAGGTCTGTGACCATTGGCAAGACATCGTATAGGGGTCCTCAAACTTTTTAAATAGGGGGCCAGTTCACGTCCCTCAGACTTTTGGAGGGCCGGATTAGAGTAAAAACAAAAGCTTTGTTTTGTGGGCCTTTAAATAAAGAAACTTCATAGTCCTGGGTGAGGGGGATAATTGTCCTCAGCTGTTGCATCTGGCTGTGGGCTGTAGTTTGAGGACCCCTGAATTATAACCTCTATAAAATGAAAGGGTTGAATTATGTGATCTTGGGCCTTTCCAGCTACTAAAATAATTTATCACAACATAAGGAATAATGAATAAATCTAAAATTTAGCTACTTTAAGAAAGTTATTTTATAAAAACATAGTAGTGTAGATATCAGGAATAATGGAACATTGATTTTAACAGAAAAATTTTGAGTGAATATAATGCTTACTGAACTGATATCTATGATTCAATTTGGTTTTCTCTGTTTTGCTATGAAAAATTGAATCTAAGCATATGAATATAGAGAAGAGGAACTTTTTACTTTATCCCTATATTATTTTTAATGCTTTGTCTAAAATGTTCTGAATGAATTTAATATATACCATAGTAATAATTTGTATTTTACCTAGTAAGTTTGGTTGACATTTTATATTTTATTTTTAGATTAGTAGGTTTACATGTAATTATGATAATAAATGCATTTGGTAGATATATATTCCAGACCCTTGTTTATTATATTTGGCTACCTGGAAGAATGGTATGTAGAATAACATGGATTCCAAAAATGTTTACAAAAAGAATGTATTTTCAGTGCAGTGTGGTAGAGTGAATCCACATTTTTATTGTAATTGATGAAAAATTATTGGCTGTATCTACAAATTGAAGGACAGTTTTTAATTGGGTCCATAATATAGAAGGGACTGATAACATTGTTTTGTAATTTATACCTCCAGCCAATGCTGATCTTCAACTAAACATACAGAATTGGGGGTGGGGGTAGGAGTCACTTCCCTTGTTATGCTATTTTAGCAAATGTGTCCAAATTCAATTACTGTAAAATCATAGAGATTTAATGAAGGGGAATGCATGCATTCAAGGAGAAAAAGGAATGAATCAAGGGAGCCCACTATTCTTGATTGAAAGAGAAAAGAGTTCGCATAATAGAAGAAATCCTTGTAATAGGCATTGTGCCCAGGAATGGTGATTAAATTCCAAATGAAGTTTTCTGATTTATTTAGTCAAAATTTGCAGACTTTGCCTCGTCAGTGTAATTTGCAGGGGGATATGTAATATTGTGTGAGAGAACTGTCCTGCTATTTTCCTTGGTGACTCAGGTAAAGCAAATTGATTTCATGCCTAGGTTATGTGAGGACTTGACTAGCTTCTTGCATAATGGTTTTGATGCCTTTGATGCTGCTTGTAGTGTTTCAGTAACTTTAATCAGTCTAATGTATTTTAGTGCCTTTGCTGTACAAAGTATTCTATTTTAAATTGACTAAAATTATAGAGGACTCAGAACTTTCTGGGTAAATCTCCATTTTCTGTCAGTTCCTATGTTGGTTACCCCCAAGTCTCCCACCCCTCCTTTTAAGCTTCTTTCTGTGCATTATTTTCCTTCATTAGATTTTAAGCTACTTTCTAAGCAAGGACTTTCTTTTTCTTAATTGTATAACCAGTGCTTAGCACAATGTCTTAGCACAATGTCTGGCACATAGGTAATTAATGAATGTTTATTAAATTGAATGAATCTTCCAAAACTAGACTCAATCATATCATTGATCAGAACTCCTCAGTCTTTTTAATTTTTTGCCTTTACTGTATTGGTATTATGTAAATTATTTCCTGGTTCTGTTCCCTTCACTTTGCATCAGCTCTTACAGGTCACAGGAATCTGAAATTCTCTATCATTTCTTTTTGAACAATATAATCATATCCATAACTTATATGGATAGCCATGCCCCAATTGATGAGTATCTCCTCAATTTTCAATTCATTTTTAAAATGGATTAACTTTTTAAAAATTTTTAATAGTATTTTATTTTCCAAAACATTTGCAAAGATAGTTTTCAACATTCCTTCTTACAAGACTTTGTTTCAGATTTTTCTCCCTCCATCCCTCATTTCCCCTTTCTCCAAGACAAGTAATCTGATATAGGTTAAATATGTGCATCAATTTTCGATTCTTTGCTATCACAAAAGAGCTATTATAAATATTTTTATATATATGGGTCTTTTTCTTCCAGTAGTTACTATGTTGTTTAATTATTTCATCAAATTCATCATGACCCTTCAAGATTTTTTTGGCAGAGATACTGGAAGGGCTTGCATTTTTTTCTCCAGCTCACTTTACAGATGAGGAAACTGAGGCAAACAGTCACATTTCTAATAAATGTGTGAGCTCAGATCTGAACTCAGGAAGATGAATCTTCCTCAATGTGCACCCTGCATGTTATCTACTGAATCACCCTGTTATCCCTAGTAGTTACCATAAGTGTTAATAAAAGTACTATCAGATCCCAGACTTTTGCATGAAATAAGAGTTTTGCAGTTTGCTAATCTGATTCATTCAGTATCTTTAATGTTTTCATCCATTTGTGTAATAACTATTTGCTACATGAACTGTCTGATGATTTTATGTAGAATAAGAAAAAGGAGATGGTAAGATTCCTAATCTTGGTTCTCTCCATGACTAACAAAAAATGAGTCTGAGTTTTTTAGGGAGGTTCCTTTTGGAAAAGTGAAGGAGACTAAAAAAATCCCCAAAGGCAAAGATTAACTATCAAAAATAAACAAAAGAAGAGAATAAGTATGAGATAATTCTCACTATTATAAACATGTCTCATTATTCACTACCAACTCTGCCAGGGGTAGTGCTCCTTCTCTTGCTGGGGCCTTTGCCTTGTTCCAAACCCTAGTTCTGCTCATTGTTAAATAAATTCTCATAGGATAAAGAATTTTTTTATTTCCTGCTTGGAGTTCAGTGTTCTCCTAAAGAGAGCTTTCTGTTTTTTATCTCCATTTTTGCTTCATGGTTACTAACTAAAGTGAGTCATTATTGTTAACCTTTATATAAATGAAGGGAGAAAGAGTCATTTGTGCTTACATCCTGCTCACATTTGGCATGATGAACCAGTGATCACAGTAATAAAGGCTTTGCAAAGTTTATAAATCCAGATGAAAAGAAATACAGAAAATTGCTTTGAGCATCACAGGATTGTAGAACTACAGAGCTTGGAAGAGACCATCATGATCGCCTCCATCCCATCCCCCCCTCATTAGATATAATGACTTCCATAATTTTCAGTATGCCTTTAAGAAGGAAGATTCATTTTCATAGATTTCTATTATAGCAAACTGACAAGACCCAGGAAATTCCAGATTATTTCTGTACTGGCCATTTCCCACAGTGAGGACAATACCCTTTCTACTTGGTCAGCCAAATGTAACTCCCTTTCTCTCCCTCAAAATTGGCCTCAATTAGACTAAAATTAAAGAACTTGCTTATCCCAACTCAGGGCTTGCTTGCAGAATCAATTCCCTTAAAAGATCTTTATTTCTGGGGGGCGGGGGGAGCTGTTATTTCACATGCTTCTTCTGTCTCTAAAATCAGTTCTGGGCATTTAGGGGTGAGATCACTATAGGGACATGTAGGAGTGGAATTCAGTCTGCAGCCCTATGTTTTGGGGGTTAGCTAGTAGCAGATCGTCGATATACTGATACTGCAATATCTAATGCTGTGATTTTTGTATCTAATTATAAGAGGCAACTGATGGCCCAGTGGAGTTCTGAGCCTGGAGTCAGGAAAACTCATCTTCCTGAGTTCAAATGTGGCCTCAGATACTTAATAATTATGTCATCCTAGCCAAGTCACTTAACTCTATCTGTTTTCTCATCTGTAAAATGAATTGGAAAAGGAAATGAAAACCACTTCAGTATTTTTGCCACCTATAAAACCCCAAATGGGACAGTGAGGAGTCAAATATGACTAAATAGCAACAAAATAATGTTTTTATCTAGGCCAAGGATTAAGGGCCTTTAACTTTGTGTCAAAACATTTTAATATTTAGTCTTATCATTTGATCTTCATAACAACTCTGAGGAGGATGGGGATATATAAATATATGTATTTACAGATGAGGAGATTGGGGAAATTTCTTGAAATCAAATTAAATAAAATAATCATTTATTAAACATTCTGGACTCTGTGCTAGGTGAAGAGGATATCAAGGGGAAAAAAAATCCTCTCCTCAAGGAACTTACATTCAACTAGGAGGAAACAATATGTACAAAAATTAGCATATATAAAATAATTTCAGCAAGAAAGGAAGAGCATTGGCAACTTCTGGCATCTAGAAGGTCTTTATATAGGAGATTGTACTTAATTTGATCCTTGAAAGGAGATAGCGATTTAAGAAAGTGAGAAGAGAGTGTGTCAAGCATGGAACACAGGTTGTGCCAGAGCATGAAGACAGAGGTGGAATGTTCTTTACAAGTAACAGCAAGAAGGCTAATTGGAATGGAATGTAAAATACATAAGTGGGAATACTTTGAAGTCACTTTGGAAGAAGTTAGAGCCAGTTGGAGAAAGTCTTTAAATGCCAGCAGAGTCTGAATTTTATTTGAGAGGCAGGAGGGAGCCACTGGCTTTTCTTGAGCTAGGAGAGTAACATGGACAGATCTTTGCTATAGGAAAATCAGTTTGGCATCTGTGCTAAGGAGGGATTGGAGATACATCACCAAAATGTACCAAATTGTTTTGAAATCAAGCAAAGTTCTGTTTCATTTATAAGAATATACTCTTCCAACTTGTAAGGAATTTTTTATTGAGGTAGTACTGTGATGTTACTATGTAATCAATCAACCAACATTTATTAAATGCCTACTATGTTCTAGGTACTACCAAATTATATATTATTATAATAGATATAGAAGAAAAATCATAGACCTTTTTAACTATTGTAGTTCACAGAAGCATTTAAAGGAATATCTTTTCACTTAATTTCTAAAATTTTCAATAGTATTTTATTTTCCAAATGCATGTTTTCACCATTCATTTTTATAAGACTTTTGTGTTCCAAATTTTTCTCCTGCTCTCCTTTACACACCCCCTTCCCAAGAGTGCAAGCAATCTGATATATGTTAAATATGTGCAATTCTTTTAAGCATATTTTCATATTTGTCATGTTGTACAAGAAAAATCAGACCAAAAGGGAAAAAACAACGAGAAAGAATCAATCAATCAAACAAACAAAAATGAAATACTAAACTTCAATACACATTCAATCTCCCTTATCTCTCTTGGGTACAGATGGCATTTTCCATCCCAAATCTGTTGGAATTGCTTTGAATTACCACATTACTGAGAAAAGCCAAATCTATCAAAGTTGATCCTTACATAATCTTGTTGTTACTGTGTACTATGTTCTCTTGGTTTTGCTTACTTCACTCAGTAGCAGTTTATATAAGTCTTTTCTGAAATCTGTTCATCATTTTTTATAAAATACTTAATATATTTCATTATAATCATATACCACAATTTATTCAGCCATTCCCCACCTGATAGCTCAGGTTCCCACTAAGTTTCCCACTCAGTTTCCAGTTCCTTGCCTCTACATAAAGGGCTGCTACAAATATTTTTGCACATGTGGGTTCTTTTCCCTTTTTTACAATCTTTGGGATACACACTCAGTTCACTTTATCTTTAAAAAAGGTATTTCACATCCTCTTTACTACAAGGTCTGCCTCCACTTGGGAACTTTGGACAAGATTGCCAGCAGATCTTTCAGTTTGACACTTACTCTTATGTGGAGTACTGTCTAATTGTTATAAACATTCTTGGAGGGGGAAAAAAACCTCCTTTTTTCTTTAAGAGATAGCAACGATCCATTACTATCTATAGCCAAGGATGATAAAGTGCTAGCTGACTTTGTGCCATGACATAATGGCTTCCCATTAGGACAGAGGTCATTGGTTATTCATCAGCATTGATTATTCCTCCCAAGTGTTTTGTCTATAGGGCTTAGCTTCTGAATATCTCTAAATAATAAGGACTACCTGGAGAGCATATTAACTCCATTTCTAGAGCCTTTACAGGTAGCAAATCATATTCACATCTGAAGCATTCAAAGATCTTTATGACCTAGCTTTCTTCTGTCTTTGCAGTCTTACAACAGTCTTCCCCAACACGTCCTCTTTGATCCAGGGACACTGGTCTCCAGGCTGTTGAATGTACAAGATACTCCATCTCTTGGCTCTGATCATTTTTTCTGATCATTCCCTATTCCTGGAATGCTTTCCCTCCTCCTCATTCACATTGACCTCCCTGGCTCCATTTAACTCTTCTACTTTCTACAGGAAGCCTTCACTAACCCCTCTTAATTTCAGGCCCTTGCCTCTTATTTTCTGTTTATCCTGTATATAGTTTGCTTTGTCTACATTTGCTTGTATGTTGGCTCCTCCATTAGATTTTAAACTCCTTCATGGAAGAGACTATCTTTTGTTTCTTTTTGTTTCCCTAGTGCTTAGACCAGTACCTGGCATGTAGTAGGTTCTTAATAAATGTGTGCTGATTGATTAATTATCCCAGGACAACAAAACATTAAGAAACTAATATGTGATCGTAGACATAGGACCTCAACTGGGCACTTGTCCAACCTAGATGCCTCATTCAGCCAGCCTGACAAATCTTAGAGAAATGTGTGAAAGAGCACTGTCCTAGCTATCCACTGTTATAGTTGTTTGTCCTTTGTTATTGAAGAGTGCCCTGTTATCAGGCAGGTGATGCTGGGACACACAAGTGAATTGGATAGAAGTGAGAGAAGGCTGTGCAAGGTCACCTGTCTCACTTTGCCCTCGAGGACCATCTAGGTGCAGTGACCAGGTATAGGGCAGGATGACTTAAAATGGCCCTACCTTTGTGACAAAGGGGAAAGTCACAGCCTCTTTATGCTTTAGTTTCCTGCTATATAAAATGGGAGGGTTAGACAAGATAATCTCTAAAATCGCTTTCATTTCGAGATCTGTGGTCTTAAATAAGAGACTCATTATAACATAGGACATGACCAGTGGTGTGCGCTAAATCCCTTTGCAATCTTTTTTCATTTTCTTGAATGTGTAAGTGATACTAAATTCTGAACCACTCTCTGCTGGACTTTGTGAATAAATTACTTAAGTAATTTCCAAAGTAATTTTTAAAACCTTTTTCATAACTTGAATTTGTGCTGTGGGAGAGTTTATATTTTATTTTAGAGGTGGGTAATTGGGTCTTTTTTGCAGAAAAGCATTTTTAAATGAAGGATTAAAATATATAAGGTTACAAAGGAAATTAGTTATATTAAAATACTCTTATGGAAATGTATTTTCCAAAGTTTGTGACTCCTAATTTAAGAACCTCTGGTCTAGGATAAAAGATCATTCCTTGTGACACTTTTTTTTGTTTGTTTTTAGTTCATTATTTGCTTTGCCCTATATAGGGAATTATGAAAATAGTCATAATGTGTCTTGATAGCCTTAGATATTATTTTCAGCCAGTGGTATATAGAACTCAGTTATAAAACATGAGAATGGGCAACTTGTAGATTATTGTTTGGAATCTGCCAGAAATATTGAGATGTTTGGGAATGACATATACACTGTCTTTCAGAATCTATTGTTGGATTTTTAAGAGCTTTGTTATTTTTGTTTAAGCTGATTTATTTAAAATCACGTATATGTGATTTGATCATTACTTTAACTTCTCATTATTTGTATTGTCAGCAGTGTGTATTTTGTGCCCATTTAGGTCATAAAGCTGCCCACTTTTATTAGTCGTGAATAGGCAATGTTAGAAGAACCAGTGATCAAAATGCTAATACATTTAACCTAAAGGAATTTTGTCTTAAAACCCATTGGCCTCTTGTCTCAAATAGTTTCATATGAATAACAACTCATGTTTTTCATATTCTTTAAGTTTTAAAAAGATCTTCACAACAAACTCCATGAGCTAGAAGGAGGCCAGATTTCATATCTATTTTATATATCAAAACTGAAGCTCAGGGAGACTTTTTTAAAATTTTGGCCAAGGTTACTTGGTGTTAGAGGGATCTGAATCTAGATTTAAAATTTTTTATTGACCCCTCTTTATTTTCCTGTTTTTTTTGTTACCATTTTTCAGTGTTTTCTGACTCATGACCCCATTTGGAATTTTCTTAGCAGAGATAGTGGAGTGGTTTGCTATTTCCTTCTCCACTCATTTTACTGATTAGGAAACTTAGACAAACATAGTTAAGTGATTTGCCCAGGGTCAGTCACAATATTAGTATCTGAAGTCAAATTTGAACTCAAGAAGAGGAGTTTTCCTGATTTTAAGACCAGTGCTCTGTTCCAACTAACGGCCTTTCTTTTTCTATATCATATTATCCTATATTTTCTAATATCACATTTCCCTATATCACATTATCTCCCAGTAGAGTCCTCTCTTGTAACAAAGAATTACAATTAAATGAAACAAATGGACATATTGATTGTGTCTGACAGTGTGCTCCTCATTTCATTTCTGTAATTCACTGCCTCTCAAAATAGAAGAAGAATTACAGAGAAAGAGTGCTGCAGTCAAAATTGGTCATGGTATTGATCTGAGCTGTAATGATAATGTTAACAATATTTCTATAGTGCTTTAAAGCTTGCAAAACACAACTCTGGGAAGTGGGTCCTATTATTATCCCCATTTTTATAAATGAGGAAACTGAGGCAAAATTTAAGTATTCACTTAGCTAATAAGTGCCTGGTGTAGGATTCAACCAAGATCTATCCTTCTATCCATGTCAACATGTGGCTGCCTTGATGATTTTTATCAATATATTCCTTTCAATTATTATAATCATTTTATTTGTGGTTTTCTTGGTTCTGCTCACTTTGTTCACTCTTCCCAAATTCACCTTTGTTATTCCTATTTGTTCTTTGAATACAATAAAATTCTGAGAGATTAATTTAACCACATTTTGAAGGATTTTCTCTCTTGTGTCATACTGTCTTCACAGAATAAATGGGATTGGATACTGTAAACTCTGCTAACCTATGGAAAAAGTACCAACTCTCATGTTATCCGTTCATGTCTCTCCTTTCACAGCACTCCAGGGGAGTTCACTGACATTGGAATAATAAAAATGTATTTAATAGCTAGACAATTGAACCATCAGGAAAACTGGCCCTTGGGATTCTCCCCTTCTTCTTCCCTTGTTCTACTTTTCCAAGTGCCTTGGATAGTGCTGTTGTGTCAGGCAAATCACTTAAGCCTCTTTGGGACTCAAAATGTCCACCTGTAAAATAAAGGAGGTTGATGGCATCAATAAAACACATTAAAATTTAAATAAAATGAAGTACCAAACTAAATTACCTCTAAGGTCCCTTATACCTCTAAATCTAAGGTTCTGTGAATACTGGAATATATGTGGAATAATAACTAATGGCTCAAGTCCCATTTGAGCAACAGATAACAGAGAAGAATTCATGAGCAGAGTGAGAGACTAGATGGAACTGTTCCTTAGAGAGTCTGGGGAGGAGGTAGACCAACAGTACAATTTTATTTCATTCCAACAGGAAGTGGAGAGGACTTACTTTTAAGTAGTCTTTGTGTATGTTAATAAATGCTTATTGATTGATTAGCTTTTGGGATTGTTCTAGATACAAGGGTCCTCAAACTTTTTACATAGGGGGCCAGTTCACTGTCCCTCAGACTAATTGTCCTCAGCTGTTGCATCTGGCTGTGGGCTGTAGTTTGAGGACCCCTGTAAGAGGGTCCAGTCTCTTTGGGGGTATGGTTTCTAATTTTGAATTTTAAACATTATCCGTAGGCCTTCTCCTCGATTTAATTATTTCTAAGATTTTTGTTTCAACCTTTCTATTCACCCATTAGTTTAGAGGATATTGGAATGAACTCTTTGGTGAAAATTAGCTCTTCTTCCTCAACTTTCTTATTGGCTCTTTTCTTTGCTTATATCCTACTTTCTCTTGCTTCAGTGTTATGTGGGCATTATGGTACGTAGGATCTCGGTTCAAATTCCACTTCTAATGCCTCAGTCAAATCCCCAGTTAAATGAGAGGGCCTGACATAGTGGTCTCTGAGCTCCTTTCCAGCCCTATATTTAAGAGTATGTGAATCTTGTGCCTTTATCATGTGCCGATTTCTTGAAGGCATAGTCTGTGCTACTGTATATCCTTATAAAGTCAGCCTCTAACACAATGTCTTTCATATAGCAGATACTTAATGGCCATTTAATGTATGAACAATTCATTGAAGTTGTTCTTAACAACTAAATAGGCTTCGTATAGTAAAGATGCTTCCTCTGTAACCAAATGAATCTTTCTTAGGTTAATGAGTATTGCTATCTCCTTAATAATTCTATTTGAAGAAAATTATTGTTCTTAATGTATGTCTGAGAAAGCAATATTTAGTTTTAATTTTATATATTTGCTACACTGTATTAATTCTATCTTATATCTATTGTACTCTAACCTGACAAGATAAAAGTATGATTTATCTATAAAACCTGATAGCTACATTAAGATGCCTGCCCACCAAACTATTTTAAAAGGAAATTATAAGCAATTTGTGGGCATTTGTAGAAGGTGGTCTACAGAATTTCATCACCATCAGTTGACCTAGTTTAAAGAAATAGAATCAGTCATTAGGCATTTGGCATTGTGTAGCAGTAACAAATCACACAAAGACCAGTTGATGACACTTTTCACTTCTCCAACAACTCTTACTTGTTTTGTAAAGTAGCAGTTTTTGTTACTTTCTGTCATACATTGAATTTCTCTTATGCCAATTGGAATTTCTATTTCCCTTCTGCTGTCTGAAGATTTAGGAAATGTATAGTTATAGGTTTAAAAAAACAAAAAACCTTTTTGGTATAAATCATGTTTGATTTGAAAACATTTGGTTAAATGTCTGGAACTGTATCTAATTAGAGATGGTCTCTGCCACTTCTACAACCTGTGTATCATCTGCTTAGAATATTTCGATTTCTCAGGCACTTGGGAGACATCACCACAATAAAAGTATGTTCTCTTTAAGCTATACTATATTTTGATCTGTTAGAATTGGTGTCTAGTAAATGCTGCATTATCTATGAAGTCTCATATGGGAATTTTGGGGAAATAATTGACATACTTTGATAGACTGTGACAGAATTAGAATGAGCACTCTTAAATTACTAAGAGAATTTTAATATGGAAATGTTTTAAATGACTGTACATATATAACCTATATCACATTGGTTGCTTTCTTGGGGAAGGGAAAAGGAAGGAAAGGAGGGAGAAAGAAAGATTTGTAACTCAAAATCTTACAAAAATGAATGTTGAAAACTATCTTTACATATAATTGGAAAAATAAAATACTAGTGAAATTAAGGGAATGTTTGTGTATCCCATCACCTAACCCAGTATTTTTCATGTAGTTGATTGATTCATTTTTCTTCTACCCAAATTTTGAGGGAAAAGATTTGAGGTGGTTGTTGTATTCCATTTGCTCATTGGCTGCTCATTGATGATTAAAGGTTATAGCCAAGATTCAGAGAATAATCTTCTTTGATCTAAATGAAGTGTTTCAAAACCTCAGGGAACAAATGCTTTCCTAAGGGTTGATTCAGCTGAATGATATACTCCATGCTATTGGAGCTCTTTGTGACTGTTTGTACTAAAAGGATCAGAATTGATACCCATGGTTTGATCCTTTAGATTCCTGAGCCAGTTTAATTTTAAATTGCAAGGTGGTTTGGAGGTTAGAATATTATTCCTATTATACAGCTAGGTGACACAGTGAGTAGAGCACTGGACCTGAAGTCAGGAAGAACTGACTTTAAATTTGACCTCGGACACTTAACTAGCTGTGTGACCCTGGGCAAGTCACTTAACCTTGTTCCTTAGTTTGTCATCTGGAAAATGAACTGGAGAAGGAAATGGAAATCACTCCCAGTACCTTTTCTAAGAAAATCCCATGGACAAAAATCCACGGGATCAGGTAATCAGATACAGGTGAATAATAACAGCAATGGGCCAGAAAGTGTGCTATATACAAGAATTACAAAGTCATGATTTGCAAGGATGAATGTTGAAAACTATCTTTGCATGTATTTTGAAAAATAAAAAGCTATTATTATTTTAAAAAAAAAAACAGGATTGCAAAGTCAGAAATGCAACTCCTGGAGACTGAAAGTAAATACTTGCTGTGGTTCATTTTTTTTTCCTTCTGTTTTTCATGGTTTTTCTCTTTTGTTCTGATTTTTCTCTCCCAATATGATTCGTAAGAATATTTGTGTATGTATGTATGTATATATATCTATATATATGTATGTGTATATATATATATTTAAAGTGAATGTACATATATAACCAAAAAATGTTGTTTTTACATGTAACTAGGGATATAAAAAAAATTTAAAGAAAGAAATGCAATTCCTGAGGAACTCATTTTCAAATTGTAAAATTTTTTCTATATCAAAATTTGCTCTCTGGAATGCTTTGGCTTCAAAAAATTACCCTGGCTCAAAACCAAAATTCCCCCAAACAGTCTTTTCCCTCCTTTTACAATTCCCCTGAGCAGTCCCTAAAAAAACTGAAACAGAGCAAAATTCTCCATGTCTTCAAAAACTGGTTTTAAGCAATTGGCAAAAAAACAATAAATAGAGAAGACTCAAAGATTAACTCAGTGTTTGGCATTTAAAGTACTTCAAATTCTGGCTCCAGTTTATCTTTTCATGCTGATGACCTATTACTCCTCCCCACATACCCTGTGTACTGTGGCCAAAATGACTTGTGGTCTTTCCCCACCCACCCCACCACTGCCTCTTCAATTTGAGAGCTCTCATTCCCACTGTCAGCTCTTAGAATATACAGTTTCCTTCAGAGTTTTAGCTCCAGTACCACTTTCTTCAGGAGAAGGGGGATTTCTCTATTTTATTTGTCATTCAATCATGAGTTTTCATGAGATTAAATAATAGATTTAGGACTGAAAAAAAAAAAAATTAGTCCATTGGTTTTCCTAGTCTTTTCCAGGAAGCCTTTCAGGGGGTTCTAAGATGAAACTATTTTCATAATAATCTCCAAACATTTTAATTTCTAATATGGTAAATAGCAACAAATATAATCTAGCATAAATAGGTTCTTTGAGGGATTTTCAGTTTTTTAGTGTAAAAAGGGATACTGAAAACAAAAATTTAAGAATTATTGATATGCTAATAATTTGTTATTGTTATTATGCTGCTTTGTCAGACTCTTCATTGACCCCCATTAGGAGTTTTCTTGGCAAAGAAGTGGAGTGGTTTGCCATTTTCTTCTCCAACTCATTTCACAGTTGAGGAAACTGAGGCAAACTGAGTTAAGTGACTTGATCAGGGTCGCACAATTAGGAATTGTCTCTTCAGATCAATTAAAGAAGCTCCATAGAGGATCAAACTTAAGCCTGATTTATAAGTGCTTTAACCATTGAGTTATGGAGACATCTGTATTCTGTTTAGTCATTTTTCAGTCATGTCCAATCTTTGTGACTCTACTTGGGATTTTATTGTCAAAGATACTAGTATGATTTGCCATTTCCTTCTCCACTTCATTCGTCAGATGAAGAAACAGAGGCAAACAGAGTTAATTGAGTTGTACAGTGTCAAACAGCTAGCTGAGGACAGATTTGAACTCAGAAATATGAGTCTTCCCAACTTTAGTTCCGGCATGTGCAACCATGCTATCCAGCTATCCTGGAGCCACCTATAAGTAATATTTATATATGGCACTAACTGTGTGCCATATTATCTTACTTTGAACCTCACAACAACTCTGGGAGGTAGGTACTATTATTATTATTCCCACTTTACAGATGAGGAAATTGAGGTTCAAATAACTTGCCCAAATTTATAGGTAGAATTTGCATTCAGGTCTTCATAATTCCAAGCTCAGTGTTCTATCCACTATATCACCTAGCTGCCTCTAATTCAAACTACTTTACAATTTTCACAAATATTCATAAATAAGAAAACCAAAGCTGTAAGAGATTGTTATTTGCCCAGAGTCTCACAAGAAGTAAATAATAAAGGCAGAATTTAAACCCCAAACCTCCAGTTGCAAAGTCAGTATTCTTTCCATTGAACCATTCTGTATTCCTTGTTGGTTTTCAATAATAAAGGTTTTTCTGTTCTATACTATTTAAAGAAATCATACTCTTAAAGAAATAATATTTCTCAAAATTTCCTCTATTTGTATCTCATCCTTCTTATAAAAACCACATGAGAAATGTGTAAGAGAGAAGGGATTTTATGAGCATTTCTGTTTTATGAATTGCTGAAGATTTGGTAATTGGTCAGGAGTTCAGGATTCACCTCCATGGCTTTCAATATGCTGCTTTCTGCCTGATATTTCATGGGAATGTTTATATGGGAATAACAAGACTTTAAAAAAAAATAACAGTGTATATTTGGTGTCTGTATACACTGGAGACCATATTAAGATTCTGGCTTCCAGGTTTCTGTACTTTGAGCAACTTTTGTTTAGATGGATAGATAAATAGGTAGAAATATGCACATACACAAGTTGGGGAGGCATGTAATTTTTAACCATGACACAGAATCTAAACTTACTGAAAAATTCCAGGGTTTTCATGGATGTTTGTTAGCCATATTAAGAGGAGAGGGCACAATAATCAACACTTTCAACTCTTTCACAAATACATGTAACTCATTCTTTTCCCTAAAGACTTAGGGTTGCTGAGATATTGCAAGATATGTTCCTGTTTATTCAAACCAATAAAGCATGGAGGAAAGCTGTTAGAAACATATTGGGCAATAATGATCTTCCTAAGCATATTTTCTAATGTGGCTGAGAATTTTCCATAAATTTAGAGGCTTACTTGCTGTTTGAGAATGTTGCCAAATTTATCTCACAGCGTGTCTCTTTGAAAAAGAAATTGACTTTCAAAAAGAAGGAAATGTTCGTTTGGGAAGTTTTAATTTCCTTTTATTGTGCAAACTTAGTAAAAATAGATATGTAATAGATCCAGATTGTACTCATTCAAAGTAATTTCCATCATTGTGTTTAACCTATTTCCAATCTATTTAAAAAAAATTTTTTTTGAGAAGGATGTGTGGAGTTTTAGTTTTTTAAATCTAGGGTATTTATATCCAATATTTACTTGGCTCTTGACTTCTGTTGTATGAACACTCTTAGTATATGATTACTTTTCATTCATTGCGTGTAAATTTCAAATATGTTGTATTTAATGTGAAGCATGTACTTGATTGCTTAAGGTATTAAATTAAAGACTTTGACCCATATCTGGTAAAATTATTTTAAAAATCCCCAGTGCCATACTTATCAAATTGCTAAAACATTATTTTTATAGAACTAGAAAAAAAATAATAACAACATTCATCTAGAAGAACAAAAAGTCAAGAATATCAAGGGAATTAATGAAAAAAATTACCAAGGATGGTGGCTTAGCAATACTAAATCTAAAACTATATTATAAAGCAGCAGTCATCAAAACCAAAGAAGAAATAGAGAACGTTATGAAGAGTAAAATGGACAACTTTGATTACATTAAATTAAATGTATCCATATTATTTTATGTTTTACATTTTTTATATTAAATTAAATGCACAAACAAAACCAATAGAAACAAAATTAAAAGGGAAGTACAAAGGGAAAATCTTTACAGCCAGTATTTTTGATAATGGTCTCATTTCTAAAATATATTAAGAACTATAGAAAATTTATAAGAATGCAAGCCATTTCCCAATTGATAAATGGTCAAAAGATTTGAACAATTTTCAGATGTCGAAATTAAAGCCATTTATAGTTATATGAAAAAAATGCTCAAAATCACTATTGATTAGAGAAATGCAAATTAAAACAACTCTGAGATACTACTTCACACTTTTCAGATTGGCTAAGATGACAGGAAAAGATAATTTTAAATGTTAGAGGGGATGTAGGAAAACTGGTATATAATGCATTGTTGGTGGAGCTAATTTTAAATGTTAGAGGGGATGTAGGAAAACTGGTATATGATGCATTGTTGGTGGAGTTGTGAAATAAAACAACCATTCTGGAGAGCAACTTGGAATTATGTCCAAAGGACTATAAAACTCTGCATACCCTTTGACCCAGGAGTGCCACTATTAGGTCTGTATCCCAAGGAAATCACAAAGGTGTGAAAAGGACCCACATGTATAAAAAATGTTTGTAGTAGCTTTTTTTGTGGTAGCAAAGAATTAAAAAATGAGTAAATGCCCATTTGTTGGGGAATGGCTGAACAAGCTATGATATATGAAGGTAATGGAATATTATTGTCCTATTTAAAAAATGATAAGATGATTTTAGAAAGCTTCACATGAACTGATGCAGAATGAACCAAGCAGAACCAGGAACACATTGTACATAACAGCAAGAATGTGTAATGATCAGCTATGAAAGACTTAGTTCTTCTCAGGGGTTCAGTAATTCAAAGCAATCCCAAGATACTTTGGACAGAAAATGCCATCTGCACCCAGAAAAAGAACTAAAGAGACTGAATATAAATCAACACATGCTATGTTCACTTCTTTTTTTGTTTTTTGTTTTTTCCTCTCTCCCATGATTTTTCCTTTTTGCTCTGATTTTTCTCTCCCAACATGATTCATAAACCAATGTGTATTAAAAATAAATAAAAAATTTAAAAATAAAGCATCCCTTTCATTTTTAGCTGTCACTCCCCTAAAAATGTATGAAAATTTCTCTTCTAGTTTCTAGTTACCTTTGAAAAGCTAATATGATTGACTGTCCAGTCTAAGCTATTGCATTCAAGGATAGATTAGGTGGCTTTTTTCCTTTTTCCTCTCCTTTTATCTGACCATTTTTTTGTTCTAGTTTCCAAATAGATTGGAACTAGGTTAAACACAATGATGGAAATTACTTTGAATGAGTACAATCTGGATCTATCACATATCTATTTTTACTAAGTTTGCACAATAAAAGGAAATTAAAACTTCCCAAATGAACACTTCCTTCTTTTTGAAAGTCAATTTTTTTCAAAGAGACAGTCTATGAGATAATTTTTTCGAAATTTCCCCTTTGTTTCTTAGGTAGAAAAGCATAATTTGAGTGAATCAGAAACTAAAAATTAAGTTGGCAAACTCAGTACTCTCTGGATTATGTTGTAAAAAGGCGGGGGATAAAAAACTTTCCAAAACTCAGCATTTCACTTGAAATTCAACTTTTTCATTTCTGTGATTTCAGTATTGAGGAAAATAATATGAACTGTGGTATGTTTTTCATTTTGTAATTTTTTCTTATTTTCCCTCTTTAATTTGATGGTTTGGTGGTTTAAAATGATAGAATCTTAGAAGGCAAGAACTGGAAGGTACCACAAAGGTCCTCTCATCAGAAATTGGGCAGCAAGATTGCACAGTGAATAGAGTACCTAACCTGGAGTCAGGAAGACTTGAGTTCAGGTACTTAGTAGCTATGTGACTCTGGGCAAGTCATTTAATCCTGTGTGCCTCAATTTCCTTATCTGTAAAATGAGCTGCAGAAAGAAATGGCAAACCATTCCCAGTGTCTTTGCCAAGAAAACCCTAAATGACAAAATGCATTTTTAAAAAAATAAAGTTAAGCAGAATTTGCCTTTTAAAAAATGGGATCAGCAGCATTGTTTCTACTGGTCTTATAGCCTTAAAGGAGGGAAAGGGACCCACGTGTGCAAAAATCTTTGTGGCAGCTTTTTTCATTGTGTAAAGAAACTGGAAACACTGAGTGGATGCCCATCAGTTGGAGAGTGGCTGAATAAGTTATGGTACATGAATGATCTGGAATACTATTGTTTTGTAAGAAACGACCAATAGGATGATTTCAGAGAGGCGAGAGGCCTGGAGAAACTTATGTGAACTGATGCTGAGTGAAACGGGCAGAACCAGGAGATCATTATCCATGGCAACAACAAGATTACATGATGATCAGTTCTGATGGATTAGCCCTCTTCAACAATGAGATGATTCAAACCGGTTCCAATTGTTCAGTGGTGAAGAGAGCCACCTACACCCAGAGAAAGGACTGTGGGAGCTGAGTGTAGTTCACAACATAGCATTTTCACTCTTTTTGTTGTTTGCTTGTGTTTTATTTTGCTTCTCCTTTAAATTTTAAAAAAAAAATTATTTTTATTTTTTTGCTGTTTGATTTGATTTTCTCTTGTGTGGCACAATAATTGTATAAATATGTATGCATATATTGGATTTCTACCATGTTTAACATGTATTGAACTACTTGCCATCTAGGGGAGGTCGTGGGAGAAGTAGGTGGAAATTGGAACACAAGGTTTTGCAAGGGCTAATTTTGAAGAATTGTCCATGCATGTTTTGAAAAATAAAAAGCTTTAATAAAAAAATGGGATCAGAAGGAGTTGGATATGATTGAACAAATCAGAAGTTGTTTTTATGTTAAACTTCTTTGTCTAGTGAAGTT
The DNA here is from genome assembly GCF_902635505.1 of Sarcophilus harrisii. Taxonomy (NCBI): domain Eukaryota; kingdom Metazoa; phylum Chordata; class Mammalia; order Dasyuromorphia; family Dasyuridae; genus Sarcophilus; species Sarcophilus harrisii. The sequence continues at coordinate 169,615,731 of NC_045428.1, read as the reverse complement.
TATATATCCTTTCTCAACAATGTTTTCAAATGCACAAAATATGTGTTATTACAAATGAAATAAATTGTGTTGAGATACAGTTAATATTTAAAATCAAAATAAGTTCAAACCCCACTTGAGAAACCCTGGACACTTAGTTCAGTAATTTTTTTTTTGAACAGAAGTTGAAACTGAAACCTAGACAGTGTCGTGTCCAAAGTAACACAGTTTACTAAGTGAATTCGAAAATGTTTTTACTGGTAAAATCATCTGTGTTCAGCTGTGGACATTGTGCCAGGTTTTATATGAAATTCGAAGAAGTAGAAGGTATTTTTCTATACCATGTCTAAAAAATGAAAGGCAGTTAGGCAATAAGCATTTTGAATGTAAACATTTTCATATTATTTTCAAATTACAGGTAAAAACAATTTTTAGCATTTAAAATTTTGAGTTCCAAATTCCCTTCCTTCCCACCCACTCCCTCCTTGAGAAAACAAATAATTTAATACAGACTATGTATGTGTAGTCATGCAAAACACATTTCCATATTAGCCATGTTGCCACAAAAACAAAACAAAACAGACCTCTCCCCCCCAAAATAAAACAAAACAAGGAAAGTAGTATACTTTGATCTGCATTCACATTCCATCAGTTATTTCTCTGGAGGTAGATTGCATTTTTAATTATAAGTCCTTTGAAAGTGTCTTGGACTATTGTATTGCTGAGAACGACTGTCATTCATGCTGATCATTACAAAATATTGCTGTTACTATGTACATTGTTCTCCTGATTCTGTTCCACTTCACTTTGCATTAGTTCATATAAGTCTTTACAGTCAACAAGCATTTTTTAAGCACTTACTATATGCAATACATTGTGCTAAGAAAGGCAAAAACCAGTTCCAGCTTACAGGGAGCTCATGGTCTGATGGAAAAAACAGCATGCAGATGACTTTGCAAGATATAGTCTTCGAAGGACACCTCTAAGATTAAGGAAAATTGTGTGAGGCTTCTAGAAGAAGGTTGAACTTCAGGTGAGGCTTGAAGGAATTGAGGAGGGAAAGATATCTAGGCAATGGGAATCAGCCAGTGAAAATGCACAAAATTGGAAGATGGAAAGTCTTATCTGCGTTCAGCATCATTGAAACAGCAGAGAACATGATGGGTAAGAAAATCAGGTAGCTTGTAAAATGTTAGAAAACTGAAAATTTTAGAAAAAAAGATTATAATGGGATTAAAAGCCAAACAGGATTTTATATATATTGAACTTGGAACACTGTAGTTTATTGAAGTGTTGTGATGGTTTAGGAAGATCAATTTTATTTTAAATTTTTTTTCTCAATAGAATTCTCTTTTTTCTAAATATCTGTAAAGATAGTTTTGAACATTCATTTTCAGTCTTTTTTGTTTCATATTTTTCTCTTTTTTTTCTCTCTTTTACATTCCTCCCTCCCCAAGATAACAAGCAATCAGATATGGATTATACACATACAATCCTCTTTTAACATATTTCCAAAAATAAAAAAAAAATAAAATTTCTATATTTTTCATATTGTGCAAGAAAAATCAGACCAAAGAGGGGAAAAAAAAATGAGAAAGAAAATGCAAATCAAAAAACTGTGAAAAGAATATGCTTCAATTCACATTCAGCCTCCATAGATATCTGGATTGGATAGCATTTTTCATCCCAAATCTAGTGGAAGTCTCTTGAATCACTGCATTGTCAAGAAAAGCCAAGTCCATCACAGTTGATCATCATATAGTCTTGTTACTGTATATAATGGACTCCTGGTTCTGCTCACTTCATTTCACTTAGCTTCAGGTCATGGAATTCCAGGATTTTCTGACAGTTTGTTGATTATTTCTTAGAGAATAATAATGTTCCCAAAATATTCATATACCATAACTTATTCAGCCATTTCCTAACTGATGGACATCCACTCCATAGGAAGATGAATTTTAAAACTGGTTTTGAGTGAGAGAGATTCAACGTAGATAGACCCACTAGCATTAGTCCATGGGTAAGGTGATAGAGACCTACACCAAGCTGCTGGCCGTGTCAGAGAAGAGAAGGTATATATGAAAGATGTTACAAGGGGAGATAAAAATAAGTCAAAGCATGGAAGGGGGGAGGTGACAGTGAGAAGTCAAGGGTGACAGCTAGGTTGTGAGCATGGGGGTCTTGGGCAGATGGTGGGGCCCTGAACAATAATAGGTGTTTGAGAGGAGTGATAATGAATTTAGTTTTGAAGAATCTCTGCAGACATCCAGTTCAAGAGATCCACTAGGTAGTTAAAGGTGTGAAACTGGAAAATAAGAGATAAGTTAGGACTGGGCAATTAGATCTCCATAAAGATCATTATTGAATTCAGAAGGTAATGAATCCTGGAGATAATGAGATCACCTAGTGAAATAGATCAAAAAAAGGACAGAAACTTGGGCAACATCCACAGTTATCAGGAACAACTTGGCTAAAGATCCAGCAAGGGACTGGAAAATGACTACTGAACTGGACAGGAAGAGAACCAAATAGAGAAGGGTTCTGAAAATTTAGAGAGAAGAAAATATAAGGGGAAAGAGTGATCAGCAATGTCAAAGACTGCAGAGATACCAAGAAGCATGAAGGTTGAAAAAAAGGCTATGAGATTTGGCAATTAAGAGATCATTGATAACTTTGAAAGGAGTGTTTTCAATTAATGATGAATTTGGAAGGTAGACTGCAGAAAGTTAAGAATAAAGTGGGAGGAAAGAAGTAGAGTCACCTAGTAGATTGCATTCTCACAAAAAGGAAAGAGAGAGATCTGATGGACAGATCAAGTGAGCATTTCTCGATGATGGGGAAGATATCCAGGGAAAGATTGAAAATTAATGGGAAAGTAAAGCCAAGTTGCTTTCTACTTGGTATTGCTTTGGTATTTGAGTTTTTACTTTTTTTTTTTAAAAGAAAGGTAGGGCCAATATTTTAATTTCTTAGCTTACTCTGACTCATTGGAAAAATCTGCCAGTCATTTAATTGCTCATCATGTCTCTACGGTCCTCGAATGTATTTTGTTTTTTTCTTTCCCATGCATGTGTTTTTATTTTAGCCAACAACCTTTCTCCTTTATGTCTGGTGCCCTGGCTCAGAGCAATGTAAAATGCTCAGTAAACATATAGTAATAATGATTCAGACAGATGTTTTTGACATAAGTTTTCATAAGTTTTTTTTAATCATTCCAGTTTAAAGAAAGAGTATTTTCCCAAATTAAAATTGATTAAAGCTGTTAGCGTTTTCTTGGAGACCTCTGTTATGGGAAGGTATTTTGGATTTAGAGTTTGGTTTTTCACATTTTTACCAAATTTTAGTTCTACTAAACTTAATTTAGTTCTTTACAAATATAGCCTCTATCCTGCTTACAGATACTATTTCATGGAAGATACAACAGCATGGAGGGATAATTAAATTGGAAGTTGGTCTTTGGTGTCCTAATCAAATTGTACTGCAGTCTCAAAGTTCCTCCTTTAGTACCTCCTTCAAGTACAATAGCTACAGCCATTTTATTTTCACTTTTAAAGGAAGTAACAAGTCCAGTAGAAACACAATTTGGGAAGTCATTTGGGGCCTTTTCCTGTGTGAAAAGAATTACATGGTGTTAAGTTGTTGAGCAGCTGTAGTATTATAACACCATCTAGATGCCCCAGCCACCATCTAAGTACATGACCTAAGGCAAGATATTTTATCTTTGGAGCTTAAGTTTACTCATCTATAAAATGAACATCTTAGACTTTTCCACCTGCAAAGCTTTTTTTTTGGAGGTTTGACAATTAAAGGATTAGTTTTTCAATGAAATAGTCCAGCCTTAGGCAATGATCCACCTTGGAAATGACATAGATAGAATCTGAAATAACTTTTTTTTTTTTTCCTAAAGGGACTCATGTCAAGTAGGAGCAAGGAAGTAGAAGGCAGGTAGGGACAAGAAATAGTAAATTTAGAGCAGAGGTTAGCTGGTAGGTTATATCACAAAATAATGGAAGTGAACACTTAGATCTAGAGTGAGAAAGAATCTGAGAAAGACATCTAGTCTAATGATTTAAGATGAAAAAACTGAAATGCGTGAGATAAAGTGTGTCAAAATATAGAAAGTGTCAAAAGTGGCTCCTGATTAACTTCAAATTCTCAACTTTGAAGACCAAATTTGAAACGTGGGTACTTTTAAAAAAGATAGGTTAAGAACCTGTCAAAATTCATCATCAGATTGTTCATTCTAAGAAGCTAGGAGTAGAGGTAATATATTTTCTCTATGTTTCATTTGTTGGGATTCCAGGTAACTCCTAGTTCCTACGAGGGCCACAACCCTCTTAGGATAGATATAAACTGTAGGCAAACATTATTATGCAACATGCCACAACACCCTTTGGGTTGCAAATAGCTTCACATATATTGTGTAACATGTCAGGAGAATGAATTTATTACTCCTATCAGATTTGCTAAAATGATTGAATGGGAAAATGGCAGATATTAGAGGGAAGAATTGGCATTTTAATTCAGTGTTCTGTCAACTGATGCAGCCATTTTGAAGAGCAATCTGAAATTATGTCCAAAGAGTTGTTGAATTGCCTATACCCTTTGACCCAGCAATACTAGTACTAGGTCTGTTTCTAAAATTGATTAGGGAAAAAGAAGAACCTATATATTTTTTTTAAATAGCTTTTTATTGACAAGTTATATGTATGGGTAATTTTACAGCATTGACAGTTGCCAAACCTTTTGTTCCAATTTTTCCTCTCCTTCCCCCCACCCCCTCCCCTAGATGGCAGGACGACCAGTAGATGTTAAATATATTAAAATATAAATTATATACACAATAAGTATACATGACCAAACCGTTGTTTTGCTGTACAAAAAGAATCGGACTCTGAAATATTGTACAATTAGCCTGTGAAGGAAATCAAAAATGCAGGTGGGCAAAAATATAGGGATTGGGAATTCAATGTCGCTGGGCGTAGCTGGTTCAGTTCATTACTGCTCTATTGGAACTGATTTGGTTGATCTCATTGTTGAGGATGGCCAGGTCCATCAGAATTGATCATCATATAGTATTGTTGTTGGAAGTATATAATGATCTCCTGGCCCTGCTCGTTTCACTCTGCATCAGTTCGTGTAAGTCTCTCCAGGCCTTTCTGAAAGAACCTATATTTTCTAAAATATTTATAGCAACTCTCTTTGTGGTGCCAAAGAACTGAAAATTGCAGAAATGCATATCAATTGGGGAATGGCCGAACAAGTTGTGGTACATGATTGTCATGAAATACTGATCTATAAGAAATAATGAGCTTAAAAGAACATGGGTAGACTTGTATGAAATAATAAAGAGTGAAATGAGCAGAACCAAAAGAACATTGTATACAATAATAGCAATATTGTTTTACTTAAATACTCCCTATAGGAATGTCTCAGGCACTGTGCCTACTTTGTTCACAGTCACTGGTTTTCCAGCCATTCTGACTTAATTAAAAAAAGACATCACTGGGCTCTTGGCAGGTAGTAGTGGTAGTGGCCCCCAATGTTGAACAACAAAGTAATTTTGACTATTATAAATAACCAAATTAACTATAAAGGAACTATGAAGGAAGATGCTTTCTGCATTCTTAGAAAGAATTGATAAATAGAAACATATATAGAATAATTTTATATATTTATACATATATATCTAATGATAGCCATGGGGGTGGGGGAGAAAAAAATTACATGGCAATTTTATTATATTTAAAAGGAATAGCAAGTTTAATTTGTAGTTTGGTATGCATTTTTATTCTGTTATGAAATTCTTATTTTATTTTGTAAATTAAAACATAAAATAAATTATTACCGAGGCCTTCAAATGGTCTAAGCACAATCCCTTCCAAAATAGTTTGCAAAGAACAGAAGTCAACAATTTTAGTCATAGTAAATTATATGCTAAAAACCTCTGTCTTCTTAAATTTAATTTGAAATAGCAAAGTTAGTTTTGTTTCCCCCGGGGTTCATAAGGAGCTTAAATATAGTTTGAGCCAGTACTAATAATCACTCTTTTGTTCAGAGCCTTATTATCTATCCAGATGTTTTTGCACTTTCCCATCCTTTGTTTTTCACTAGGAAAACTACCTTATTAACTGCTCTATGGTCTCCTCCCTCTGACAGAAGTTTCTGTTCCACTCCTTCTTCAATGTATTTGCTGCCTTTTATTCACAAGGTATTCTAATCACCAGATAGCTGCCTTTGAGTTGTTATGGTGATGGAAGTACCTTGCCTATCTGTTCTACCATCTACAAATCTAGGATCATTGCTCTAGAGCTGAAATTGACCCTAAGATGTCACCTCGTCCAATTCTCCCATTTTATAAATCAGGTCATTGAGGCACAAGAAAGTCAGATGTCAGCTCTGCTCTGATTCTAAAGCCAATGTCTATCATCTTGGTTTTCCAATATAAGAACAAATGACACATAAGCACAATATAGCTTTCATTGATTTCCTTTTGTTTTTTTAATTAAAAAATTTTTTATGAAGCTTGGAAAGACTTTCATGAACTATCTGATACCGAGTGATGTGAGCAGAACGAGAACATTGTAATAGCAAGATTATGTGATGATCAACTGTGATGGACTTGGCTCTTTTCAACAGTGAGGTGATTCGAAGCCATTCCAATAGATAGACTTAGGATGGAAAATGTCATCTAATCCAGAGAGCGAACTATGGAGACTGAATGTGGTTCAAAGAATAGTATTTTCACTTTTTTTTTTTTGGTTTGTTTTTTCTTTCTCATAGTTTTTCCTGTTAGGTCTGATTTTTCTTATACAATATGAACAAGATGGAAATATGTTTAAAAGAATTGCACATATTTAACCTATATCAGATTGCTAATTGTCTTTAGGAGGGGGGATGTAAAGAAGGGAGGGAGAAAATTTTGGAACACAAAGTCTTATTAAAATGAATGATGAAAACTATCTTTACATGTTTTTGAAAAAATAAAATACTTTTGAGGAAAAAATAAAAATGCTCCCCCCACCAATTTTTTTTTCTGGTTGTTGTTGTTTGATTAACATCTCAAGCACTATCACATATTACATAATTTTAAACAAAATTTAAATTTTTAGTTTATCACAGATTAAATTTTGCACCATCACCCCCTGTCCTCATCACCCCTTGAAGGCCTTTTCTGGGGATATTGTCTTTCATCCACAACATTTATTTTAAAGTTGTCCTTCATTATTTTGTCTTAAGTTCTAGTGCCAAAAATATATCCCATGTATTCAAGTTCCTACTCTTCAGAGTTAGAATTATGGAAAATTTGGGTATATCCAATATTAAAGGAAGGGAAAAGAATAAGCATTTCTATAATGTCTGCCATGTGTCAGTTACTGTACCTACATTTTTACAAATTATCTCATTTGATCTCTTTGAGATAGGTGTTATTAACCTCATTTTATAGTTGAAGAAATTGAAATAATCAGTAAGTGACTTGCCCAGAACAAGATAACTTAGTACAGAGCTAATAAGTATCTGAGATCTGATTTGAACTTGAGGTCTTCCCAAAATCCAGGCTCAATGCATATGAATTGTAGTAGTGTGACTACTGTCACACTAGTGGGAAATTCATTAAAGGAAGTTAATTGGAACCTGGCTGTGCAGCAAGTAGTCTTGAGTCAATTGGGGTTTTTTAAACTTTTCTTATAGGATCCCCTTTTTAGAAGTGGGTCATCTGGTTACTTCCCTCTTCCACTCCCCCAATCTAAAGATAAAGAAATTGAAGCTCAGAAGTGACTTACAATAAGTGACAAAGCTAGGTTTATAACCTACATCTTCAAAATCAGTGCTTATTTTTTGTTTTTGGTACTATATCATATTGTCTCATGTCCATCCTCCTCTTTTTTTATTTTAAAAATGTTGCTTAATAAATATTTTGAGAACATTACTATGATCTTGGAGCTTTTTAGTCAACCAATACCAATCCAGAAAGAATGACATAAGGAAAAAAAGTAAAAGAAGTATACATGTGTGCGCTCCATACTTACCCTGGAAAAACAAAGCAGGTCAATGTTTAAGGCAGTTCTTCAGGGAATAAAATAAGCAATTAAGAGAAATTGGTTTTTTGTTTGTTTTTAGTAACTCAAAAATGGTATGTGTTGGGGGATAGCTAGAACTAGGCAAAGTGGATAAAGCAACTGCCCTAGACTCAGGCCTTAAATACTTAACACTTGCTAGCTGTGTGATCCTAGGCTTAACCCCACTTAATCCCAGATGCCTCTCAAAAAAATCCCATCAAAAAAAAAGAGAGAAAAAAATGGTACTGATCCTTGTGATGACAATAGTCTTTCAGCAAATGGTAGAGAGATTTTGTTAATACTGATTGTTTTCCCAGAATTTAAAAAATATATTCATATGTATATAATATGTATGGTAAACAAAGTAGCATAGTTTTTGTTTTTAGGATTTCAGAGAGTTGTATTATTAAATGGAGCACTGAAAGAGCTTCTCCCTTTCCTTTCCTCTAGGCAGAAGTGTACCATATATATTCCCAGACCAATCTTAAAAAGTGATAGAACAGGATGTCTTCTTAAAGGGGAAGTGATAGCAAACCACTGCATAGACAGTCATATCATTGAAAGGAGATTGAAAAACCTTCTACTTCATTCCCTTTCCTCCAAGCAGAAGTGTACCTTATGTGTCCCAAGCTAAGTTTGTTGACAACTCTTTTTTAAAAGATGGTAAAACAGAATGTCTGTTCTTTTCTTCAGAGAAAAATAATGATGGCAAACTACTGATTATCAGTTAAAATATCCTCTTGGGAAAAATAGTTTAAAAGAAAGGGTTCAAACTCAACAATAAGCATTTACTAAATACCTAATAATATCTAATTTTTTGTGCTAAATGCTATGAATAATCTGGAAAATAAAATGATTCCGTGCCTGGCCTGAAGTAGCTTACTGTCTTGGTGGTGGAAAAGATAGACTTAAAATCTGTAATAGAAATTCCTGTTTGCTTAGGAGGTCAGTAAATAGGAGTGTAAGAGATTAAAAGAAGGGAGGCTAGGAGGGAGTGGGAAGTTAGAAGATATCATAAACAAAGCAGTATTTGGACTTGGAATGGAAAACTCCAATCACATCCAAAGAGAGAATTGTCAGATTGAATGTGGATTGAAGTATAGTATATTCAACTTTTTGTTTGTTTGTTAATTTTTTTCCTTTTGGTCTGATTTTTCTTATACAACATGACAATTATAGAAATATTTTTAAAAGTATTGTACATATTTAACCTGAGGAGGTAAAAAAAATTTTAGAACACCAAGTTTTATAAAAATGAATACTGAAAATTATTTTTACATGTATTTGGAAAAATAAAATACATTTTTAACTGAGACACTAATACATTGTTGGTGGAATTGTGAATTGATCTAGCCATTCTGGAGAGCAACATGGAACTATACCCAAAGGGCTATCAAACTGTGCATACCCTTTGATTGATTCAACAGTGTCTCTACTGGGCCTATATCTCAAAGAAATCATAAAAAAAGGGAAAAGGACCCAGATGTGCAAAAGTGTTTGTAGCAGCCCTTTTTATGTTGGCAAGGAATTGGAAACTGAGTAGATGCCCATCACTTGGAGAGTGCCTAAATAAGTTATGGCATATAAATGTTATAGAATATTATTATTCTATAAGAAACAATCAGCAGGATGATCTCAGAGAGTTCTGGAGCGACTTAGATGAACTTATGCTGAGTGAAGTGAGTAAAACCAGGAAAACATTGTACATAACAACACCAAGATTATATGATAATCAATTCTGATGGACATGGCTCTTTTCAACAGCAAGATAATATAGGCCCATTCCAGTAATGTCATGATGGAGAGAATCAACTGCATCCAAAAGACTATGGGAACTGAATTTTGATCGCAACCTAGTATTTTCCACCTTTTTGTTGTTGTTTATTTGCATTTTGTTTTCTTTCCCATCTTTTTTTCCTTTTTGATCTGATTTTTCTTGTGAAGCATGATAATTGTGGAAATATATAGAAGAATTGCACAAGTTTAACATATATTGGATTACTTGCCATTTAGAGGAGAGGAAGCGGGGAAGGAAAGAGAAAAATTTGGAACACAAGGTTTTGCAAGGGTGAATGTTGAAAATGATCTGTGCATATGTTTTGAAAACAAAAGGCTTTAATCAAAAAGAAGAAAAAAGAAAATACATTTTAAAAAAAAATTTGAAAAATATTTCAACATATTGAGTTATGGAGATAGTTTATTCCAGTCCTGGGGAAATCTCTGCCCATTTTTTATTCATATAAAATATTTTCTTTTTCCCATATTATATTTTTAAACAATTTTTTTTTTTTAGCATTTGAGTTTTGTTTATTTGTTGTTTTGAGTTCTAACTCAAAACACTTTCCTTCTTCACTTCCCCCCTCCCAGAAATAGTGAGCAACCAGATACAGGTTATATAGCCTGTTCATTTATTCTACCCCTCTCAATGTCTGTAGTAAATGGCTTTGGAAGATAAACTTTGTGTTTAAGAATCATTCCCAATTGTGGTAATTTAAAATTTTCTCTCTATTTTTTTTCTTTTGAGGATTAACTTTCTTTTCCTCTGCTGTCTCCATTAGAGACTCAGAAATCTGTCTCTGACACTCTGATGTTCAACATTTCTGTCAACAATATAGATAAAAAGGTGTCAGTGGTATCTTAATAAATTTGTAGACAAGAGTTGGGAGGGATAGCTAAAACACTAATTAATACAATATGGATCCAAAAAGATCTCTACAAGGTAGGGCAAGCTAATAGATTGAAATGTGACTTGGCAATTCAGTTAACTTCTTCAGGCCTCTTCATTGATACAATACATTGATACAACCAAATACAATGTAATTGGTTTACATGACTTCTGAGGTCCCTTTAAGATTTACATCTATATCTTATGATCCATGGTCCTTGCAAACAAATGATTTTCCTTCTGGATGAACTGCATATGAATTCCTCATTTTTATTCATATTTCATCCCCAATATTAATCTATCTTAGTAACACAGAATTTATAATAGGTTAGTCTTTTTAAAAATTATTTTGAGGTCAAATATTGTCCTCAGTCTTAAATGAATGATAAACCCAATGGATTCCTTCCCCTTCCTTTTTTTTCCTAAAAAAATTTTTGTTTAGTATTTTATTTCCCCCCAGTTACATATAAAACAATTTTTTTTACATTTATTTTTAAAAGTTTGAGTTCCAAATTCTCTCACTCCTTCCCTCATTGAGAAGGCAAACAATTTTATATAGGTTATACATGTGTAGTCATGCAAAACATATTTCCATATTAGTCATGTTGTCAAAGAAAACATAGACCAGAAAAAAAAAAAAAAAAACCTCTAGAAAGATAAAGAAAAAAAAAAAGGTATGCTTCTATCTGTATTCAGATACCATCAGTTCTTTATCTGGGAATGGATAGCATTATTCATCATAGTCCTTCAGAATTGTCTTGGATCATTGTATTGCTGAGAAGAGATTGTCTGTCAGATTATCTATGTACTGACTGTTAATCAGCAACAGCTGATTGTCTAATTGTTATACATGTCACTTTGCATCAGCTTCTCTAAGTCCAGGTTTTCTGACAGCATCCTGCTCATAATTTCTTATAGAAAAGTAACATTCTATCATAAGTTTGTTCAGCCATTTTGCCCAATTGATAGGTACCATTCAATTCCAGTTCTTCACTACCAGAAAAGAATTACTATAAATATTTTTGTATATATTGGTCCTTTTCATTTAAAACATTTTTTAAAATCTCTTTTGAGATACAGACCAAGTAGTGGTACTGCTAGGTCAAGGGGTAATCAGAGTTTTACAAACCTTTGGACATAGTTCCAATTTGCTTTACAGAATGGTTGAATCAGGTCACAACTCTACCAACAGTTCATTAATGTCCCGTTTTTTCCCACATCCCCTAGAATACTTGTCATTTTTCTTTTCTGTCCTATTAGCCAATCTAATGAGGTAATACCTCCAAATAGTTTTAATTTGCATTTCTTTGATCGATAGTGATTTATAGCATTTTTTTCCCATATGGCTATAATTAGTTTTGATTACTTCATCTGAAAACTTCATGGATTTTGATCATTTGTCAATCTGACTATCTCCGCCCCCAGTCTGTCCTCCTTTCTGTCATTTCCCCCTACCTAATTCCCCCTCTCCCCCCCCCACTCCCAGACCAATTCTGTTATCCCCTTCTCATCCTCCTTTCCTGTATGGTAAGATATATTTCTATATCCAGTTGAATGTGTATGTTATTCCCTCTTTGAGTCAATTCAAATGTGAGTAAGGTTTACTCATTCCTTCTCACCTCCCTCATCTTTCCTTTTTTTTACCTCTTTTATGTGAGATCATTTGTCTATCTTTCCCTTTCTTCCAGTGCATTTTTCTTTCCTCCCTTAATTTTATTTTATTTTTTTAGATATCATCCCTTCATATTCAACTCATATCTGGGTCCTCTGTTCATAGATATACATACAAACATAAGTATATACATACATACATATACTATTCCCTCTAACTCCCAGAAATACCTTTTACCTAATGTAGTAAAAATGTGTATGTTTGAGTCCTTTAATTGAATTACAATAAAGATTTTAATTGGACACAGTTTCAGAATGTGACTCACATTTCCTCTTTAAGCTATTTTTACTAAGCTCATCTTTTGCATCTGGATATGTAATCATTTGTTCATCTATTACTATTTCACATACTGACTACTCTTTAGTTTTACTCTATTCAAATATAACCTTTTTAGTTGAAAAATTTATTTTGAAATATTTCAGTAAATTGGTGGTTAACATAAATTCTTGACCATTTGACATATTCCAGCCCTTAGAGTTTTTAACAAAAGAGTTAATGCTTTCACTGAACTCTTAAAAGCACTTCAACTGTGGGAAATATTGACAGTGTTTATTTGATTTCCAGGAATGTAAACATTTTTTAAAAATTAGTTCCCATATATGATATTAGGGAACTGCTTCTAAGGAAATAACTTCTGGCCTCCCGCAAAAGTATGTTTGAAGGAGTGTCATTTCCTTTGTTCTCAGGAATAGATTTAGTCTTAAACTGGAATTCAGACCCACATATTTGTGGTCTTAAAGATTTAATGCACTCTTCCTGATAATATTATCTTGTGTACACTAAATTGTGTCCTTCAAATAGAATGTATAGAATAGAATATTTTATAATAATACAATAATATAGAATTAAGTTCTTTGAGAATAGACAGTTTTGTTTTTTCATATCTCTAGCACTTAGCATTAGGACTTTTGCGTATAGTCAGTGCTTAATATGTATTGAATTATAAGCAACTTCATGCTGAGCATGTGTTTTCCACAGTCAATCTTACTGTTCATAGAATCCTAGATGTAGGAACAAATTTAGAGATCATTTGGTCATTATTGTAGAGGCTTATTCTGAGATGGGTGCCCATAGAATCATGGTTAAGAGTTTGGGGTTTAAGGACACATACCACAGTACTAATTAGAAGTACCTGTTTGACAACAAAAGTATTATTAGAGATAAGTTATTCTTGTAGACTGTCTAGAAAAACAAATTACTATGGATAACATTTTTTTATTGGAAGATGCTTTCTGGGTTCCATAAAAGTAACCTTAAAATTAATTTGGGGATTTAAGTATTAGGAAAACAGTTCTTTTGATTCAAAAAATTCAAATTATAGATGAATTTTAAATTCTACTTTGTATGTAATATGTTATTTAATATATTATGCAGTACTTAAGTAGAGTTACAATTTGCCACGAATGGAGGAAATCACCTCTACTGATGCATTATGATTCTACCAAATAAATAAAAATTAAAATCAGGCAAATCCTTCTGTGTTGGTATTTTATTAATGACTTACTTTAGCATTATAGTGCATTGAAGCTGGGAGTAAACATCTAATCCAATTCTAAGAAGTTAAGTGAGGTAGCCAAGGTCACATAGTCTATGGCACAACTAGGTTCTTATATCACTAGTCAATTGCTTTTTGAATGGAGCAAAAAAGGGGGAAAGTTGCAAATAAAAGTATTTGGTTTTTTTAAACTAGAAATAATAATTAAGTGATTTAGGTAGTCTGGGCTCTAACATTAACTGTTATTTTCTACTTGTGTGATCTTGAGGAAGTTTCTTAATGTCTCCAGTCAGTGAAATGAAAGAGTTGAGTAAGATGACCTCTTATGACCTTGAAAGCTCTTAAATATGTGATCCTCTGAAATTTTTGGATGCCTAAGGAAGGCAAGGGTTGTTCAACTTCTTGTTAATATTATTAAGTTAATATTATCCATTATTTCCTCTCAGTATCATCCCAGCCATCCTGTTTGTCCTCCTTCACCAATCCTCCCTATTCTGAGAATAGTAATCTTAGTAATACTAAATTTCCTGGAAAGCTCATGTCAACTATTTGCCCAATGATTTCAATCATGATGCCCTTTGAATATTGGAAAATTCTCATTCTTTCACCTCCTATCTCCTCACTCCCACCGTCTTAGCTATATTGTCATTCCTGATTAAAATGTAAACACTTTGAGGGCTTGTGGTTTTGCCTAGCACATAGCAATCACTCTAATTTTTTCATTAGAATCTCATGTTATATGTTTATAAAGTGTTTCTCAACACTGCTTAAGTACAGAACAATTTGGGTAGGGGTAGATCGCTGTCATTCTGAGAATTAAAATGATCTGTACAAAGTTAAGTGAAAGCCAGGACAAGAAGATGACAGACAGGATTCATGCTGAGTACCAGCCCTTCCAGAACAGACATAGGCCCAAGGGTATTCAGTCCAGAAGGCTGCTTCTCTGGTCCTGACTAGATTTCATCTCAGGACAGGCAACTACTGAAGACAGAGTTCAGTATGGGAAGAAAGGGAATGAAAGCAAGGTATTCTTATGCCCATTACCCCTTCAGTATCTTTTCCTTCGTGACTGGTAGGTATTGCCCAATTACTTGGAGATAAATTATTTTCCTTGTCGAAGGTTAAAATGTGTTTCTAATCTCGGGGAGGAGCCAGGTGTAAAAGGCAGTGGAGAGTATAAAGAAATTCTCTATTCATGGAAGAGAGAGACAGGCTCTTACCAACTGAGACATTCTCATAAGGGCATAAATACCATGGGATGAAAGGATCACAAATCTGTTTATTATGCAGATGACAAGTGATAAAGGGGCCTTTATGAAATTTTTGCATGATGATCCAGGATTTAAACTTAGCCACAAGTTAACTTTATTTCCAAGTACTATGAAATCCCAGAATATTAGAGCTACTTGAATGTAGTTGTGAATTAAGAAAATATCCCACAACTGATTATAAATAGCTTTTTAATTTACCTACTGTTTCAAATTATTTGTGCTGCTCTTCCATTCTGTAATTAGTGTGAGTGATCAGAAATTGACTACAAATTGAGTAAAAGCATTTAAGCAATAGGGTTGCTGAGGGAATTCAGTGCAATATAGTATTGTTTTATTTTTTTTTTAAATTCCAAGATGATGATTATTAACTTAATCTTTGTAACACAAGGTTTTGCAAAAGTGAATGTTGAATGTTGAAATCTATCTTTTCATGTATTTGGAAAAATAAAATGCTATTTAAAAAAACAACAACAAGAAAAGATTTTCTTCCTTTCTTTAGGACTTTGGCATTTGCTGCCTCTTTAGAGTCTGGGCTGCCAAAAAAATCTACAGAGTTTACTTAGTCTGAGGAAGGCACAGAAAGGACACACAAGCTAAGGCATGTTGATTGCTATAGTAAATGATTGTTTTGATTTCGGTTTCTTTTAGGCCATGAAATTTTAGGTATCTTTCAGAGGTGATGACTTGGCAAGCATCAATAAAGGGAGTTGTTTTGGTTATTGAACATGGCAGAAAAGAATGTAAAGATGTTGATACTTGTGAAAAATAAAGCAGGGATGAGAAGAGATGGTGAGCATGGCACTCAGAAAATGAAGAGATTTTTTTTATCCAATCATAGAAGAAAAGTGGTTTCTGAAGGTATTTTACTGGAGAAACTGCCACAGAGGTCAACAATAAGTCATTAGGCATTTATCAAGCCCTTACTATGTACCAGGCATTCTGCAAAACCTTGAAGTATGAAGAAAAGTAAAAAGTTTCTGATCTCTAGCAGATCACTATCTAATGGAAGAGATAACATGCAGAGAACTATGAAAGAGCAAGATAAATGTAAACTGGAAGCATTAGCATGAAGGGGTGGAGATGGAGGGAAGGGAGTACCAGGAAAGGCTTCTTGCAAAAAGTGAGATTTGAGTAGTTTTGAAGAAGTCAAGAGGGGAAGAAGAGGAAGAAGAACATGGGGGACTACCAGAGGCAGAGTAGAAAAGTAGTGTCCTATATGTGAGGAATAGCAAGGTCATTGCTGGGTGGAAAACTACATTCATATTGTTCAGGCATTTCAGTCATGTATGACTCTTCGTAATCCCCTTTGCAGTTTTCTTGGCAAAGATACAAGAAGTGATTTGCCATTTCCTTCTCCAGCTCATTTTATTGAAACAAACAGGTTTTAGTGATTTACCCAGGGTCTAAAGCCAGATTTGAATTCAGGAAGATGACTAGAATATGAGCAGAAATGGGGATACACTTGAGATAGTATGACCAACCAGCCAACAGGCTAATATAGTCCAGTTATGAGATGAAGAGGGTCTACAGTAAGATGATGGCTTTATCAAAGGAAAAAACACAGATACAAGAAATGTTGCAAAGACAGAAATGACGGGGTTTGGCAACAAACTGGATACAGGGAAGTGAGAGACCATAAAGAGTCAAGGATAGTACCCCACTTGTGAGCCTGGGTGATTAGGAAGATAGTGATAGCTTTGACAGCAATAGGCAAGTTTGGAAGAGATGCTAGAGAGAAATAACGTATATTTTGGATTTCTGTTGGGCCACAGTTCTCTTTTATTATCCTGACTCAGTTTCCCTAAATTGTTCTGCTTCAGTTTCCCTAATTGTTCTGCCTCAGTTTATAATTGTCCTGCTCGGACCAGGAGATCATTATATACTTCAACAACAATACTATATGATGACCAGTTCTGATGGACCAGGCCATCCTCAGCAACGAGATCAACCAAATCATTTCTAATGGAGCAGTAATGAACTGAACCAGCTATGCCCAGAAAAAGAACTCTGGGAGATGACTAAAAACCATTACATTGAATTCCCAATCCCTATATTTATGCAAACCTGCATTTTTAATTTCCTTCACAAGCTAATTGTACAATATTTCAGAGTCTGATTCTTTTTGTACAGCAAAATAACGTTTTGGTCATGTATACTTATTGTGTATCTAATTTATATTTTAATATATTTAACATCTACTGGTCATCCTGCCATCTAGGGGAGGGGGTGGGGGGGTAAGAGGTAAAAAATTGGAACAAGAGGTTTGGCAATTGTTAATGCTGTAAAGTTACCCATGCATATAACTTGTAAATAAAAGGCTATTAAATTAAATATATATATATATATATATAAAATTGTCCTGCTCAATCCTGTAAAACCTCCCCTCCCTTTTATCAGAATATTTGATAAGGATAAAAGATCTTATGTTTTAGAATATCAGAATGCCTCTCTCCATCCCAAGCTATCTGAATATCAGATACCGTCTTATCAAGATGCCTCTCCCCATCTCGGGGTACCTCCCCCCATTAGGTCATTCCCATCCGTGGCTCACCCCACCCTGTCAGAGTCTCCTTCTCACTCTCAGCACCCTGACTCCGCCCCCACTTCGGTCTACCCCCTGTATCTGAGCCACATGTATCTATGTCAGTGAGAACTCACATTGTTTGCTGGATTCTTGGAGACGATAGTCTCATTCAGCCTCAGACCAAACCATGGATCCATTTGATCCCAGTAAATCTCTCCCTTTCAAATAAAATATTAAAATTTTCTCTATCTTGCCTCAGTTTCTCTGGCATTACATTCAAGAGAGAGACTGGTATCATGACGAGCACATGGCTTCCATGTGCTAGCTGGTTCAAAGGATGCTTGGCAGTCTTCCCACCTCTCTCCCGGAAGCACCTTCACAGACTTATGTTTAATGTTATGTCCTCCACGTTTATAGGGAATCAATAACAAGAATTGTCCATTTGAGTAATATTTCCGTGCCTTTTAAAAATCTGTAGTTGGAGATATTATCAGCAACATTATCCCAGAGTATTTTATGCAAGGACTCATGTATTAAATTCCCACTGTGTTTCATTTCCAGGAAAAAATGTATGCTTATGAATGCGAATACTCTTATCAGACAATGAATACTATGTAACCAATTCATTTCCCTTTTTACTTTAGCAGCCAAGAAACTTGGAACCAAATTTAGTGCCCAAAAGTAGTAATTAATTCATTTCAAATGTCTTTTAACGGGAAACTTATTCCCCTGTGGTCTTTGTTTGCTTGTTTTTATTCTTTAATTGTTCTATTTTGACTATTTTAAAGTTGATAGGGCAAGTAGATTGTAAACAAAAGCAGTATATAATCAAAAGATCAGAATCTTAGATATGACTGACTAAAGGAAGCAATGCTTATGAAAGCATGAGAGAGAGAGAAATGGAAAGAGACTTGTTTTAGATGTGGGACACATAAGAAATGACATTGAACTATTTAAAGGCTGGAGAGTGACATTTTTGAAGGTATTGGCCTGTAAACATTATACAAAAAGAATGAAAAGAGGGTGAACAAGTATTAGGGTAAAGGAAAATGAGTTTAGATAGGTTGGTGGGTAGTAAAAGTAGTAGGAGAGCAGTAGCTGCTAACATTTATAGAACACTTACTATGTGCCAGGTATTGTGTTAAGCTCTTTACAATTATCCCATTTAATTATCACAAAATCTTTGGAGCTAAATGCAATTATTATCCTTATTTTTACAATTGAGAAGACTAAGTCAAACAGAGCTTAAGTGACCTTGCCCAGGATCACACAGTAAGTGTCTGAACCTGCTTTTGAACTCTTTTTCCTCACTCCAGGCCCACTATCTAGATGCCTATATAAAATCCATTTATTATTAGAGATGGTGTTCCATAGCAGTTAGACTTATTAGATATTGGGGGTGGAGAAATTGAATGAACGTGACTGATTTCAGGGGACTATTATTTATTTCAAAGGGGAAGGAATTAGTTCAGATTAAGAAAGGATCTAAGAGGGAGAGATTCCCAAATATAAATGAAATCAGACAACTTAGAAATAATAGATATATATCCATTTAGATAACAATGTATAAAATATATTTAATTTGATTTTTTTGTGTTTGTGGAACACTTTTTCTTGTAAAGAGAAAAAAATGGCACTAAAATTTGTGGGTAAAATAAGGTTGGCTCCTTTCCCAAGCCTTTGAAACATATCTTGGAAATGTGTTTAAATAACAGGATAAAGGAAAGAGGTTCACAGATCTCTGGTTCCATCTGCTGGAATAAAGCAAGAAAGATCTCTGAAGAGCATTTTTTGTGCTTTCAGGAGTAGATTTTTAAAAATATTTATTTATATCCTTTGTCTTTACATCATCTTCATTACCAAGTATATTTCTCCCATCACACACACATACACCCCTACCAAGAAAGTCTTTTCTTATAACAAAAAATAAAAGAGAAAGAGGGGGGTTAATCAGTTTAGCAAAATTAGCCATCAACTAATTCTAATTGTGTATATGCATTATTTCACATTTCTCCCTCAGTAGGGAAAAAGAAGTACATTCTGTCATTACTTCTCTTGACCAAGATTAACCTTGGTCATTATAATTATACAGTCTCCAATTTCCTGTTTTATTTTTGCCATTGTTTTTCCTATTTACCTTGTTGTAGTCTCTATGTATTGTTTTCCTGGTCCTAATTCTTTTCCTCTTCATCAACGTATATGTCTTCCTGTGTTCTTGTTGTTCATTTGTTTCAGTCATGTCCAATTCTTTGTTTTGTTTTGTTTTGTTTTGTTTTGTTTGAGGCAATTGGGATTAACTTCCCAAGGTCACATAGCTAGGAAGTGTTAAGTGTCTGAGAATGGATTTGAACTCAGGTTCTCCTGACTCCAGGGTTAGTGCTCTATCCTCTGTGCCATCTAATTGCCCCTGTCCAATTCTTTGTGACCCTTTCTTTGCCAAAATATTGGAATGGTTTGCCATTTCCTTTTTAGCTCATTTTACAGATGAGGAAACTGAAGCAAACAGAATTATGTGACTTGTTCAGGGTCATATAGCTAATAAGTATTTTGAGTTTGGATCTGAAGTAAATTCCTAGTAGTTTTATTTTAAGGAGAGCACATACTTCTTTGGACTTTAGATTTTTCTTTCACATGAACTACCCACTTATTAAGATTTTAGCTAAAGGAACAAATTCAGAAACTTTCCTCGAGAGAGAATTCCATATCCTGGAGACTGCAACTTGGAATGTTGCTGGACTGCTTTGTTTCTCCCTGAGGTAGATAGACTATCAACTCTTTATGAATGGCTATGGAACCTAAGGCTATCCCCGAGAGAGCCTGCAGCTTTCCTACAAATAGCTTTTTATCTCCAACTTCCTAATATATGCATCCTTACCTCGTTTTTTTTCCCTGCTCATCACTCTGCATTCCCCTTCCAAAAGAGGGAACAAACACATATGTGTATGTGTGTGCGCACACACACACACACATCTTCAAGTGCAAAATAAACACATTGATTTTTAAGTTCTTTTTTAGCTGGTTTGAATATTAAGTGAGAACCCTAAACTCATTCCCTTGTAGCTGAACGTGAAAGAGTGATATATGAAATGAAAGAGTGATACATGTGGTCTTTTTTCTGCACATAATAATTATATTCTACTCTAGTCATCATTCTCATAAAATGTTAGAGCTGGAAGGGGTTCTCCAGATTATGTCGTCTGCCCTATCCTCTAATTCTGTGTGTAAATTTGAGACCTAAATAAGTGAATAACTCACAGAAGTAGAATCCAGGTCTTCTTACTCTCAGTTTTAATGTTCTCTGCAGAAAAATTCTAGAGAATCCAAATTCTAACCCTAGCTATCTTACTAATGCTGTCATCTTTCTTCTTTGTGTCCCATTTTCTTGTGTATAGAATAAAATGGGATAGCTAGGAGCCACAGTGCCAGCCTTGGAGTCAGGGGGACCTGAATTTAAATTCAATTTTAGATATTTTCTATCTGTGTGACCCTAGACAAACCACTTAACCCTGTTTGCCTCAGTTTCCTTATCTGTAAAATGAGCTGGAGAAGGAAATGGCAAACCACTCCAGTATTTTTGCCAAGGAAACCTCAAAATAGGTCATGAAGAGTCGGACACAATTAAGCAACTACACACTACAAAAATACATTTTCTTAGGCACATCCTACTTGTCACTTAAACTCTCAGTTGCTAGAGTAGAGTATTTAAGGATGTAAGTTGTACTCTGAGGTACCATTTAGATTGGCTAAGATTGGCTGAAATAACAGAAAAAGAAAATGGTAAATGTTGGAGGGGATGTGGGAAAACTGGGACACTAATACATTGTTGGTGGAATTGTGAAATGATCCAAACATTTTGAAAAGCAATTTGGAACCATGTCCAAAGGGCTATCAAACTGTGCATATTCTTTAATATTCCCTCTTCTAGTTCTGTATCTCAAAGAGATCATAAAAGAGGGGGGAACCCTTTTCCCTCTTTTGCAAAATTGCAAAAATGTTTGTAGCAGCCCTTTTTGTTGTGGCAAAGAACTGGAAATTGAGTGGATGCCCATCAATTGGGGAATGGTTGAATAAATTATAGTATATGAATATAATAGAACGTTATTGTTAAGACTTACATGAGCTGATGCTGAGTAAAGTGAACAGAATCAGAAGAACACTGTACACAGTTACAAGATTATGTGATGATCAATTATGATGGACTTGGCTCTTTTCAACAATAAGTGATTCAAGATTTGTGATGTAAATAGCCATTCACATCCAGAGAAAGAACTATGGAGACTGAATGTGGATCAAAGAACAGTGTTTTCACCTTTTTTGTTTGTTTGCTTGTTTTTTTTTTTTCTTTTGATCTGATTTTGTACAACAAGACAAATATGGAAGTATGTTTAAAAGAATTGCACATATTTAATCTACATCAGGGAGATGTGTTTGCTATTTTAGGAAGAAGGGAAGGGGGGAGGAGAAAAATTTGGAACACAAAATTTTGCAAAAATGCATGTTGAAAACTATCTTTGCATGTATTTGGAAAATAAAATACTATTAAAAATTTTTTAAAGAATGTAAGTTGTAGAGAAGGGGCTGGTTTCTTTGTAGAGGTAACTTCCTCATGAGATTTTCCTTTTCAAATATAAGCACATATCCTTTTTGTGTTCCTGTCTTTTTTAGCCTTAACTTGGTTTACTTGTGTATTTCTTCATCTCAGGCTATTCAAAAGAATTTATCACATTTCAGAACAAAGAGAAGTAGCTGTAAAAATTGCTAAAATGGCATAGAACCAAGGCATATGTTCATTCTCTTCCAATGGAAAATTGAACCATTTCCCCCATGTATATTAGTGAATGATGATGTATCTCTAGTAAAAGGAAGGTAAAGTTGAACCTGGGAGAAAAACATGTCTTAGGTCTAGCAATAATTTCCTAAATGGTAACATCATTCACTGCAAGCAAGTCCAGAATAGTGAATTCTAAGTTCTTTTCCTATTACTTACCTACTTATGTAACATTGACCCATTCATTTTCCTTCTCTGGGTTTCCTAATGTGTGAAATAAAAAATATTGAACCAGGTGATTGCTTCCAGTTATTACATGCTATGATCTTTAAGCAATGCAATATTTACTCATAAAAACACTACTCTAAATTGCACATGTTTAATCTATATGAAATTGTTTGCTATCTTGGGGAGATGGAAGGAGAGAGAGGAAGAAAAATTTGGAACACAAAGTTTTGCAAAAGAGGTGAATGTTGAAACTATCTTTGAATATATTTGGAAAAATAAAATACTATTTTAAAAAGAATACCACTCTAAGAGCAACTTCGAAAGACTTTGGAATTCTGATCAGTACTATGGGGATGGCTAATTACAACTTCCCAGTGCTGGACATTTGTTTTGCCAACTTGTGTTACAACCATGATTGTAAAACTTTAATTTCTCTTGCTTTTTATGAGGACAGGGGACTTTGGAAAGAGGAAATGAGACCTGATAATAAAATAAAATTGAATGAAAAAGATACCACTGTAATACTAAGAGGTATTATAGAATTTCCCTGTTATATTCAAAGTGAAACAGATCAAGGGAATCAGCATTTATAGGGAGGAGAATTAATTACTTATGAGGTTTTCTTGTGGCCTTAACCAAAGAATCCTTGATCCTTCATTGGAAATTTGGCATTGAGGAGTCCCAGGAGGTTTTCCCATTCAGGCATTCTTGTGCAAAGGTCTATGGAGAAACGGGCATCATTTTTCTTTTCATGGTATCTGTCAAATGTATTTAAGGGAGAGATTGAAAGGTTTTGAAACGTTAAGTTCCCACTTCTAAGTGAGAGGGAGACTAGTGTCTTAGCTGAACCTGGAATATTTTAATAAACCTGGACAGCATTATACTGACTTGTTAAATATGATTTTTAAGGCACTTAACATACAGACGTTAAAGACTGGCCCATGGGGCAAATTCTGTCATAGGCAAGCTCTTGCCTGGAATGAGGACTTCATAGTACTTTTGGGCCATTTCTCGATGATACTGCCATACATAGTCCATCTCAGCTCTGGTTTGTGTTGTCTTCCTTCATTTCCTCTCTTGATTTCTTCTATTTATGCCTGGCACATAGGAAGTACATTGTTAATTTAATCATGAGACTTAGGGGACACTGAACAGATGTCTCATAAGAGTCTCACTGGACAAAACATTTAAGGTATATTCTCTGAAGCCTTTTAAACTGATAAACTAGCAGTTTGTCCTTCTATTCTTATTTCTAGTTCTTTGCTACCACAAAAAGTTCTATAGCCTTTTCCCTCTTTTATTGATGCCTTTTGCTTATAGATCACATTTATTTCTGAATAGATCCTTTTTCCTTCCCCCATCCAAGTAACCTTCTTTTATAGCAAGACTAAAAAAGAAAGAAAGAAAAAATTCAGGAAAACCAACCCATACATTTACTATTTATTGATGTAATGCTAGAGAAACTGAGGCAAGACAGAGATTAGTTTTTAATATTTTAATTGTGGAGAGTTTAGACTAGCTGCTGTTTTAGGCTAGTGGGCTATATGGGACCCTTGTCCAAAGCATTCAACAGCTAGCACCTAAGGCAGGGAACTTATATAGTTACAATCTTATAGGGGAAATAAAGGCAGATAAGGGGGAGCGAGGACATTGAGGGAGCTGAGAAACCATAATTCGCCATAATTCTAGGAAAGAATCATAATTTAGTCCTGACAGGTCAAGATAAGATCAAGAGCTGGAGACAGCAGCCAGGGGCAGTATTCAAATGGAGGAGGAATTATCCCAGCAAGTTTTGAAATAAGACTCCTGGAGTTTTATGACTCAATGGTATGTCTAGGCTTCTTTATTGACTAAATTCTCCCAATCCTAATGGCAAGGGAGGGGGGGGGGGGGGGTATAATAATTTTATTTAGGGCATTACATTGGCACAAGCAATCATCTATATCCATTGTCTCCCACCTCTGTCATGAGTGAAGGACAAGTCAAAGACTGACTTTGTTTCTCAACATTGTTCCTATTTGTTATTTCTTACAACATAATAATTATTCTATTAAATTCATGGTGCTTATTCTTTGCTATCATAAAAAATGCTGCAATGGATATTTTGATAGGTTTAGAAACTTTTATCTTTGTCTACTTTGAGGTTTATGTGGAATATCTGGGTCAAAGGAGATGGATGTTTTAGTCAACTAAAAAAAAAAAAGATTATCATTTCAAATAGCATTTTTGTTTTGAGGCAATTGGGATTAAGTGATTAGCCTAGGGTCACACAGTAGGTATTATTAAGTGGCTGAGATCAGATATGAACTCAGATCCTCCTGATTCCAGGGTTGGTACTCTATCTACTATACCAAAACTATTTTACATATTTATCTTAATTAGATGAGAAACCATTACTTGGTATAATTCTATGATTAGTGTATTAACATGTCTTTCTTCCTATAACACTACATTAACTGTTCTCTCTCTCTTTTTTTTTTTTTTGTCATCTTTGCCAGTTTTCTGTGTGTGAAATCAAATCTCAGAATTGTATTAATTTGGATTTCTTTTATTAAGAGAACTATCTTTAATATAATTAATAGTATGCAATTCTTTAGGCAACTGTATTTATTTGCCAATTTTTTATCCAATGGGATATGTTTGTTGTTTGTGTTAATTCTTTATATATTTTGGTTATCTGCCATTTGCCAGAGATTTAATACAATGACATGCCCCCTACAAGTTCTCTTTTTATCCTGTTTGTATTCCTTTTCTCTGAGCAGAAATGCTTCAATTTTATTCAAATGAGGTTCTTTATTTGGTCTTTTGTGATCTATCTGTTGTTTAGTCCTTCTATCAATTTGTGAAAGATACCTCTGACTATTTTTCTTCAGTTCTTTGATGATGTTATGTTTTGATGATATGAATATCCATTTAGAATTGATTGTGGGATAAGATGTTGACCTAAACCTAATTTTTGCCACACCGTTTTCCAGTTTTCATAACAGTTCTTATTAAATAAAGATTTCTGATAAATGTTTATTGACTGACAAATAGTTTATATTTTCTAGCGTATCAAACACTGGATTGAGTTCCATTGTTTCTGACCCATTATCATTTATTCTCTGTCTCCCTTTTTAAAACTGATCTTTGTATTTTTTATATAAAACCTTATAATTTTAAACTACTATTAAATAGTTTTTACTTGGAGGCTTAGAAATGCTACATACTTCATTCATACTTTTTTCTTTATTTTTTCCAAGTGAATTTTGACATTATTTTTGTCTGGCTCAGTAATGGTAACATACTTTTTTGAAGGGAAGGAGAGGATACATACCTTTGTGGATTCTAACAGGTTAGCACTCATTTATGACATAGGGATGTGCCAGCTCATAATTGATTAATTTTTGACTAATTTTCTTCTCTTGCTAATAGAACTCTGGTAATAGCACAACAGGATATGATCTATGACAACATTTTAGGGTGTTGTCATGTTCCTTCAGAAGTGTAGGGTTATCATGCAACACACCATGTCACATGGTATCTTTGAATACGAGGGAGAAAACCCAACTTGGTTTCATTGGTTTAAATATAGTTGAAGACTACAGAGACAAGATTGAGAGGAGGAAGTACTATGCAGTATATAGGAAATAGCTGTTAAAGATAACTCACTGAAATATAAGTTTGACTTTAAAAGGTCCAATAAGTGAATTTTTAAAAGAATAGAATTGCTAAAAAGGAGGTTCTCTGCTGGATCTGCAAAAGGGAGAAGGAAAAGCAAACTAGGTAAAGTATATAAAATGGGAATTGGCTGAAATAAGAATGATATGCTTTTAGAGTGCTTTAGAATGAAAATATGTAAAGTTTGAGAGAATGATGCACAAAGAATTGTGAGTGTTAATTTCTCTGAATTGAACTGTAGAAGAGTCTAAATGGGACATGAGTGAGGAGTCTTGGTGTTTCTTTAAATAGTGTTTCTTTTATATGGCTCCTATTCTAACCTTTTATGTGTGCTTTTATATATTAAACACATAAAAATAGTTTTGTCTTGTGCTAATTTCAAGACAGGACATTTTGAAATAGTATACTTTTTTGCCAGAAGAAATAGTAATCATAGAATACATAATGTCCTGTGATCATCCTAATATACCCCGAACAGAATAACTGTTACTATTTATTGTTACAACTATTCATTGAATATTTCAAATATGACTTGAGGAAAGTAACTATTACCAATTAGGATTTTTGTTTGTTATCTTATGACTTTCCCTAATTTGTAATATGCTCAAGAGCAAAGCTGGGAGGTTTAGTGGATATGTTAGAATCATGTATTGGATGACAGAAGCAATATCCCCCCGAAATCAGTAATTAGATGATAAGACAGAATCTTTTATTGTTGTTCAATCATTTTTCAGTAATATCTGATGACCCCATTTGGAGTTTTATTGACAGAGATAGTGGAGTGGTTTGCCATTTTTTTTTTCTTCTAACTCATTTTACTTATTAGTAAATACTTATAAGGTAAACTGAGGAAAGAAAAGTTGTCCAGGGTCACACAGCTAATAAGCACCTAAGACTGATAAGCTGGTCGAGTCTTCTTGACTTCAAGCCCAGCACTTTAACCACTGTTCTATCTAACTGCTCAATCTAATCAGATGAAATTTAATAGGGGAGAAAAATAATGGCCTTCAAGTTGATTTTTAAATTTTAGCTATATACAATTACAAGATGAGGATGCATGAGAGACAATAGTTCACATGGAAGGGATCTGGCTGAGCATTTTATGAGCAATAAGAGTCAACATTTTGCTATGGCAGCTGCAAAAAAACCTAACCAGATTTTAGGCTTTATTAAATAAGAGCATAGTGCCCAGAGCAAGGTAATAGTTAGATTTGTATCTTGGCATGTTAGACTGAATATGGATTATTAAGTTCTGGACATTGTGTTTTAGGAAAACTGACAAATTGTAAAGGAGGCAAGTTTGGATTATGAGAGGGGCTAGACTCCATGTCTTAGGAGGATCACTAAAAAAACTGAGAAAAAGAGAATACTTAGGGAGGATATGATCCTTGTCCTCAAGTATTTTAAAGGCTGTGAAAGAAAAATAGATTCATTCTGCTTGACTTTAGTAGCAGAACCTTGGAAGGAGTAGCAGTAGAAGTTTCCAAGTAGTAAGTTTTTGCTGGAAAATTTTTCCAACAATTAGAGCTGTCCAAAGGTGGTGTAGGCTGCCTGTCTGAAGGACATATGGGGCTACTGGAGGTCTTCATGCAGAAAGATTCAACAATGACTTGTCATACTTATTGTCAAAAAGATTCTTACACAAATATGGTTTGGACTAATTGACTTCTAAGGTTTTTTCCAATTTCTGAGGTATTCTAAGGTTTCTATATGCATTTCAGAAGTACTCCATGATTCACTGCAAGGCAGCAAAGTGTAGTAGAGAATGTCAGATTTGGAGTTAGAAGAATCTTGGATTCAGATCCCAGCTTTGACAATCACTTTGTGACGCTGGACAAGTTCACTTTTTTGAACCTAAATTTCTTTATCTATAAAACAGTATTTTCATTACCTACCTCTTATTAATAAGAGGTATGAGGAAAACACTTTATAAATTTTAAAAGCACAGTGTAAATGTGAATTCTCTTTGTATGTTTAAATTACATGATCCAGAAAATACTCTATGCAGGGAACTTTAAAAATATTCTTATTCCACACAGGTATACTTGTAGGTATAGACCTGGGGTAATACTAATTAATGCCTGTAAGAGTTATGCAGTAGCAAAAATCTATGTGTACCCCAAGGTAGAAATGTTTATCTCTTCTTTACAGGGAGACAATGTGTGTGGGGGGGGGGGGAGGCGGAGGGGGGATGTGAAGGAGGAGAGAGTTCAGGAGAACAAAAAGATCTTTTCAGTTCTATCTTCTTACTAATGTTTAATCATGATTTATTTATTTACAAAGGCTTCCTGGAATATTACAAAGTAAATTCTAGCACTGGCTGATGGAATCATTAGCTGGTATTTAAACGTTGGAAGCTTGTAGGCTAAAATTTAAAGTCTAACTTTAATAAATGATGGGGGGAAGTTACTACCAGTTCATGTGCTGTGTACAGGATTAACAGAGAACTGGGAGGATAGGAAAGCAGAAGATTCTTTTTACACCTTGTCACTGTTGTAGTCATCCATTCCTACCTCCACTCTGTTGATGGCTCTGTGCTGCCCATCCATCTGTATGCCATTTATTCTCTTAATTTTTTCATTCAGTCTGGCTCTCTGCACCTAGTTACCAATATGGAAGTATCTCATGCAGAGCTTCTTTTTACAAAGGGAGACTCTGAGGTTCAAAAGAGAAAAAGAAAGTCAATGATAATATCCCAGCCTGCTTTGCAGTAACTTGGATAGGAATATTTCTGTCACAGCTTTAGCCTCTAGGAGTGGAAGAAGAACCAATGACTCTTAGAGCTTGAAGTGTCCCTAAGAAATCATTGGAAGTTTTGATTTAAATTCCTATATTTAGGGCCTGTTTCATCATGAACATTTAGGATCAGAAAAGGAAATGGACAGCTTCTTTAGCCAGAGGAGTAAGAAATGTTTTAAAAAACAAAACAAAAACAGTTGCACATACCAGAATCTTTCATTGACACTGGTGAAATATTTGAAAGAAAGGAAGGAAAGAAGGAAGAAAAGAAAAAAGAGCCTCTGATGTGTTGAGCAACCTTCTTTGGAAGATTTTTGAAGAGATAAGAATCAGACAGAATGAGAAGGCATCCATATTGTTAGAGGGAATACCTTACTGATGACATCCTAGATCTACAGCAAATAAGATTCTATATAAAGACAATTTTAGCAGAAGAAATATTTGCTTCTCCCCACCAATCCCTAGGAGATAGTTAGCAGAAACTGTGTGGTATAGTGGAAAGAGCATTAAATTTGGAGTCACAGGTCTTATTATCTTTGAACTTAAATAACTCAGCCATATCAGATCTTCAGTTCCTTTTTCTGTAAAATGAAGGACTTGGCCTTAAATGACTTTTAAGCCTCCTGCAGCTATGATCCTTGTAATCTTAAAAAAATAATAATAATACATTCCCATCCTGCTTCCCACATCCTTCTGCCTCGCCTCCCCTCCCCTACTTTTATAGATTGGTCTTGAGCTCCTGGTTAGGAGTATCTTCTGCCCATGCAGATCAGCATCTTGTAATTTATAAGTTTAGAGAACTGCTAGAGAATATTTTTGTAGGGTTTCTAAAATACACTTAGGGAGTTAAATTAAAAATTCACTATATACTTTTTTTTCCTTAAATATTTTGAATCAAGCTCTCTCAGAATTGAATTTTCTAGTCTTTTAATCTGAGAAAGGAAAAGCATGTTTTTTTAAGGCCACTAACTTTATTGAGAGAGAGGGAGAGGGACAGGGACAGGGAGAGGAAAAGGGAGAGGGAGAGGGCAGGGTTGCAATTGCTAGGCTTTTTTCAAGGACTCTAATTTTCTCCAGCATTGCTTTTCTGCTTTACCACTTTATCTTTACTCTTAGTACCTCAAAGGAAGGAAAGAAGGAAGAAAAATTGATTGAATTTGATATGTAGTAGGAAAAAATCATTTCCAGATCTCCCTTTTTTTTTTATTCAGTTCAATCATTGAATGTTTTTGTAGTCATTAATTATGATTGAATAACCAAATCAATATCAAAATTTTGTCTGATTAGCACAGTGCTTAGCACATATGTTTGGGACAAATTCCACTGGCTCAAATAAATTAAGGATATTTCTCAAAGTAAAAGCAGAAAGGAATTTTATTACAGTCTCACAAGAAAGGGAGTCTCCCTCCCCACAAGCAGTTAGGCAAGGAAAGGAGAGGTCCACTTAACAGACAAGAATTATATAGGAATCTGGGATAATACTTCCTATAGTCTGGATCTTTGCCATGATTATCCAAAGGACAAATGACCTCACATTCTAAGTCATAAATGAGGAAAAACTTTCAAGCCAACCACATCTTCAGGGTTACTAAATTACCTTATATGGAAGTTTCAATGTCAAGATGCCCTAATTTAGTCTTACAAAGAAAAGGTCCCACTCCTTGTAAACCACAAGATGTCTGGGTTAAAAACCTGTCCCTGGGGCTCAGCTGACCTTCACTCAATTTTTACAACTGTCTCCATCTTGTGAAACAGCTTTTGCAGCTCACTTCGTTCACATAATAGGCACTTAATGTGAAGTCTGGGTCAGTTCCCTGTTGATTTCAGGATCAGCCAGAGTCAGGATCAGAAAAAGTCCTTGGTCTTTAGTAGAAGAAGTAAAGGATATGGACAAAAACTCCAGGAGCTCTCCACTACCTTTGTTCTCTTCCTCCTTCTCCTCCAAAGTGACTCTGGCTTGTCACTCCACTCCCTAATCCCTCCTACAATTATCTGTCTTGAGCTAGCACAGAATAATGGGAAGGGCCATTTTCCAAGCATATGCTAATAAAGTCATTGTTCAATAGATAATTAGCCTTAAGTGCTCAGTTGTCTGATTCCAGTGCACCTATTCAGACTTTCAGCCCTTTACAACTTAAGGCACGGTGGAAAGAGTACTGGGCCTAGAGTCAAAAATACTTCTCTTTCTGAGTTCAAATCTGGCCTCAGACACTTAGCAGCTGGGTGACCTTGGATAAGTCACTTAAACAGTATTTGCTTCATTTTTCTCATCTGTAAAATTATCTGGAAGAGGAAATGACAAATCAGTTTAGTGTCTTTGCCAAGAATATCCCAAATGGGAGTCATGAAGAGCCAAACATGACTGAAAAACAAGTATTTACTAATTAATTGATTGTTGCATGTTGTAGAATATTGACCAAAACTTAGAAAGAGTATCTTTCTCCAAGTAGTTCCTTTTCTTAGTTGGGTTTATAAATGCTAGATTTTGAGTTCCTGTCTTTCTA
The DNA here is from genome assembly GCF_902635505.1 of Sarcophilus harrisii. Classification (NCBI taxonomy): domain Eukaryota; kingdom Metazoa; phylum Chordata; class Mammalia; order Dasyuromorphia; family Dasyuridae; genus Sarcophilus; species Sarcophilus harrisii. The sequence continues at coordinate 169,584,166 of NC_045428.1, read as the reverse complement.
ATTCTTGCATGACTAGTCTGTTCAGCTGGCTTATTTTTTTTTCTATTTTTTAAACTACCAAAGCTTTTCATCATTGTTGCCTTATAATAATGATAATCATTCTCAACACTTGATCATACATACTTTCCACTAGATAATAATTCACATGTCTAAAGTACTTTTTTCATAATTTTATGAATCAGGTGGTTGAAGGATTATCTTCATTTGGCAGATGAGGAAATTGAAGTAAAGAAAAGTAAAATTACATAGCAATTAAATGAACAAATTAGGTGACTCCAAATCTTGTGCACCTTCAGCCATCCCATGGGATATTCAGATTCAGCACCAGAACATCAGGACTTAAACTTTTTCTATTCACAATCCTTTTTCACTCAAAATATTTTTACATGACTCTGGATATGTAAGTATATAAAATAGGTATACAAATCAAACATTTACTGATATATAATTTCAAGACCCCATATAGGTTCATGAATCACAATTTTAAAAGTTGGAAAATGAATGAGGAAGGAAAAAAATGCTTAAGGAATAATTTAGTCATTGGGGTTGACAATCCCACATGTGACTAGCAAGAGGGAATATGAAACCAGCAAATTTTCCAGAGAGACCTCATTTATAAAGCTGCTTTAAGCTACCAAGCAGTTCAGTAATTCCTATATAATCACCAGATCACTACCTTTTCTTCACTAATTGTCAGATCCAGAGAAACACAAGCAAGAACAACAAAGAACACTGGAACACTGGGACCTGGAATTAGAAAATCTAAGTTCCAGTCCTACCACTTCTTCCACTGAATGACCTTAGGGCAATCCCAAACCCTTTCAGAGCTACTATTTCTTCTGGAAATTAGGGACTTGTACATACTTCATTGAATTGTAAGAATCAAATGAAATTGTGTGTGTGTGTGTGTGTGTGTGTGTGTGTGTGTGTGTTTTCAGAAATTTCAGTGTGTATATATGGTGGTATTCAGAAGTTTCAGTGATGGTTTACTATTCATAACCCCATCTGGGGTTTTCCTGGCAGAGATATTTGAGTGGTTTGCCATTTCCTTCTCTTGTTTATTTATAGATGAATAAACTAGCACAAATAGGGTTAAGTGACTTGTCCAGGGTCACATAGCAAGTAAATGTCTGAGGCTAAACTTGAATTCAGTAAAATGAGTCTAATTGACTTGAGGTCTAGCACTCCACTTAGCTAATACACACACACACACACACACACCCCTTTATAAAATTTAGTTATATAAATGGAATGATAATGATAAAAAGTGACATTCCATTTTATTTTGTTTTTTTAAGCCAAGTATTTATTTATTCACTAACCATTTATTAAGCACTTTCTGCATACATATTAGGCACTAAAATGTCTTAAAAAGTCAAGTCCTGAATTGGGAAAAGAAATCATTCATACACTAACCAGTTAGAGAATAACTATAAAATAATATGTACTAATATAAGGTAATAGAAATGACCTTAAAATTATAGTCTGTTAGATCTTCCAGGAACTTTAGAGATTATCTAATTTAATTAATTGCTTAATTTTTTTACACATAAGGAAAGTGATTCCCAAGAAGACTACAAGAAATCAGTTGCAGATTTAGAAGTTGATCTAATGTCTTTGATTGGTGTTCAGTGTCTTATTCTAACTCCCTTCTTTTTATTATCTCAGTATCTAGCATTTCTTTTAAGATACTGCTTAAATAGTTGCTAAATGAGTAAATGGATAAATGGAGCTTTGAACTTGGTCTTAAGAATGAGGTCAGAAATTACAGATTTTCCTCAGCAGAGTTGGGTGGGGAGATGGGTTGAGTAGACAATTTGGATAAAAATAATATTATGAACAAAGACAAAGAGATGGAATGGGATTTGCACAGGAAGATAATGATTTGAGTAGACTAGAAGGCCATAGTGGGGATCTTGAAGGTCTCCTTCCATCTGATCTGAGGATTGGATCTATGAATAGACACATAATCATAGATGCTATCATTTGTGCAGTGCAAAAGAATGTAGGTTTCTTAAGGACAGAAACTTTGCATTTTTGTCTTTATATTGTTAGTGTGTATTATAATTCCTAACAAAAAAAATGTGCTAAATACATGTTTATTGAATTGAATCTTTTATTTATGTATCAGACATGTCCTCGTCAATGTAAATGAGTAAAGGTGGGAGTGAAGCAGTGATTAAAACTAGTTTCCTTGTCTGCCCCCTTTTCCTCCTACCCCGAGTGAGGTCAAATTATGAAATTAATTTAAAGTCAATTTTGTAATACTTACTGAGAGTATAACAACCTCTGGGTTTTAGTAGTCATATACTAGCAACAACTTTGGGTCACCAGTTAAAAAAAGACAAAATAACGTGTTTACATAACAGTTTGAGGTTTGAAAAGCTCCTTTCTTACAATTCTATGGCTAGTGTCATCCCTATTTATTGTAAATATTATTATCCCCGTTTTATAGTAAAGAAACTAAAGCCCAGAGAAGTTTGCCCATGGTAACAGCATGTAACATCAGTAGATAATTGTCACAATTGGAATTTGAACCTAGGTCTCTTCACTGAAACCAGTACTACAAACATCAGACTGTCTTTGAGACTGTCTAATGAGCTAGTACATGGTGCTAGGCCATAATTGTAGAAGAACTACCTAAGTGTTTTAACAATAATTATATGTAAAGGATTTTGAGAAGCTACAATATTAGGCCTTGGGGACATGTGATAGAAAATGCTAACCACATCCAGACAAAGAACTATGTATTCTGAATGCAGGTTGAAGCATACTATTTTTCCTTTTTTTTTTTTTTTTCATTCTTGTGGTTTTCCCCTTTTGTTCTGAGTCTTCTTTAACAACATGACTAATGTGGGAATATGTTTAACATGATTGTACATGTAAAACCTATATTAGATTGCTTAGTGTCTTGTAGATAGAGAAAGAAAAATTTGGAGCTTAAAATCTCATAAAAATGAAAGTTAAAATCTATCTTTATATATAATTGGAAAGAAGTAAAATACTATTAAGAAGAAAAAAGAAGGAAGGAAGAAAGGAAAGAAAGAAAAAAAGGAAAAAAGAAAATCAGGAAGGAAGGAGAAAAAGACTAAGATGTTTTTAAAATGCTGGACCTGGAGTCAGGAAGATCTAAATTCAGATTTGGTCTCAGACACTTACTAGCTGTCAGACTTCTGTTTGTCTGAGTTTCCTCAACTGTAAAGTGGAGATAATAATAGCACCTAGCTTTCAGAGTTGTTGTGAGAATCAAATAAGATAATTTTTTTTTCTTTTTAAAGCTTTTTATTTTCAATTTATTTCATTTTATGCATAGATAGTTTTCAACTTTCATCCTTACAAAACCTTGGTGCAAATTTTTTCCTTCCTTTCCTCCCACCTCCTCCCCTAGAAGACAGATAATCCAATATATTTTAAACAGATGCAGTTCTTCTAAACATATTTCCAAAATTATCATGCTGCACAATAAAAATCAGGTCAAAAAAGAAAAAAAAAATGAAAAAGCAAACAAAAACAAAAAGTGAGAATACTATGTTGTGATCCACACTCAGTCTCCACAGGCCTCCCTCTGTGTACAAATGGCTCTCTCCATCTCTCAACATTGGAACTGGCCTGAATCACCTCATTGTTGAAAAAAGCCCACATCTCTCAGAATTGCTCATCGTATAATCTTATTGTTGCTGTATACAATGTTATGAAAAGCTCTTAGCACAAAACAAATAGTAGGTTTTATAGAAATATTTCTTCTTTCTTCTAATATTGTACATAATCACAATCTTGTTTTTGTTAAAGCTAATAAGGCAGCTATGAAAAACCATTTAAATATCTTTTAATTATATATCTCCTACACTTTTTATGAGAAACTATGCGGTGTAGTAGATAGAATGCTAGGCCTGGAGGCAGGAAGATTTACTGTTGTGGGTTCAGTCCAGATCTGTCCTCAGAACTTATTAGCTGTGTGACCCTAGACAAGTCACTTAACCCCTATTTGCCTCAGTTTCCTCATCTGTAAAATTAGTCATAGAAGGAAATGTCTGACTACTCCTGTATCTTAGCCAAGAAAACACCAAATAAGGTCATGAATAGTAAGACACAATTGAAATGACTGAACAACAAACTCTATTCTAAAGACAAATTGAGAGGGTAATAGTCAAAGAAGTTTTAGTAAGAAGAGCACTAGCTTTAAGTTAGGGGGACCGGGATTCAAACCCTGTTTCTGATCCTTACTATGTGGCCTTGACTTAAGTTTTTTCCCCAAGCCTTCAGTTCCACCCCTCTCTAAAATGAAGGGTATAACTTCCAAGGAAGGTCCATTGTCCGTCTATTCCAGTGCTAAATCTATAAAAACTACAGAAACTTGGTGGAAAAGTTCCCGTTTTAAGTGTTATTCTTAGATTATTATTTGTAGAGTCAAAGGCTCATGAAGTTAATTTAGCTTTTATCTCCCTTTGCATATATATTTGGGGGAAATGACATGTCCTGGTCTCTTGAGTGACAAATCTGCAAAGGATTAAGCATGGAAATAGCACTATCTTTAATGTACACGGAAACAGATGCCAAATTATCTCCTTCCCAAAGGCTTAATGTCTTTCTCAGATGGAAAAGCTTAATGTGCATTTGAGGAAATGATACAGAACAGCTACTATATATGGGAATTTTCATAAAATCCAGCTGTCAGAGATGCATGATAAATGGTGGCCTCAGTTTGACTTCCAGTCCAGCTGTTTCTGTGATCTTATGTCTGATATCTTGAGTCATTTTTTCCAATCCTTCGTTACCTTGAAGGCTGTATTGAATTCTTTCCTTGTAATTCTTTTTCTTCCAGAGATAAAAGAAGCTTACCCCCATTTGGGTGCCACTTAATGCTTCTTTTTCCAAGCTTAGCAAGCTTATGAAGTGAAGCTCTCTGAAGGCAGTGACTTTTCATTTTTGTCTTTTCTATTTCTGACATCTGATACATATAGTGCCTGGATCATGAGCACTTAATAAATGCTTATAGATTGAATGATAGGTAGATAAATGTTTTATAGATGTTTATATAGTCACTTCTCATGAATCTCACAATTGGTAAGCAGAACAATAAGAGCTAAACTTGAAATTGAGCTACTAGTGATCTCTTAGTTGCCAAATCCCCAAGATACCAAGCAAACCTCAGTCTTCCTTCTCCTTTACCTTTTTATAGACTTCAGCATTGTTGATCACTCCCTCCTTGATACTCTCTTTTTTTCCAAGGTTTTTGGAATGTCATTCTCTTTTGCTTTCCCTTTTACCTATATGACTGCTCCTTTTCTGACTCCTTTGCTAAATCATCTCCAAATCATGCCCTCTAGGCAATAGATTTCCCTCAGGGTTCTATTTTAGGATCTCTTCTCCTTCTATACTATTCCACTTGTTAGAGTGACATCTTTAAACTGATAAATCTTAAATCTACCTTTCTTAGCCCAACTTTTTTGCCTCCTCCATCTCACATCTCTAATTACCTTTCAGACATCTTGAAGTAAATGTCCCGTAGATACCTTAAACTCTCTATATCCAAAATTGAACTCATTTTCTTTCCTCCTAAGCCTTCTTTTCCTCCTATCTTCAAAAGAGGTACCAAAGAAAACAACATCTACCTCCCAATCTCTCAGGCTCACAGCAATAATCCTGGACACCTCACTATATCTTACCTCCCATATCCAAGCTGGATATCAAGGCCTGTTGATTTCATTTTTTAATTTAATTTAATTTTTTTAAAATAATAGTTTTTATTTTCAAAATATATGCAAAGATAGTTTTCAACATTCACCTTTGTAAAACCTTGTGTTACAAATTTTTCTTCCTCCTTCCTCCCACAAATTTTTCTCCCTCCTTTCTCCCTATCACCTCCTATAGACAGTAAGTAATTCAATAGATGTTAAACATGTGCAGTTCCTCTGTAATTTCCACAATTATCATGCTGTGCAAGAAAAATCAGATCAAAAAGGAAAAAAAATGAGGAAGAAAACAAAAAAGCAAGGAAACAACAACAAAAGGTAAAAATAAAAAACAAAAAACTATGCTGTGATCCACATTTAGTCCCCACCATCCTCTTTCTGAATGTAGATGGCTCTCTCTTTCATAAGTCTATTGGAATTGGACTGAATCACCTCGATGTTGAAAAAAGCCACATCCATCAGAATTGAGTATCATATAATCTTGTTGCTGTGCATAATGTTCTCTTGGTTCTACTCACTTCACTTAGCATCAGTTCATGGAAGTTCCTCTAGACGAGTTTGAATTGGTTTTATTTTTATAACTTCTTTCTTATATGTACCCCTTTTTTCCTCTGACAGTGCCATCACTAATGCAGACCCCACATCTAAATTATTCCAGTAACTGTGCTCCAAGGGCTATCCAACTGTGTAAATATCCTTTTATCCAGCAATGTCTCTATTGGAGCCATTTGTGTAAAAATGTTTGTAGTAGCCTTTTTTGTAGTGGCAAGGAACTGGAAACTGAGTGGAAATGCATTTTAAGTATATTTAGAGTCTGCCAATTCCAATGCACAGAGTTTAGGAGATGGAATATAGTTTGTGAGGAACAACAAGAAAGCCAATTTAACTGGAGATTAGGAATAATGTGTCAAATGAAGTAAGAACCTGGTTGTAAAAAGCATTAAATGCCAAACAGGAGTTTGTATTTTATCCTAGATGTAGAGTGGTAACAGGATTGATCTATGAAACTAGAGATTTTAAGGGTTCAAGATGAGGAGAGAATGCATTCCTGAAATAAGGCATAGGGCACAAAGCCAAGAAAGAATATTGTATATAAGGAACAGAAAGTAATCCAATTGGCTTCACAGAATATGTGAAGGAGAATAATGTTCAGTCAGTGATCTGAAGGGGTCTAAATGCCAAACAGGTGAGTTTGTATTTTGTCCTAGTTTCTTGATCAATGGATCCTTTGCTTTAGGAATCTTAATTTAGGACTTTAGTGGAGAATGAATGGAAGAGGGAAGAAATATGAAACAGGGAGACCTATTTTGAGACTATTACAATAATCTGGTTGAAAAATGATTAGAGTATGAACAAGAGTCATGGTGATAGTACGAGTGGAGAGAAGACAGATCCAAGAGGTATTGTAAAGGCTGAATCAACAAGCCCTGGTAATTTAGATATAGAGAATGATGGAGAGTAAAGTGTGAAGAATGACTGCAAGTTATAAAACAGGTTGAGGTTGATGGAGGATGATGAAACTAGAAATGGGGAAATAAAGGAGATGGCTCTGAGGGGGACTGATAATGAGCTTTATATAAGTTGAGCTTGAAATATATCTGCAGTTGGTGATTGGTATATATAGATAGGTAGAGAGATAGATATAGATATAGATATAGTCAGGTCAGAATTTTTAAAAGGTAGTTGGTGATATTGAACTAGATCTCTGAGTTGGACTAAATTTAAAGATCTGGAAGTCATCTGCATAGAGATGATAACTGAATCCTTAGGAACTAAAGATGAAATGAATTTGTTTTCCTTTTTTCTTTTATTTCCCCTATCAAGTCCTCCTGTATTCTCTTTCCCACCTTCATTATCCACTTTTCTTTTCCTTTCATCTTTTGTATCATTTAATTACCCACAATTAAGAAAGAGAATGTAGCATTTATTATACTTATATATTAAAGTTTTATTTCTATTTTCCTTGAACAAGTGAATTGAGTATTATATGTTTCTTTCTCTTGTTTCTGAGAATATAAGTTTCCGAACAGGTGCTGATCTGCATTCATAGAGGAGGATTTTCTCATTGGGAGTTCCCTATTACATTAAAATAATAAGAGTTGGGGAGAAAGGGAGAGAGGAAGAAGGAGAAAAGGAGAAGGGAGGGAGGGAGAGAAAGAGAGAGAGAAAGAGGGAAAGAGAGAGAGAGAGGAAGGAAGGGAAGGAGGAAGGGAGAGAGAGAGAGAGAGAGAGAGAGAGAGAGAGAGAGAGAGAGAGAGAGAGAGAGAGAGAGAGAGATTTCATTTAAAAAAAAAAACCCTCTCACTTTATTTTAAATTTGTATTTGGGTGGTATTGAATTTACTTTTGTGGTCTTTGACTCATGATTTAATTTTCTTAAGTTCCCTATCCCTGTCTGCCAAAGATTACTCTGTTTATTGTATATTTGAATTATTCTGTATTGTTTTTTCATTCCTAATGGATTGTTAATGATTTTGAATTTTTAAGGGGAAAAATTAAAGGGATTTGTTTTAAATAATATCTGTAATAAATTGGTAAAGAACAATTTAAATGTGTATTTACTTCAAAATTAGTTTTAAAGTGAGTTCCTTGAACTTATTTCCACAGTTTCACTTTGAATGGATAGGAATTTGACTCCTAACTACATGCTTTCTTTCCTTCAGTTATAATTAACTGAAGTGCCAGATGACTGTGACTAAGAATGGCTAATGGAACATTTTAACATCCCCTTTTGCAATCATACCAGGATTCCTTTTAAAATGATATCCCTAAAGGGACATTAATAGGGAGAAAACTTGGCAGAGTGGAAAGAGGATTGTATTTGGAGTCAGAGAAACTGAGTTCTAATTCCTTTAAAGCTCAGTTCAAGTTCCTGGTAAACCAGGTTGAGAGTAACCAACCTGCCTCAAACTGTCTTAATGTTTTGCTTTTCTGTGAATTTTACTGACAATAAAAACAATCTAGTCAAGCATCCTTTAAAAAACTGGCTTCTTTCATCCTACCATTTGTTAGTCCATAGGTTTGTGTCTTAGAGGAATTATGAACAGGACCCACAACTATTTGTTTAAAAAAACTCAGAATAACCAAGAGAATGTGGATGTTGAGATATGGACGCTGTTTTAACACCCTTGTCTAGTATTTATTTAATAAAAACATAGGATAATTGTTCTAGCGTTTGAAGGGACCTTAGTTTAGTCCAACCTTTTCATTTTACAGATGAGAAAACTAGGCCCAGATAAGTGAATTCAGATTCTCTCTGACTCCACAGCTACCATTCTTTCTTACTACATGATCTCAGTTTTAATCTGTTATGTGGTTGAACCAAGAAACAAAAGGATATTACATTTCACAGAAGTAAATTTAGGGAAATTGAGAAACTTCCACCAGCTAGAGTTTGGGTAGTATGATAGAAGGGGGAAGCCATTTGGGGTGTGGTGATACTGAATTACAATAAAATGGAGAGAGAGTCTAGAGTGAAGTAAAGAGGAGATGAATGAGAGTTTTAGAGTAATTTGGTGACTAACTATGACTTACATATGAAAACATGAAGAAATAAAATCTAAAAATGATCCCTATAGGATTAAAATAATCTCTTTTATCTTAATTCGTCTTGGTTTAGTTTTGGTGAGATGTAGATTTTCTTTTTTTTTTTTAGTTTATAGTATTTTATTTTTCCAACTATATGCAAAGATATTTTTCAACATTCACCTTTGCAAAATCTTGTGTTTCAGATTTTTCTCCCTTTCTTCCCCCTTTCCCAAGACAGTAAGCAGTCTGATATAGGTTAAACATGTGTAATTCTTCTAAACCTTTTTCTATATTTATCAGGCTGTGCAAGAAAAATCTGATCAAAAGGGGGGGGGGGGAACATGAGAAAGGAAAAAATACAAATAACAACAGAAAGGTGAAAATACTATGCCTTGATCTATATTTAATCTCCATATTTTTCTCTCTGGATGCAAATGGCATTTTCCATTCCAAATCTAGTGGAATTGCCTTGAAGAAGATTCTCATTATTGAAAAGAGCCAGGTCCAAAAGAGATAGATTTCCTATTCATTGACTATTTTAATATGGTTATATATGCATGATGGTAACTCTTGGGTATTGGGATATACAGGATCACTGATTATGAATTGGAAAGGATGGACTCTAGAATTTAAGTCCAGTCTTTCATTTTATGGAAGAGGAAATAGACTCAGAAAGGGTAACTTAGTCAGGATCGCATGGTATATAATTATAACCTCTTATAATATCAATTAGATTACATGCAACCACTTCAGGGAATTTATTCTTCATGTTAATCAATACCTAACTGAAGTTGAGAAGACCCGAGTTCAGATCCAACCTTAAACAGTTACTGGCTGTGTGACCCTAGACAAGTCATTTAATCCTATTTACCTCAGTTCCACATTTGCAAAATAAGCTGAGGAAGAAAATAGCAAGCCATTCCAGTATCTTTGTCAAGAAAACTCCAAATGGGACATGATTGAACAACGGAGTTCGGATGTAAAACCAGATCCTCCAGCTCCAGAATCCGTTCTTTTTCCACTCTACCATAATAGAGAATGTAAAAAAAATATCACCAGCCATTTGGAATAGTTTAGAGTACTTAGAGTCTAAATTTTAAACAAAAATGGACCCAATTAAAATATTGTGGCACCCCTTAGGTAATTTAATTTCCTGAAAAAATACTGCAGATATAACAATGGTGGTCACTAGAGGGCAGTGTTTCCAATAACATTGAAGAACTTTTAGTATTAATCTGTTTTCAATTAGCAATAAATAAATAAATTAGTTTTTTAACCTCTAGTTTGGGAACTTCTCTCTTTCTCCCTCTTCCTCCTCTTCTTTTCCCTCCTTCCCACTCTACTTTTATGGATCATTAGCATCATTGTGAGATACAGGATAATATATTCCTTAGACATTTATAAGATGCCAAAGTCATTGGAAAGGACCACCAAGATCATCTATTTCAATCCCTTCCTTCATCTTACTGATGGGCAGACTGAGTCCCACTTGTTTAAGATCATACAACTAGCAAACATCCATTGAGTTTACTTCTAAATGATCAAATATTATGTTTCAGAATCAGTGTTTCCATATTTCATTGTATTATAAATCAGTTATTTGTGTACGGGATATATGATTTTTTCAACCTGATTTCAATGAAGGAAGGCCAATGGCATCAAATTCAAAGGAAAATGGAGGCCATTAAATATTTATAAGACTTTCTGAAGGCCACATATTGACTCAGAAACACATGTTTATATATACATGTATGTGTGTGTATATATTTATTCACCAACTCATTAAAATAAGATAGGAACTTCAATTTAATCTGGTTAAAGCCTTACTTAGGGCCTCATGTGACCTGTGAACTGTATGTTTGATGTCTTAGTACTCTTGATGAGAAAGCATATAGGGTATATATTTTAATATCTGCTTCCTAATCATGGTCAATAAAGTGGGTTTGTTTTCCTTGCATATTATTTGCTCAACATCTGCTTTCTTTTTTCCCCATTTTTATGATAGCTTTTTATTTTTCCAAATACATGCAAAGATCGTTTTCAACATTCACCCTTGCAAAACCTTGTGTTCCAAATTTTTCTCCCTTCCTCTTCCTTCCCCCTCTCCTAGAAAGCAAATAATCCAATATATGTTAAAAATGTGCAATTCTTCTAAACATATTTCTATATTTGTCATTCTGTGCAAGAAAAATCAGTTCAAATGGGGGAAAAAAAACACATGAGAAAGGGAAAAAAAATCAAGCAAATCCCACCACCAAAAAAGGTGAAAAATTACTATAGTTAGATCCACATTCAGTCTCCATAGTTCTCTCTCTCTGAATGTGAATGGCTTTTTCTATCACAGCTCTATTGGGATTACCTTGAATCACCTCATATCAAAATCTGCTTTCAAAAATTTTCTAGTTAATATTAACTTTTAACATTCTTTATTTTTAATTTTGATTTATAGATTTTATCCCTTCTTCCTCCCCTACCTCCCTCCCTAAGACAGTAAGCCATTTGATAAAGATTATACTTATGCAATCATGTGAAACTTATGCTATTTACCTTTAAAAAAAAAATTGCTTCTACTTCTCACCTGGGGTCAAGCAGCCCATGTCTAGTTCTCTTACTAATACTCTTTACTACTACAGCCCTTCAAATACTAGAAGATAACTGTTATTTCCATGCTGGTCCTGCCCTTCACTTTTTCTTCTTATTCTTCCTCCATGCCTTCCCCTACTGTTTCTCTACCTCTTAGGAAGTAGAATAGATAAAACCTGAAAGTTAGGAAGTTAGTAAGACCTGGGGTCAAATCTTGCCTTAGACAACTAAATAGCTATGTGAACTTAATTTCTGCTTACCTCAATTTCCTCAACTGTAAAATGGGGATAATTATAGCATCTACCTACCAGGGTTATTGTGAGTATCAAATGTAATAAATATTTGTAAAGTGCATAGCACCCAGGATACAATAGTTACTCTATAAATCCTAGTAATTATTATTATCATCATTATCTAGACCTCTCCCTATTATGTAAGATACACATAAAGAAGTCTTAAAAAACTCCTTAAGAGTTTTTCAGCCCAAGTGGAGAAGTGAATAATAATAAAATGAATAATAGTAAAAGGTAACAAAATGCCAAGTGAGGAGATACCACACTACTATAGAAGGAGATCTGGAAAAGGTCTAATTTCTTAGATCTGGACAAGCTGATTTGTGAAGACTAGGCAACAAATATTTATTTCAATTATACAAACACATTAAATACTCATCAAATTACAAATCCAAATACTTCAGACAAAAAAAAGGTGATTTGGGATTTTTCTATCAGTGATTAAATACTTTCTCCTTCCTGATACCATTCAGCATACAAAAAAACTAATTACTCAGCAATTATAGTTGGATTCAGAACCACTTGGGTGATATTTTACCACTTATTCATGTAAGCTGTTAGTGATGATTATAAGCTGTTCAAAGTTTATATTCTACATATATGGTGAAACAGAATAATAAAGATAATGTAATTTTGAAGAAAATAATTAAGAACATAGATTGTAATAATTTTTTTTTATCATAACGTCCTTAGAACTTTTATCAAGGAGAACAGAGAGGGCTATTAGATAGAAGGTTCACTAAATTAATTATCTGGGTTTTGGTTAATTCTTTTCTAGTACTGAATACAAATTTCTTTTGAATTAGATTCACAGTTAATTCCTGAATGAATTCATGCACAAATTATCCATTGAATAAGCGTACTTCTATGAGTCTGTCATGGAAAGTACCCAGACCTTTTATCATTCTCAGTGGGTAAAATTCCCTTATTACTTCTTTGATATAAATTAATAAATCTTGAGAGTTGTCCAGGAGTAGTACAAGCCATTTCCACCTTAGTGAAGATAGTTTATCAAACCAGTCTGGTAGTTATTTAGCACAGTGGAAAGAACTGAACCAGACATATAATCTTTGAAGGGATGGATTGTAGTATTGGTACGGTGCCCTGGGCCGTTAGGGTACTTATTGAGAAAGTGTCAGGTCCAAGACAGAAAGAGAGAACAGAGGATGGAAGGGACCTGGAGCAAGTCTAGAAACAGAAAGCAAATCTTCAGAATTTTGCTTAGGAACTACGATATTTTGGGAGGAGGAAAATTGGGAGAGAGAGAGTGGGGGTAATCATGTATACCTCTTACTCGACTGCAATGAGTCATAGCTTTCTCTTTTTAATAAGAATTTTGGGGCAGCTAGATAATACAGTGGATAAAGCACCAGCCCTGGAGAAAGGAGGACCTGAGTTCAAATATGGCTTCATACACTTAACATTTAGTAGCTGTGTGATCCTCAATTGTCTTGCCAAAATAATAAAACAAAATAAGAATATTCCTGCCAGTAGGTATTTGAGGAAGATTTGATATTTGGGGGAGGTAATCTTGCATTTTTATTTTATTTATGAGGTGGTGGTAAAGTGGATAGTGAACTGCTGCTTGGAATAAGGAAAACCCAAGTTCAAATCCAGCCTTAGGCATGTAATAGCTGTGTGATCCTGGGCAACTCATTTAACAATATTAGCTCTGTCTGCCTTATTTTCTTCAACTATAAAATGGGGATTATAATAGCACTTAACTTCCCAGATGGTTGAGAGGAAAAAAAAGATAATATTTGTAAAGCATACAACATAGTACCTGATTCATAGGAGACACTTAATAAATGTTTATTTCCCTTTAAAATCTTCTGTACTCATAGGAACATTGACATGGATAATGAAAGCTGATGGTTTTTCTTCTGTTTTTGTTGTTTAGTTATATCTGACTCTTTGTTAGATTAAGATAATGGAGTGATTCATAGTTTTCCTTCTCATTTTACAGATTGAGAAAACTGAGGCAAACTGGGATAAGTGACTTTTCCAGGGTCCCATAGCTAGTAAGTGTCTGAAGCCAGATCTGAAGTCAGGAAGAGGAATTTTCCTAACTCCAGGCCCAGTACTCTATCCATTGATCAACCTAGCTGTCCGCTTTGATAAAAAGCTTTCACTGCCTGTACTTTTTTGGATTATCTCTTGAAATGAATCTTTCGTGAAGTACATACATCTTTATACAATATTCTGTTTAGATGGTCAGACTAACAGAAAAGATACTCATCTCTAAGGATCTACTTTTTTTTTCCCCATCCAGTCAACTTATTCCTATTTGAGCAATATTTCAATGGAGGGTTAGATGAATGTTTTAACATTATGGAATTTGGGAACTTTTCTTCTCAGCCTGCCAAATGGAGCCTGTTGGTTCTGGGCTGGTTTCGTGCCTGGGATGCTACCATCTGGTAGCTGTACTGAAGCATATTTAAACAAGAATTAATTAGATTTGGGGTTTGGGCTGGGTTGGGGGGAGAGAACTTAGCTGCAAAACCAGGATCCTTACAAATGCCACTAAATAGTTCCCTTGTTTTCAATCCAGGCAAAAAAACAGAACTAAAGTTGCTGTTCTCTTGACCCCATATTCTCTGTTGGTAAGTAGTCATGATAACAGTATAGCAAATTAAAGCCAAGACTTCTGGCAGCTGATTCCCGCCTACGTTGAGAGTACTTAGGATCAGAGGGCAGCTAGATGGCACAGTGGATGGTGCAATAGACTTGGAATCAGGGATTCTCATCTTCCCAAGTTCAAATCTGGTCTCAGATGCTTACCAGCTTTGTGATCCTGGGCAATCACTTCATCCTGTTTGCCTCAGTTTCCTCATCTGTAAAATGAGCTGGAAAAGAAAATCATTGCAGAATCTTTGCCAAGAAAACCCCAAATGGGGTCACAAAGAGTCGGACTCAACTGAAACAACTGACCAACAGAATCAGAGCATCATAGATGTAGAGATTCAAGGGTTGTTGAAAGACAGCTAGTCATTTTACAGAAGGAAAAAACCAGGTGAATTGCTTATGGCCCTATAAGGAGGAAGTGTTACAGAGGGAATTTTATCTTAGATCTTTTGGCCAGCTCTCTTTCCATTGCACTTCATGGCTATTTAACAGAAAGAACATCTGGTAGCCTGATTTCTGACCTATCTACCTATCAAATCAACAGCTTAGAATTAATTTGAAACTCTGTGCTTGTGTTTGAAGCTGAAGGGCAAAAGAAATGATCAAAGATAAATCCATACTTCAAAAATTAGGAATGAATCTTTTAAGAGTAGTTTTTTTTTTTTCCTCCCAGGTATAAAACATAAAAGCAGAAGAATACGCTAAGTAATTGGAGTGCTGGTCCTGCAGTCAAGTAGACTTTTGTTCAAATCCAGGCTCAGAAATTTACCTTATTGTGTAACCTTGGGCAGGTCCCTCAATTATCCTCGGTTTCCTCCACCATAAAATAGCAATAGTAGTAATACTTACTTCCCAGAATTATCATGAAGATAAAATGAGATATTTGTAAAGTACATAGCACGGTATCTGGCACATAGCAGGTGTTTAATTCCATAAATGTTCTGTTCTTTATTTTGCTTTGGCTCTGGATTTCCAGTGATGCCCTCCGCAGTGAAGGGAAGCCTTAGAACCCAATTATCAAGTATCAGTGAGGTGAAGTCATGGGAGAAACAGGAAATTGTAAATGCAGATTGTATGAAATCTTCTGTGAATAAGTGTGTCTTAAGGATGGGGCAAAGGTAGGAGGCAAGATGTACTGATTCAGCCTAACTTATCTCCTTGGAGTCCATTGCAATGTAGTTATGGGACTTGTTTTCCTTTGGCCTGGGCTCCATTTCTTGAGCAGAATTGAGAACATTGTACACATTAATAAGATTATGTGATGATCAGCTCTGATGGACTTGGCTCTTTTCAGCAATGCTGTGATTTGAAGCCATTCCAACAGACTTGGCATGGAAAATGTCATCCATATCCAGAGAGAGAACTAGGGAGCCTGAATGTGGATCGAAGCATAGTATTTTCACCTTTTTTTTAAGGGAGGGAGGGAAACACAAAGTTTTACAAAAATGAAGGTTGAAAACTATCTTTGCATGTAGTTGGAAAAATAAAATACTATTTAAAAAAAAAATCTCCATTTATACAATGAAATTAGAGAAATCCCTAGGTATTGTTCTGAAAGAGGCTGGTGAGTAATTTCACATGTAGATCTAGTCAAATGCTTCTTTACTGGCCTTTTCTGTTCCTTGTTTGTGCTAAATATTTACTCCTGAATTTTAAGCTTAGGCTATGAAAGGTTGTTTATTCAACTGTTCCAACTGAATTTGGCGGGAACCCAGCCTACCCCTTGAGTTGCCATTGTTATTAGTCTTATAACTGAGATTTTTTTTTTAATCTCTCAGACTCAGATATGTTTCATTCTGATCTTTATCCTTTACCAACAGCTTACTTCTAATACTTTCTGATTCAGTTTTCTTCCACTGAATAATTTATACACTCTTCCCCACCTTTGTCGAGGTTTATTTTTTAAAAAAGGCTTATTCATGCTTTTTGTTTGTATATCACATTCCTTTCCCTGTGTATCTCCTCTCAATGAACTCTCTCTTGTATCATAGAAGAAAAAAAGCCCAACAATTAAATAAGATCAACCAGCTGTAAATCAGTAACCACTTATTCAGCATTTACTATGTGCCAAGCAGACTATGTACTGAACACTAATGAAATGCCTCCAAGAAGCTCATAAGACTCATTCCTGACAATCTGTTGCATCCATAGATTTCTTTTTCTCTTTTTCTAAACCGAGAGGGGGAAAATATTTAATGAAACAAACATTTTAAGATGCCCTTCTATGTAGGGGCATCAGAGAAATGATACGAAGTCTAAAAAATTGTAAAGCATGTAAACTTCCCAGCTCTCATAAGTAAATACAAAGCAGTGTGTGTGTGTGTATGTGTGTGTGTGTACATACACATATATACCTATATATGAATATATACAAAAGCACATACTTTACATATACAAAGTATAATTTACAAAAGTAACCAGTAAAATTGGAAGTAAGAATTTATCTAGTAACAACTGGGTAGTATAGTGTTTAGAGTGCCAGGCCTGGAGTCAGCAAAGTTCATCTTCCTGAATTCAAATTTAGCCTTAGACATTTATTAGCTATGTGACTCTGGGCAAGTTACTTAACTCTGTTTATCTCAGTTTCCTCATCTGTAAAATGAACTGGAAAAGGAAGTGGCAATATCTCAAATGAAAAATTAGAAGTGATTAAAATTCACTGAATAACACCAATAATGGAGATACTCTCTAGATTGACTCTTGAAGGGAGTTAAGAGATTCTGAAAGGTAGAGGTGAGGAGAGAAGGAATTCCAAGTATCTGGGAGGGCTTTGGCAAAAGTTTGGAGATAAGAGAGACTTTTATGTAGGAGGCCAGCAAACAAGTCATTTGGGTTTGAATTTATAGTATATAATAAGCAGTAATCAACCTGGGAGGAGAGGCTAGAGTTATAATGTGAAGGATTGTAAATGTCAAATGAAGAGTTTGTATTTTGTCCTAAAGGTTAAAAAGGAATGATAAAAAAAAAAAAAAAAAAAAAAAGTCATTGGAAGTAACTTCAAAAAACAAATAGTTTCTCCCCCTTATTTAACAAATGGGGAAACTGAGACCTTGCCAGATCTGTATTTTAGAAATGTCAGTCTAGCAGCTGTAGAGCCAGAGGTAGCATATTATAGTAAATAATGTCAGGAAGACCTGGGGACCATTATCACCAATATCATGCTGGGGAAATAATTGAACCTTCTTGAGTCTGTTTCTTCAGTTACAAAATGGGGATGGTAATATCACCTACCTCCCAGTGTTGTCAGGAAGATCAAGTTGAGATAACATATGTAAATTATCTTATGAACTTTAAAATCCTACAGAAATCTCATATATTACATTGATCATTTATTCTCCAGAGTCGACTGGTCATTACAAATAGTCAGAAATTGGCTTCCCTGTAAGATTGTTTTTATTTACTCTATCATATTCAAGTAAATTGTTCTCCTGATTCTCCTTAACTTTTTCCTAGATTTAATGCATTTTAGCTTCAGAATTGTTAATATTCATTTCCTAAGTTACAATAATATTCCATTACATTTGTAATGTGGGCTTGACCCATTCTCAGAGGAGTCATTTCTATGGTAATAGTTATGGAAAGGTAGTTTAGAGAAATGGGCAGAACACTAGACTTGAAATCGGGAAGACCTGTTCAGATCCTGTATAAGCTAATTACTAGATGAATGTGACCCTGGGCAAGTCACTTAATTTCTCAGTGCCTTAATTTCCTGATTAGTAAAATGCAACAGCTAGAATCATTGGCCTTTGAAGCCTCCTTCAAAATCTATAATTCTGTGAAACTTAGTTGACCCCAGATATGTGCCTGGGAATTGAGCAGACTACCCAGAATTCCTCAGGTTCTTGTGGTAAATATTAATATCTCTTGAAAGAATTTGGGGGAAAAAATTCAAAAACAGTCATGCAGGAGAAATTAATATTTAAAGAAAGGGAACCTCATGAAGGATTATCTGACCCAGGAGTGTGTTAGTAAGAGAAATTCAAATTATTATCTCTGAAGGGATAGTTTTCTGAAAATTAATAAACCACATGGGGGCAAAAATAACATTTGAAAAGTTAAAAAAATTAAAAAACTATGATCTTTTAAGAATGATTGAAATTGTAAGGACCCTAGAAGAACCAGAGAGCAAATTTCAATGTTGAATATTTCATTAAGACTGTCAAATAGAATTTTTAGAAAGCATATCCTCTGACTAGTTTTTTCAGTGGCTATATGACAGTGTCCTAAGGGTCCATTATTACAAAATAGGTGTTTTAACTAGTGACTAGTAGTTAATTATCATGTTGGACAAAAGAAATATAGAATAAGATCACAGTGGAGGATCCTTGACTTATGAGGCTTATGATGATTTTGTGGATTGCTTAAGTATGGAATAAAGGCAGAGCATGCAAAAACAAACAAACAAACAAACAAACTCCAGATCACTTGCACTTGCATTCATGATGTTGCTTGAGCCTCACAATAACTCTGTAAGACAGGTAGTGCAGGTCTTGTTATTCCCATTTAATAGAGTGGAGCTCAGAGGAGCAAAATAATTAGCAAAAAAGCTAAATTCTAACCCAAGTTTTCCTTATTCCAAGTCTAGTGCTCTCCACAGCATGCTTTACAATCTCCCACATAAATAGTAACCTGGTTTACGGAAATATTAGTCCCCATCTGATCCTACTAATGTTTTTGTGCTACACTCCTGATAACACCTTCATTGAGAATTTTAATTATCCACTTCAATTTAATTGATTTAAATTTAATTATCCAATTCAAAAATACTTTCCTTCTATTTTATGAGTCTATATTCAATAGCATAAGTAATAAAATATGATATTAATAGTTAGCATTTATATAATACTTAAAGATTTTCACAGCACTTTACATTTAAGTCATTATTATAATTCCTATTTTACAGATGAGGAAACAAGGCATGGAATAATTAAGAGAGTCATACAGGTAGGGACTATCTGAGACAAGATTCAAACTCAAGTCTTCCCGACTTCAAGTCCTGGGCTCTGTCCCTTCACCATTTCGCACACTAGGGAGCTAAATGTTAGAAAAAGGAGAAGAAAAGAACAAGCATTTATTTAGTGCTAACCACATGCCAGGGTCTGTGCTAAGCACTTTTACAAATATTATGTCATTTGATCATATAATAAAAGTAATTGTGGAAGTATCACAGATGGAGATAATTGTAAGAGTTATTTATTTGTTGTTTATTCATCTATTTATTTATTTTATTGATAATGATTTTTCCTAAGTCAGATCTCTGTTCTAGATCTTCTACCAAGGTGGATTTTTTTAATTGCTTCACAACTTAAAAGTGGGAAAAGTTTGCACCTTTAAAGGATGCAGAAGAGAAGTATAAGCATATGTTACACCTCCTTTTGTAGTAGCAAAGCACTGGAAATTGTGTGGATGCCCATCAGTTATGGTATATGAAGTTAATGGAATATTATTATTCTATAAAAAATGATAAGTAAGCTGATAGCAGAAAAGCCTGGAAAGACTTACATGAACTGATGCTAAGTGAAGTGAGCAGAACCAGAAGAACGTTATACACAGCAACAAGATTGTGACAATAAACTGTGATGAATGTGGTTCTTTTCAACAATGAAGTGATTCAAGGCAATTCCAATAGACTTGTAATGGAAAGCGCCATCTACATCCAGAGAGAGAACTATGGGAATTCATTTGGATCAAAACATATTATTTTCACCTTTTTTTTTTTTTTTTTTTTTTGGTTGTGGTGTTTGCTTTGTTTTTTCTCTTTGTGTATGTTTTTTCCTCTTTTGATCTGATTTTTCTTGCACAACATGTCGAATATAAAAATATGTTTAGAAGAATTACACATGTCATGGCAGAGAAACTGAGACAAGATAGAGACTAGAGAGTTTTTAATATTTTATTTGAAAAGGAGAGATTTACTGGGACCAAATGGATTCATGGTTTGGTCCCAGGGTTGAATGAGACTATCGTCACCAAGAATTCAGCATCCAGCCAGCAGCCAATGAGAGTTCTCAGTGACATATTTATACACAGTAGCTAAACAAAGACAAGGGGGTGGAGTCCAAACTTTGGTGAGGGGGAATCTCTAAGCAGGAACCATAAATCCGGTTCTGACAGTTTGGGGCGTGGGGGGGGGGAGGGCCTTAAATTCTTACCAACTGGGAATTAAGACACAAAGTCTGGAGTCCCCCTTTCTGAATTTACACATTGACAATTTATAACCTTAGAGCAAATAGCCCTGAGTTATATCAGTCTTCATGAACCAAAGGGGGCTGGGGAAGGGGGAGGAGGGCCGAGGGGGGGGGGGGGTTGCAAGTAAGGAGATTGAGGCAGGACCAATTAGGGAGACTGAGGCAGGACCAATTAGGGAAACTGAAGGAGGACAATTAAAAGGGGGGGGGGGGGGGGGGGGGGGGGGGGGGGGGGGGGGGGGGGGTTGCAAGTAAGGAGATTGAGGCAGGACCAATTAGGGAGACTGAGGCAGGACCAATTAGGGAAACTGAAGGAGGACAATTAAAAGAGAACTGTGGCACAACATACATAGTTTAACTTATAGAATATGCTTGCTGTCTAGGGGAGGAAGGGAGAAGGAAGGGAAAAAAAATTTGGAATACAGGATTTTGCAAAGGTGAATGTTGAAAACTCTTTGCATGAATTTGGAAAAATAAAAATCTGTTATAAAAGAAAAGAAAGAAAAGAAGTCCTTATTGTTGTTAAGTCCTTTTCAATGAGGAAACTGAGGCAAACCAGGATTAAGGGACTTGTCCAGTGTGTTACTACACAACTAGTAAATTCCTAAGGATGGATTTGAACTCATGACTGAATCTTGTTGATTCCAAGCCCAGTGCTCTATCCACTATATCACTCAGCTGCCCCAGCAGGCTGTTAGAGGGGGAAGGCAAGAGTGGTGAAATAGGAAAAATGTTAGATGAATGTTAGAGTCTAAGGTCTTGGGTTCAGATTTCAGCTCTGATACTTTGATCTCTTTGATCTCTGGCTCACAATTTTACTCTTTTGTAAAAAAGAGGAGACTGAACTAGATGATCTCTAAGAATTCCTTAATGGCTCCAAATCTGGGGTCCTGATTGTCCTGTCTGCGCCTTACTACCCAGAAAACAGTTAGTTTGCTCTTATGTTTATCTCATATTCTTTGCTGATTCTGTCTTTAATGCATTATTTGCCCAAAGACTATGAATAAAATAGCTATTTGCAAGTCTCTCCCTCCAAAACATTCGTGTGCCATATAAATGCTAGATATTATTCTTGTTGGTATCATATCAGTAGCACTGCTTTCCAAAATTGTGCATCTCTGTGGCTTCTGCTGCTGCTTTTAGGTGGCATTATCTTTATAGTTTCCATGGAAGCACTTTGAAAAGGACAATTAATTTAGGACTCAACATGTGGCCTGGGTAGTTAGAATTCTTGGAAACATTTGTGAATATTCAGATACAACCTCCAAGGAAACTATGAAGTGTGGTTATCTAAATTCAACCAGATGACCCCAGAAAAACCAAGATTTCCGTTAATTTGAAGGTCATCAGTTTGACTACTTTTCTTTCACTCTATATAATTATGAAAAAGTTAGTCAAAGATGCATATTATTAAAATTCTCCATTAGACAGAAATGTTCAAAAATGTCTTTGTTTCTTTAACCTAAATAAATAACACAAAAAATCTGAATGCACTCTTATTTTAATTTTATCTTATTTTGTTTGCAAATGAAGAATCATTTTATCTCCCTCCTACCTCTGCTTCATTGAGAAAACAAGAAAAGTAATTCTTACAATTGGTTGTCATTCTTGTGCAGATGCCATACTAATCTTAGTTGCATCATTCTAATTTTGATTTATATGCTGACTAAGTTAACAATTAAATGTACTTATTTATAATATGTGTTAGGAAAAAGAGAAGAAGCAAATGGGCACTAAATTTCCATTTAGGCCTGGACCTAATGTCAGTTTGGAAGGGCAAAAGCAAGTGCCAAATAGGAATGGCATTGATTTACAATCTACTTATCTGGTCTGTCTGTGGAACTACTCAAGGGACAAGAAAGAGACAGAGAGAGACCTGCAGAGAGAGAGACACAGAGAAAAACAGAAACTTGAGAGAATGAGAAGAAGAAGGGGTGAATGGGGGTTGGGAATGGGGATGATTCTAAGCCTTAGATAAGGAACTGTGGAGTTATAGAATTTGAAGAAGATCTTAGAGACATCATCCAATTCAGCCTCTGCCTTAAACAAAAATCCCTACAAAAATGATGATGGCTAAACATACATATAGTGCATTAAAATCTGCAAAGCTCTCATTATATTTTAACTCAGTTAATGCTACTATAGCAGATGGGGGAGATATGATAGGATTGCAAGTCAATGTTTTGGGAAGACCTCAAAATATATCAAGAAATCTTAGTTTTAATCTATTCTGTATATAACCACAAGTTAATTGAACCTTTCAATTGATTCCCTTATACAGAAAACTGAGGTGAGAAGAAACAATCTCTATAAACGATCATTTATTTTGTTATTTTGAATTTTTCTTTTTCTCCCCTTATTGGAGAGCTTCATTTTTTGAATTTATTTTTTAATAATAACTTTTTTATTTTTAAAATATATGCAAAGATCATTTTTAACATTCACTCTTATAAAACCTTGTGTTCCAAATTTTTTCTCCCTCCCTTCCTCCCACTCCCTCCCCTAGACAGCAAGTAATTCAATAAATGTTAAACGTGTGCACTTCTTCTAGACATATTCCCACAATTATCATGCTGAATAAGAAAAATCAGATCAAAAAGAAAACAAAAAGGAAGCAAACAACAAAAAAAAGATGAAGATACTATGTTGTGATGCACATTCAGTCCCAACAGTCCTCTGAAAATATGTTTAGAGAAACAAAGAAATAGTAAAAAATTTCCTGAAGAGATCTCAGACCTGAGAAAGAAATAAAAGGTTTGAAGTTTATAAAATGTGTGTCTTGTTTTCATTAGAAAGTAGGTAGAAAGAAAGAATAAGGGGGCCTGGAAAGCTGAACTTTGGTGTTGGGAAGTATGTGACCAAAATGCCATCTGTTGCAAAACTAAGATGATCAAGGTGCACTTTCCCAAATAAGGACAAGAGGCATCAAGATGCTGTATTTCAATACTGGGTAACTTCATCTTCAATTAATTGAGTTCAGGAAATAATTAAGTTAAATAATTAACTAAGTAATTAGGCGGGAGGAACAAGCTAATTTGAGCTTTGCTGAAAGGAATATTTGGATAGCAGATAGAAAGCCGGCATCAGGGGTTTAATTCCCTATTTTACACATAGTATAACTGTGAAAGTCAATCTTTCATTCCAACACTAATTTGCAGAACAATGATAGACCTTCATTGATAGAGTTCCTGTATCCAACCCAATTAAATCATAGAAACTAGACCAAATAAGAAGCTATAATTAAAAATAGCTTGTTAGTAATGCAGTTTGATAACATGGTAGATGGGGTGCAGGATTTAAAATCAGGAAATCTGAGTTCTAATCTTGCCTCAGATGCTTTTTAGCTGTATGACTCTTCACAAGTTCTATCCTCCTTCTCCTTCTCTTCCTCCTTATCACCATCACTATCATTTATGTAGTGTCTATTATATGACAGGCACTATGCTAAGTCCTTTACAGTGATTATCTCATTTGATTCTCAAAATTACTCTGGAAAGTAGGTGCTATTATCCCCATTTCACAGGCAAGGAAACTGAGGCAAGCAAAGATACTTGCCCAAGATCACAAACTACTATTTACTGCTCAGATCTTCCTAACTCAAGGCCCTGTGTTCACTACATCAATTAGCTGCTCTCATCCTGTACCCCTCATTTCATCTGTTAGATGGGGATAATATTACCTACTGTTGTGGAGTTGTTGGGAAGATCAAATGAGATTATAAATATGCATAAGCACCATCTCTTTAAATGCTAACTACCTCACAGTAGTAATTAGGACATGGCATTAGGCCTTTTCATGTCCTTATTTTGTGTTTCAAATATTTTTTTCTTCCCTTCTCCCTATCTCATCCTCTAGATGGTAAGTAATCCAACATATGTTAAATGTGTGCAATTCTTCTATACATAATTTCTATTTCCATTAAATGGTATTTTCTCTTAATGTGGCTCTTCTCACCAAGGATGAATATATTGTATCCTTCACCAGCTCAGATGTTATCCAAATTTTACTTTAAGGCCAAATTCTTTTCTTTATTCTGTAGATTGTTTAATACCTTACTCAGTAATAATCTTTGTTTGATTAGAAGGGAATTATTGTTAACTAATTATTTTTATTGTCTTCTCCTTTGTTATACTTAACTCCTACTTGCTGTGTATCTCTTTGTTGTGACTACAGAATAATTCAAAAAGTTAAGTTATATCATTTTCTTGTGAAATCTGGTTTAACTCCTATTAACAACTAAGTCCAACGCACGGACTATATACCATTCTTTTAAAATTTTGTTCAATTGGATGTTCCTTAGCTGAGATTTGAGAATACTTTCTTATAGATATGATTGTTTGTTGTTATCATAAATGGCCTGTGCCTGAATTAGGGGAGCAAAGAGAAATGAAAAAAACAAAGTTTCAGATTTCAGAAATGAAGCAATTTTTTTTAGATGTTGATATCAAGATTATACTGTTTCCATAGGAGCTGGTGAACATTTCAATGACTTGAGAATAATTTTGGTATGAGAGGCACATTTTGACAGCTTAGTAGATCCAAAGTTCATGGCTTTTAGTGCCAAATTGAGGGAAGAGAGAAAAGAGCAGATTTTGAGTACATACCACTGAATTCCAGGAAAGGGAGAGGAACCATTTTGTTGCCCACAGTGCTCAGACAAACAGAGTTGCTGATTCTCATCTCTACTCGTCTTGGAATGTATAAAACAAGCTTTTATTTTCTCTCCTGTCATGCCCAAGAACTTTTTGATTTTTTAAAATAAAAGTTTATTTTAGGAAATCATATCAGTTATTTGGATATTATGAAGTGCATGGTAGGTGGGTAGAGCAAAATGGAATTAAATTTGGCAGCATTACAGGGATCCATATGGCATGTGCTATCTGACGTTAAGGCAATTAACATGTAAAACTCTAGCTTTGAAAAAAAATGACATTAGGAAGCAATTATTCACTTAACAAAATGACTAAAAATAAAATACCTTTGGTCAAAGAACTTCCTTGATGAACTTTACATGATGCAATTTACAGAAATGAAATTTAGCCACATCTTTTCTGGAATACATCTGTGCCCTATAATGCAGCATACCCCAAATTCCCTTCCATGGACTTGAGTATCATATGTTTAAAGGCAGAAAAGGAATCTCAGAGGTCATTGAAGCTAATAATCCACTTAGTTTACAGGTGGGGAAACTTGAGTCCCAGAAAAGTGAAATGACTTGCCTAGACTTAGTGTTAAAGCCAAGATTTGAAAAGGAGATGCCTGGGATTCTAAATCCTATTCTTGTTCCACTGCTCCAGGCTATTCCTTCTTTAAACCTGATGACGTTTTTGAATAGGATTAACCTTTAGAGCTAGGAAGGGGGCTGATTATTGCTTCTTTTTTTTTCTCTTGATGGGAGTTTAGATTTGTAGCCAGAGTTTGTGAATTTAACAATGATCTTGGATAAGTCAGGTTCTTCAGGCCTCAGTTTTATTGTCTGTAAAAGGTATGTTTAACTAAGGAGCTTTGAGATTCCTTCTATGTCTAAAGCTATGATCTTAATACTATAAATTATTAAATACTTTCTTTGTGCAAGATGTTAGCTATTATTAAAAAGCCACCACTGATGTATCTTTATTGTAACTCAAATTTATAGACATGTAGACATTTAGATATATATCACCTTAAAGTTTGCAGAACCTTTTCTCCCTGGCTGTACCCCATATCTGTAATGTTCTCCTTTTCCCCTTCTGTTGACCTCCTTAGTGTCCTTTAAGTCTAGATTAACATCGTACCTCCTACAGGAAGCCTTTTCCAACCCTTTTTAATTCCAGTGCCTTCCTTCTGTAAATTATTTCTTATTTATCCTGTATATAACATTATATTTGTTTCTGTGTTGTTTCCCCTAATTAAATTGTAAACTCTTTGGGGGCAAGATCTGTCTTTTGCCTCTTTTTGTACTTATTTGTTTGCTTACTGTCTTCCCCATTAAACTTCCTAAAATCAAGGATTGTCTTTTGCCTCTTTTTATATCCCCAAGAATTAGCACTGTGGTTGGCAGCCTTAGCACTTAATAAATGTTTATTGAATTGAATGTATATTTCATTTGAACTTCAAAACAACTTTTTGAAATAGGTATTATTATAGGTGTTATTACCTATATTATTTGCAAATATGAAAACTGAGGCTTATGAAATTAAGAGAGAGGTAGTATTTGGAATAAGACCTTCCTGGCTCCAAGGACAATCCTTTATTCACTATTCTGCAATACTACCTCTTTATTTTTTATAGTCCTTAGGGTTCATAATTTGATGAGGAAATATAGAAACTTTCTGCAATCAGCCTTTTATTTTTCAGATGTGTTGGTTATGTATTACATAATGAATCATTCTTCTTTTCATTTGTCAGCTTTCCATTCAAAAATGAGATTTCTGAACAAGCACCTGATGAGAAACCCATATAATCCCTACCTTTTATTGGCCATCCTCCATTGGAGGTCATGCAATGGAATTTCACTACATTGGCACTTGAGTACATGGATTCAGATCCTTTCCGTTATTATTACCATTGTGGTCTTCATTTAATTTCTTCTAATTTCTAATTCTAATTCTAATTCTAATTCTAATTTCTTCTTTTTTTTTCCTTTTTCTGAGGCAATTGGGGTTAAGTAACTTGCTCAGGGTCATACAGCTAGGAAGTGTTAACTATCTAAAACCAGATTTGAACTCAGGTCCTCCTGATTTTAGGGCTGGTACTCTATCCACTGAGCCTTCTAAATGCCCCTTCATTTAATTTCTATGTTCTTCCCCACCCTCATCTGTAAAACAAGGGGTTGTACTAATTGGCCCTTTTCCAGGTTTTAATCTAAGATCATTTGATAAATATCATTTGTTCAGCATTAGATAGCCATAGTCCCCTCTGGTAATCATAATAAAGTCTAATTTTAAGAACACAAAGAAACTTTAGAAATAAAGAAACTGAGACAATGGCAACTCCAAGATGAAGTGACTTGAGATACTGATGATACATCAAGCCTGTAATTGGATTATAATCCATGCCAGTAGTTTTTCCTCTTTTTGTTCAGTCATTTTCAGTCATGGGATTTTCTTGGCAAAGATGCTGAAGTGGTTTGCTGTTTCCTGCTCCAGCTTATTTACAGTTGAAGAAACTGAGGCACACAGGGTTAGATGATTTGCCCAGGGTCACATCTGCCTAAAGCCAGATTTGAATTTAGGAAGATAAATCTTGTTCACTTTATAAAGGCTCACTGAAGAGCACTTTAAAACAATTTGAGGAGGAGGGCAGGTTCCAGACATATGATTTCCTTAGTGAAAAAAATTTCTGATGAGGAAATTTCTACCAGTACAGATTGTCAACTCCCCTGTAACCCTTAGTCTTATAAAATTACTTGGAGCTAAAAGGCTGAGTGATTTTCCTGGAGTCAGACAAGGTCAGCCCTCTGTTATCACTAAGTAACTATTCTGCTACCATGAATTTCTTTTCCTTTGTCAGATTTAGGCCTAATGGACAATTTGGCTATTCAATCTCTCTCTGGAAAGGAAAGTTTCTGGGTAACTGGTATATTTTTGACATGTAATATTAATAATGTTTTTATTTAACATATATTAGTCTATCTGCCATCTAGGGGAGGGGGTGGGAGGAAGGAGAGGAAAAATTGGAACAAAAGGTTTTGCAATTGTCAATGCTGAAAAATTACCCATGCATATATCTCGTAAGTAAAAAACTATAATAAAAATATTAATAATATTTTCTGATGCGTTTTTCAAGAGAATGTGGTGATTTGTTTGGTGACCTTTGGTTATAAGGTGAGACAACAATCCAAGCATTTTTGTTAATAAATCTGGTAGATGACAATAGTCAAATTGGTGTGTCAGAAATATGATGAAGTGTGTTCATGGGTCCAGCTGCATGTCTCAGAGGTACATGCCAGAGGCATTGTCTTCCCACCTTGATGACCTTTTTTTATAGCTTTTCCACAAAGAACATATCTCCATGGCTTGCCCTTTTTTTTGTTGTTTGTTTCAAGAATTGTGATCTGTTCCCACATTCTTCACCTCATGAGTTTGAACTTGAACCCACACACAGTGGTAAGTGTTGAGGTTTGAACCTCTTTCTGCAAATCCACAAAAACACGTTGGTTAATGCCTGTAACCAAGAAGACACAATCTACCCTAGGAGCCTTCACTTAGAACTGAAACCTGGAGTTGGAAGTGTAGCTGTGTCCTTTACAGGACTTTTAACTTGGTTGTGTACATGTATATGTGGGTGTACATATTCCCTCACATAGAAAATATGTCTGAGCACAGAAAGGTTATTTGTGCTGTCCTGCAGAAATGTTTCCCCTGCCAATGATTTATTCTAGGTATATAAAGGTTTCACTTCTATCAAACTCTAGGTCTTAGTTGAAAAATATAAAATCTATCCCTTGTTCTATGTCTTAAATGGAAATCAGTGACTTGGAAATACACAGGTACTCAGCCAACTCTCAGGCTTGCTGGTAGTGATAGCTTGTTAACAGCTGCTCAGGCTCAAAAGTTTACCATCACCTTACTTAACAAATTATTGCGAAAACATTAGCTGATCATTAAATACCACTAATTGCCAATTTGGGGGGGGGAGCGTGATATATAATTATATTTGAAGTTTCTCCAGTGGTGCATGAAGGGCTTACTTGGAATAGTACACTGAAAATTGAAGTTTAATAAGCTTAAGCAAAAACTAGGGCTGATTGTAGTTTGATATTTTCCTCATATGTGAAGTGTTGAGTGTATATATGCAAAATACTGTATAATTCCCTGTAAGCATGAAAAGTGCTTGAATTTTCACATTCTTACTATAGGAGCCTTTTCTAAAAATCTATAGTGTATTTAAAAGTTTATATGGAATTACATATAAAACCTATGTTATGTGGTAAATTCTTTAATGTGAATACAAAAAAACATTTTGAATACATATGAAATCATCAATTGAAGCTTAAAAATTATTTTCTAAAATTTCTCAAATGTATATTTAAAAATTTTTCAAATGAAGATTAGATCACCTAATCATTTTATAAAACTAGAACAGGAGAGCAGTGAGCTAGATTATAAGGGTAACAGGTTAGCAGAACCTGGAATTCTGACCTCTAAATCTACTTTTCTTTCTATGACATTCCATGCCTTTGGCCTTCCAAATCAGTTGGGCATTTATTAAGTTAGGCCTTATGCTGAGCATTATGTTACTTGCTTTGGAAGTTATAAAGAAATTTAAAATAGACTGTCCCAAGGAATTCATAACTGATTGAACAGAACAAGGCTAATACTTGTTAAAAGTTTAAAAAAGAAGTCCTGGACAGTAGAATATTGATTATATTTGCAATAGGAATTCCTAGAAATAAGAAAATAGCATAGTCTTTTTAGGTTTTTCTGAAACTTCCTTCATTTTTTCTTTTAGCACAATAATATTCTAACACAATCATATACCTTACCTTATTCAGTCATTCCCCAAATAATGGGTATCTCCTCAGTTTATAATTATTTGCCATCATCAAAAGAACTACTAGAAATATATATGTGTCCTTTTGCTTTTGATCTTTTGGGGGCATAGCCCTAATACTTATATTGCTAGATCCCAAGGTATGTGCAAGTTTACAACCCTTTAGGCATTGTTCTCTAGAATGTTTGGACCAGTTCACAGATCTACCAGCAGTATAAAGTTAGTACTTTCTTACTACAGATATGAATCATTTTGGACTGATTAATTAGCATTAATAAAAGTTACCAAACTACTTACACCCTTTGATCCAATAATCTTCCCGCTGTTGAGTATATATCCCAAGAAAGCCAAAGATGGGAAGAGATATTTGATATACATGGCAAAATAGTGGTAGCATCAATTTTTGTGGTAGTAAAAAACTGGAATTAAAGGCATTTTTTAAAAAATGTTACAGTAGAATGGAATCAGAAAGGGATGCTAGCATAGTGCCTAATGCATAGTAGGTATTTAATAAATAAATCCTTGATGACCTGAGTTAAGTAGCTGTCCAGGCTGCCTCCAGACAAGAACCCCCTTTGGCACAAATAATTAAACCCATTCTACTTTTGTATATCTGTCATTATTAATAGGTTTTTTCCTTTGCATCCAGGATTAGATCTGCCTCTTTGCAGCTTTCATTAATCATAGTAAAATAGAAAAGAAAAAAAAAAAAGCTTTTCTTTTCTGATATTTTTACTAACTTATAAGAATTAATTTAACTTAACCCTCATTTTATTCAAGACAATGTTCATTTCTGGTCAGCGAACAAAGAAAAAAAATTTTTTTGCATGTTTCTTTTGTAGTTTGGGGTCTGGTATTTTACATCATATTTATCAAGCAACATGTGCTTATCAAACAAATTGTATCCCACACAGTCACGTGTTTCCTGCCTTGTCATGGCTTAGCTACTGAGCAGTTTTTCTTCACCTCAATCTGCCACATTTACATTTGAAAACATTTTTAAAAATCTTGACCTATCAATTTATTTTTCATAAGAACCACCCACGTATCAGTTTTGTGTGTGCATGCAGCTTACAGTGAATACAGCTGATTTTCATTTTATTTGGATGTTTACTTCCTCTCAAAAAATTACTGAGGTCTATTTTGTTTCCTAATATTTTTGTTTAAAGGCAGGATGGTAGAATGGAATGAGGGCTGGATTTGAAATCTACAGATTGGAATTCAAATCTCAGCTTTGGCCCCTCTTCTACCAATATGACTTTGGTCAAGTCATTCAACTTTTCTGCTCAATTTCCTCAATTTTAAAATGAATTGATTGATATAGATGACCTCAGAGATCTCTTCCATCTCTAAAACTGTGATCTATGAACCTAGGATGAGGGAGTCACACAAGTTTGAAAACTATGTGAATCCATCATCCTAGGTTAATAGAAGTTTGTAAACTTCACAGTCACTTTGCTTAAAAGTTTTCTCTCTGGGGGCAGCTAGGTGGTGCAGTGGATAGAGCACCATCCCTGAAGTCAGGAAGATCTGAGTTCAAATGTGATCTCAGACTTAACACTTTCTGGCTGTGTGACCCTGGGCAAGTCACTTAACCCCAATTGCCTCAGCAAAAAAAAAAAAAAAGAAAAGAAAAGAAAAGAAAGAAAGAAAAAGTTTTCCCTCTGTTTTGAAGTTTCTATAGGATCCTCATCATATGGCAAACAAAATCAGAATTCACTGAAACTTTTACAAGTCTCATCATTATTTAATTGAGACTAGACTAGGTTTTAAATAATTTTTCTTTTTTCTCCTCTATATCCTCAAAAACTTGTTAAACAAGCATATATGTAAATATATATGTATATATAAATAATATTTGGTTGGCAGGTATTCCAAATCAATTAAAAAACTTCTGTAGTTACACTGCCCTTCTTCATTAACATTGATATAATGCAAACATTGGCCCATTAGTCCGAAGACCCAGATTCTAGCTGATGGCCAAAGCAGTTCTTAGGGGGAAGTTTTATATCTCTAGATGCTTACATGAATAAAACAGAAAGGGATCAATGAGTTGGTCATGCAACAACAACAACAAAATAAATAAATAAAAATAAAACCCCCAATTAAATACCAAATTAGAAATTTTGAAAATCAAAGGAGAAATCAAAGTCCACTCCAAATTCTGTCATCAAAAGTAGTAGGATTGGGAATCAAGATGAATGTTAGACATTTATAGAATAGTTATTCCCCACACCTTCTGATTTAAAGACAGCAGGAAAAAAGCTTTTTAAAAAAGAGTCTTCCTCTTTCATGACTTTAAATTCTATTAGTGAATTATTCGATTCAATTTCCATTCAATAACATTTATTAAATGCTTGTGTTATGTCTTGTACTATGTTAGAAATTGAGGATTAAAATTTAAAAAAAAAAAAAAAAAACAGCTCCTGCTCTAAAGGAACTTAAATTTTCCTGTAAAAGTAAGGGGAGAGGAGAGGAGAATAGTGTGTACACAGATGAGTAAATTTAAAACAACTGAGTTAGTATAACCCATGTCCTAATGCTAGAAGCCCAAAGGATTCTGGACTGGATCTAATGTCCATCTGTCCCAAAAATGGTCAGTTTCTGTCTTTGACTTGTTATCTCTTCCCTGGAGTTTTGCTTTAGAGATATCTTCAAAATAAAACTTACCTATTGCTCACATTTAAGTTTCAAATGTAGATAATAGTTTCCATTTTAGATACCCAGTGCTAAAGAGCATCTCCCTATCCACCCACACTTCAGCCCTGCATGTTGTTTGAATAACTTCACTGCCTTTGTTCTCCAGTTAGAAAATTGAACAGAAATTGTAAGACTCTTCCTTTCTCAAGGAACATGCTATATTAAAAAATCTTCTCTTTTATAATTAATTTTAATTTTTTTCACATAGCAAAAATCTGTTCTCTCTCCTTCCTACTCCCATCCTTCCCCATTGTAAATGAGAGAAAAAAAAAACCAAATGTTACAATTACGATGTGCATTAGGGGAACAATATCTGGTTCCAAATGATGTGTTTGGGGTTTAGTACCAAAGGATGAGATTTAAGCACTAAATGTTGGGGTTTGGTCATGATTTACATAAAAGTAAAGGCTACAGACAAAATGAAGGATAAATATGAAATAGAGTTGAGAGAGTACACAGCAAGAAGTGAGATTTTAATAAATAATGATGGAAAAGACAGGTTCTCTAGAAAGGGAACACCCCATGAGGGTGGAATATGCCTTAGCTGACAGGCTAGATACTGTAGAGGAATTTAGCCCCCTAAAAGAATTAGCTATAAAAGAGAAGTGGAGTTAGGAGCACAGTGGGGTTGGGAGAGATACCATGTAGCATGGGAGAGGTAAAGGAATGGAGGAAGAGTTTGGGGGCAGACTGACCCCAAGGAGAATAGTGGTCATGGCATAGACCATAAGTAGATTTTACAGGGAAAAATTTAACCTCAGGGACATGACTGGGATTTCTGATGAGACATGAGCTGCCCAAGATGTCTACGGGAGAGGGGCTCAGAGGTTTGACATAATTCAGATTTCTGACCATCATAGCAAGGTACCTCTATGTAAGACCTCCACAGAAGGTGGAATTATGAGGATTATCAGTGTCCTTCTCTGCCTGCCCCAGGGAGCAATTCCATCAAAACTCCTCTCTTTGTCAACCGCACCCAGTTACTTAGGACCTCATCAAAGAAGAATAGTTGAGCAAAAAAAAATGTGTTCATTGGACATGTCTTTTCTTTCTTCCATTTTTTTGGCATGGCGGTTGTGCTTAAGCACAGAATAAAAAAAAAAGAGGCAAAAGGCATTCCCTGTCCTCAGGGAGATTACTGTTTGTGAGTGACAACAAGCAACCAGTTTTTAAACAAGCCATATACAGGATAAATAGGAAATAATTAAAAGAGAGAAAGTACTTGAATTTTAAGGGATTGGGAAAGACTTCCTGTAGAAGATGAAAAGGGATCCCTTTTAGGAAGGGATTTACAGAAAGTAGAAATAAGGAGGGGAGAACATTCCAGTTTTGGGAAATGATAGCCAGAGGAGCTACTCAGAATTGAGAGATGGGTTATCTTGTTCATAAAATAGCCAGGGTGCTAGTGTCTCTGGTTGAAAAAGTTATATGGTGAGGAATCAGATGTAAGAAGACTAGAAAAGTTAGGAGGGGGCTAAGTTATAAGGGCTTTGAATACCAGCTTTTTTGTATTTGATTATAGACATGATAATAACACATTGAATTTTTTTTGTAATAGCTTTTTATTTTTGAAATACATACAAAGATAGTTTTCAGCATTCACCTTTGCAAAACTTTGTATTCCAAATTTTTCTTCCTACCTCTCCAACTCCCCCTTCCGTAGAAAGCAAGTCATCCAATATAGATTAAACGTATGCAGTTCTTCTAAACAGATTTCCACATTTATCATGTTGCACAAGAAAAATAAATCAAGAAGGTAAAAATACTATGTTGTGATCCACATTCAGTTTCCATTGTCTTTTCTCTGAATGCAGATGGTTTTCTCCATCACAAGTCTATTAGAATTGAAGCCACTGGATTTTACTGTGTTATGTGGTGATATGTCAAACCATATCCTTTAGGGAAAATAACCTTAGTAGCTGAAAGGATGAATTGTAGTGGAGAGACATTTGAAGTAAGCACAATCAAAGCAGGTATTAGCAAATGGTCCAGTTATGAAGGGATAGCGGTCTGCATCAGGCAGTGATGGTGCCGGAGGAGAGAAGAGGGTGTATTAACGAGCTATTGCAGAGGTGAAATTGACAGAATTTAGCAATAGATTGGATCTGGGAGAGCGAAGAACTGAAGATGACAACCACATTACCAGTTTGAGGAATTGGGAGGAATGATGCTTTCACAAATAATAGAGAAAGACCTGTGGAAGAGGAAGGAATTTATGACCAATGAAGAACTAGAGATCATTACTAATCACAAAATAGAAATTTTCCACTATACCAAACTGAAAAGTTTTTGTACAAACAAAACTAATGCAGACAAGATTAGAAGGGAAGCAATAAACTGGGAAAATATTTTTACAGTCAAAGGTTCTGATAAAGGCCTCATTTCCAAAATATATAGAGAATTGATTCTAATTTATAAAAAGTCAAGCCAATCTCCATGGCTTGATGGTCAAATGGTCAAAGGATATGAACAGAGAATTCTCAGATGAAGAAATTGAAACTATTTTTAGTCATATGAAAAGATGCTCCAAGTCATTATTAATCAGAGAAATGCAAATTAAGACAACTCTGAGATACCACTACACACCTGTCAGATTGGCTAAGATGACAGGAAAAAATAATGATGATTGTTGGAGGGGATGTGGGAAAACTGGGACATTGATGCATTGTTGGTGGAGTTATGAACGAATCCAACCGTTCTGGAGAGTAGTTTGGAACTATGCTCAAAAAGTTATCAAACTGTGCGTACCCTTTGATCCAGCAGTGTTACTACAGGGCTTATATCCCAAAGAGATCATAAAGAAGGGAAAGGGACCTGTATGTGCATGAATGTTTGTGGCAGCCCTGTTTGTAGTGGCTAGAAACTGGAAACTGAGTGGATGCCCATCAATTGGAGAATGATTGAATAAACTGTGGTATATGAATGTCATGAATGAATATCATTGTTCTGTAAGAAATGACCAACAGGAAGATTTCAGAAAGGCCTGGAGAGACTTACATGAATTGATGCTGAATGAAACAAGCAGGGCCAAGAGATCATTATATACTTCAACAACAATACTATATGATGACCAATTCTGATGGACTTTAACATCCTCAGCAATGTGATCAACCAAATCATTTCCAATGGAGCAGTAATGAACTGAACCAGCTACACCCAGCAAAAGAACTCTGGGAGATGATTAAGAACCATTACATTGAATTCCCAATCCCCATATTTTTGCCCACCTGCATTTTGGATTTCCTTCACAGGCTAATTGTACAATATTTCAGAGTCTGATTCTTTTTGTACAGCAAAATAATGGTTTGGTCATGTATACTTATTGTGTATCTAATTTATATTTTAATATATGTAACATCTATTGGTCATCCTGCCATCTGGGGGAAGGGATGGGGGAAAGAGGGGAAAAATTGGAAAAAGAGGTTTGGCAATTGTCAATGCTGTAAAGTTACCCATGCATATAACCTGTAAATAAAAGGCTATTAAATTAAAAAAAAGAAAAAGAAAAAAAAAAACGAATAATAGAGAAGATGGAGAGGGAAGGAAGGAAGGAAGATACCAAGTTCAGTTTTGATTGTGTTTAGTTTAAGATGTTTATTGGACATCCAGTTTGAAGTATCTGAAAGGCAGTTGGATATTGGAGGTCAGCAGAGGTTTGTTGGGCAGAAGTAGACTTGAGAAATATCAGCGTATAATTGTACACTATTTCAGAGTCCAATTCTTTTTGTACAGCAAAATAACGGTTTGGTCATGTGTACTTATTTTGTACTTAATTTATACTTTAACATATTTAACATATATTGGTCAACCTGCCATCTAGGGGAGGGGGTGGGGGGAAAGAGGGGAAAAGTTGGAACAAAAGGTTTGGCAATTGTCTGCTGTAAAATTACCCATGCATATACCTTGTAAATAAAAAGCTATTAAAAAATCTAAGAGAGAGAGGTGGGGGGAGAGGGACAGGGAGAGGGAGGGAGGGAAGGAGAGAGAGAGAGAGAGAGAGAGAGAGAGAGAGAGAGAGAGAGAGAGAGATCTATCAGTGTAGAAATTGGTCCATCCACATCCATAGGACCTGATGAGATCAAGAGAAGGCAATCTAGGACAGAATACTCTGGAATCCTATGGTCTCCAAAGGAGACTGAGAAGGAGCAATCAAATCAGTTAAAGGGGAATAAAACCAGAAGAGAGAAGTGTCCCCCAAATCTAAGGGGGGGGTGAGGGTGATAGTGGGGAGCAACTAGATAGCATAGAGCATCGGCCCAGAAGTCAGGAGGACCTGAATTCAAATCCAACCTCAGATATTTGCTGGCTGTGTGGCCTTGGGCAAGTCACTTAACCCTAATTGCGTTGTTTAAGAATATCAAGGAAGAGAGGGTGATTATAGTATCAAAGGCAACTGAGAAGTTGAGGAGAAGGAACTTGATTCCAGGAAATCCCCTTTCAAGATCGACTTGTGTCTTCATCTTCATTTGGTCCAGAATACAGTCCTTTGAGGAGTAATGTCAGATCCTTCTCTAACCTGAGAATGAGTGGAATACTTAGGGGCATGCTGAAATTCACTCACTTTTATTTACAGCTAATAGATATGCTATAAATGAGAAAGGAGAGAATATAAAAATTGTTCTAGTAGTCACCACGCTAATCTTATAGCAATGGGGAGAGACATGATTCCCCTGCCAACTTGGTCTCCTATTTTATTTAGTTAAAATACAAAAGATGCAGATTTGGGCACAAGAATACATACAAGTGGCATCTGTTTTGGAGAAGAGAAGGCACAATTGTTATTGGTTGTCCTTGGTTTTCCAATGACATGACCAGTAATATCTCGACATGTATGTTAATGCATTTGAAGCAGAGTTCACCTCATTCTCTCTTCCCTGAGCAGTAAGGTTAGTGTAGTGCAATGGTTTCACACTCGAGTACCAAGGATCCAACAAACCATAAATGAAGATCCCTGATGTAAAAAGCTATATAGTAGCATTATCTGTGTTCTATTACATTTGTTTTTTTTTGTTTTTTTGTTTGGTTTGTTTTGTTTTGTTTTTACATTGTATTTCCTTACGTATTTCCTAAGAATGTTGTAATCTGTATCTGGCTGCCCTCAGGATTTACTGCCTTGTTATTTGATACCTCTGGGATTTGCAGGGGAAGGTCTTCAGCTTAGGTATTATTTGGAATTTAGAAGACCTTACACTCCTGCCTTGGACATTTTACTAGACATGTGACTTAGCTGCTGTCAGCTTCAGTTTTCTCTTTTGTAAAATAAGGATCTTCCTCAGAGGGTTATTATGAAGATCAAGTGAGAAAATATAAAACGCCTGGCACATAGTAGGCACTAAATAAACTCTTGCTCACTCTCTCCCCTGTGCTGATTGTTGGAATCCTCCATTTATGTTATGGTAGGTCTTCTCCCTGCACTATTTCATACAAGGCTAAAGAAGCCTCTGTGTGTCTGTGTGTCTGTATGCATGTATGTGGAGCTGTATTAAGGAGATATTGCAGAGGTAAAATCCACAGGCCTTGGCAACACATTGGATCTTAGAAGGGTGAGAGGTAAGGAAGAGTTGAGGTGAGACCCAAGTTTCCAGTCTGAAAGACTGGGAAGATAATAGAATAGCGAATTTATTTCTTTATTCAATTTACTTCTCTATTTCAAGAACAATAGAAAAGGGGGGAATAGCTAGTGGCGCAGTGGATAGAGCACCAGCCCGGAAGTCAGGACCTATGTTCAAATTTGGCCTCAGAAACTTAACATTTTCTAGCTGTGTGACCCTGGGCAAGTCACTTAACCCCAATTGTCTCAGCAAAAAAAAAAAAAGAATAGAGAAGTTGAGAGAGGGATTTGGGTACTAAGATACTAAGTAGAGTTTTAAACATGTTTGGTTTAAGATGTCCTCTGGACATCCAATTTGAAATGTATACATATATATTATACAAGTACATAAAAATATACATGCGTTATATTACACATTATTTCATATACATATTATAATGTATCCATTTCATACATGGTCATACAGTGGATAAAATGCAGGGCCAGGAATCAGCCCCATCTTCTTGAGCTCAAATCTAGCCTCAGACACTTAATAACTATGTGACCCTAAGTAAGTCACTTAACCCCAATTTCTTATCTGTAAAATGAGCTGGAGAAGGAAAAGCAAACCACTCTATATTTGCCAAGAAAATCCCAAATGACTCACAAGGAGTCAAACATGATTGAAAAATGACTGCATATTGTAAAATAATAATTCTAGAAAGGGACAGCTTGGATTAATCAATAAATTCTCATGACTATGGGGCCAGTCTTGAAGTCAGCAAGATGGAGGTTCATGTTATCTTCCTCATACATAGTGGCTCTGTGTTTTAGGGAAGATAGGGTTTTCTCAGTGCCTGCAGGCTATCCTTTAAGGGAGGAGTTACAAATCTTCATGAGGGGAAAGGAGTTTCCCTACATTCTTGGAATCACAGTTTCAGAATAACAATTTTAGAAACTCTAGTGTAACTTTACACCAGTTTTTCAGCTCAATTTCAAGATAGATCAAGATAGAATATCTCCTCTAACTGCTCATGTCCTCTGTCCTTCTCTACTTTGTATTTGGTCTGGGTTTTTGTTTTTTGTTTTTTGTTTTTTTGTTTTTTTTAGGTCTTATCTGACTATGACCTCATTTGAGATTTTCTTAGCAAAAATTTTGAAGTGGTTTGCCATTTTCTTCTCCAGCTCATTTTACAGATAAGGAAACTGAGGCAAACAGAGTTAAGTGATGTGTCCAACATCAGAAATATGAGTCTTCTTGACTCCAAGCCCAGAATTCTATCCACTGTGTCACCTATTTATATTCTTTATTCTTTATATACTTTTATTTGCTATCCCAAAAACTCACTTGCACTTTTTAAGTCTTACTAGCTTAAAACACAGTTTTAAAAAATCCTGCATATAGGTGTCCCATAAATGTATATGTTCATGTTGTCTCTCTGGTAAGCTTCTTGAAAGCAGGGATTGATTAATGACTTGCACATGTTAGGCTCTTAATAATTGTTGATTGTTTAATGGCAGACAATGTAAAGAGGAATTTAAGTGGATGGTCAGAAAATGAGTATGTAATTAGAAAAAGAAATCACCTAGCTGAACAATTAAACAACTTCAGAGATGATTGATTGGAAAACATTTTGGTAGGAGAAAGGCAAAACTTTTCTCAGGTCATCCTTTTCTTTCATATAAATTAGAAACTTGCTTTTGAATTGCTTCCTGTTGCCATGCGTTCCTACTTAAGCAAAGAATCCCCAAGACCAGGGATGATGAGGCACATCTTTTAAAGGGGACTGTTGCTTGTGAAGTGCTGAGATGGCTTTCCTGGAATAAAAAGGCAGATTCTCAGTGGTTAATAGGTCATTTCATGACTGCAGATTTTCAGTCATTGATGGAAACCTTGGCATTCAAAAGTTAGTGGGATTATTCTCTGACACAAAGTTTTGCATTTTTGCTTTTCAGCAAATGACAAGATCTCATAGGTACAAGGCTCAGATGATAAGGGAAGTACAGTTTTTTCTCTCTCTCAAGGGTGTGTACCTATACGAGAAACAGGAAGTTGTACTCTAACTGCCTGTGTTGAGGTTTTAACTCAGGCTAGTGCAGGTGTGCAGTAGACAGGCTGCTCAGCTGCTCATTTTATCTCCTCTCCAGACACCTTGGCAGCTACTTACTTCGACAAAAATTCTTTAAAAATTGATGTGTAGAGAGAAGTATGACCACATTACAGCTGAAAGAACTTTCCCATTCAGGTCTTTACAGGAGGAGGCGAGAACGGCCAGATAGTGTGGGACTAAATGAGTTACCCAAGGAGAAGTTAAGGTGAGTGCTTACTAATGGTTAGCTCCAGGTAAAGGCATCTTACATTTCGGAACTTTTAGATAGAGATAATATAAAGGAATATAAATGGAGAGAAAATTCAGGTAGTAATTTAAAGCCTACAATGAAGAGTTTAATAAAACCCTAAGGCAGATATAAAGTGGAAGCACTGGAGCTTACACTATTATTAGATTGGTGCTTTGTAAAAACTCAGGATCTTTTTTTGCTCCAAATTATAAAAAAACAGATTCCTTGTCTCCTGGTTTCCATGATACCTCTGGGTTTTATCTGATATCTTGTAAAACTTTCTTTTGGAAACATGTGTTATGATTTTTGATTTATAATTTATAATTTGGCTAAAACCTTAGAATACATGCCTTTTCTGGGATCTTTGATGACATTCTGTATCTGTGTGTGTGTGTGTGTGTGTGTGTGTGTGTATACATTTGTAAAATGGCCTGATATAACTTATTAGATCGAGGGAATTTTATTTATTTCTTTTTAAGACAGAAAGTTGGGGTAGGGATGTCTCCTACTCCCCCCTTCCTTCCCAGGGGGGTTATTTATTATTTAAATGAATTTAGAGTGAAAACTGCTTGTAGATCTGCTTAACGTGAATAGGAAGGAAGGGGAAATAAAAAGTTATGAACTATTTTACCACAAAGGTTAAGTTTCCTGGCTGTCTAATTTATCTTAAAATAA
Organism: Sarcophilus harrisii; assembly: GCF_902635505.1. Taxonomy (NCBI): domain Eukaryota; kingdom Metazoa; phylum Chordata; class Mammalia; order Dasyuromorphia; family Dasyuridae; genus Sarcophilus; species Sarcophilus harrisii. The sequence goes on along the minus strand of NC_045428.1, from coordinate 169,542,538 downwards.
CACAATTTACTTTTTGAGTTTAAGTGGTGAGAATTCTACACTTCAGTTTCCAAAAACCTTTAAAGGCATTACAAATATATAAACTACTGAGGAAAGAATGTAGGTTCTTTTTGCTTCAGATCTGAAATGGACTTCTGTTTTAGTGTTAACTAAAGACAGAAGGAATGGAAGAGAGTTCTCTGTTTCTTAATTACATTTACTGTATAAAACTTTGTCTTATTTTTAGATTCTTAATTTAAGCGTTAGAGCTTCCTGATTAAACTGCTACAGTCTCAGTTAAGAATTATCTTTCTTCTATAAAATGCTCATTTTTCAGATGCAATTCAGCATTTCCAATTTAAATTTTACATAAAGATTAATCCTAAGCACATTTTAACCTCAAGATTAAATTTATATTTGCATTATTTATATGGGAATTATAATTCAGAAACAAGTTCATTTAAATTTTGTTTTACAGTTATTTTTCCTTTTACTCAGAGAGCTATTTGGAAGCACTTGAATGATCATTTTATCCTTTATGAATTGGGCTTTATCTTTCATACTTCCAGATATTGTACCTTGAATTTAAGTAAAACTCTGATTTTCTGTAAAAGATGTTTTTTCAGACTCATATTTCATTGAAAGACAGTGGTAATATTATAGGGAGGAATTGTTGGGGCAAGATGAAGGTAATCATTTAGCCCTTAAGCCATTTAATTTTGGACTTTTCCCTTCATTTTAAATATTAATATTAAATATTTAAATATTAAATTATATGCAAAGTGTATCATAGTTTGTGTGAAAAAAACATATGTTATTGAAGAAATATTAACCTATTTTATCATAGTGAAGGGAAGAAGATGCAGAGCTCCAACTTAAGAGCATAGCACTTTAATAAAAGCTTGTGTGAGGTGAGCTTCCATTTATTTATTTATTTGTATTTAGTTTTCTTCTCCCAACTTGATAGACATATTGAAAATTACTTCGAAAGTCTAATATAACACTGGTCTAAGCTACTTAGATGTTCTGGATAAATTTTATTTCAGATTTTGGGTAATAGAATAAAAGAGTTTTTCTATTAATATTTGCAATCTAGTATTGGACATTATATTATAGGCAGTAGATGCAGTTAATGCTCAACTCACATTCATACAACATAACTTTGGACTAAACCTAAACCTTTGTTATATTTCATGGGATATTAAGGATGAGTTTTGTTATCTATAAATAAATAATCCAGGGAATGAACTATTTAGACATTCTTTATTATATCTTTTGAAGAGACCAGCTGTTTTTGCCTTTGAGCTTTGATAAAAGATAAATCCAAAAGATAAGTGCATGGCTAACTAAATCCTGTTAGTACAATTAAGTCAATTAAGGTTGACCTCACTCTACTTTAAGGAATTCATTCACAAACAGGTATCAGTTCTGTTTTCTACTCTATTTCCCATGTTCATTTACTTTTTATTTTAGTAGCAGCAGTGGCCAGAGAACAGAGATCATCTTGTCAGTTTTCATTTTATTTTTAATTTAGATAATTTGATAATTTACTCCCCACCCCCAGATTTATGCTATTTCTAAATAGAATTAAGATTTTAAAAGTTGGTACACATAATCAAACCCTGATGCCCAGTTAGCTACTAACACATGCTTAATCCTTTTCTCACTCATAGATTTGTTTCCTTGGCATCATGTCAGTAGGGTGAAAGTCAATATTACTGTTGCCAAAAAAAGTTACATACCTGATACCAAAAATGAAATATTAAATGGCAATCAGCTTAACCCTAAACATAAAATACAAATAATTAGCTAGCTACATAAGGCTTTCCAAAAGAAAAAAAACTGTGTGGTATTAGATTGTATGACTATAGGGACTCTTAGTTTGAAAGAGAATGTAGTGCTTCTGATAAATGCCTTCCAAGGGATTTGTTTTGAAGTTTGGAGGATGCCTTGAAATTATGGTAATATTTAGTAAATTTTTTTCTCTCCTCCAAATTTTCTCCTTCCCCCCCCCCCAGTGAGAAGAAAAGCAATGTAATATTCATTATACATGGGAACTCATGAAAAGGCAAAAAAAAAAAGGAACATAAAAGAAAATTTGTTTAGCATTTTCCATTATGAATCTATTCAAATTGTAGATCATTTTATTGACCAGAGTTGCTAAATCTTTCTCAGTTCTTTATTGTTATAATATTGCTGTTACTATATACAGTGATCTCTACTTTCTTTCTCTTTACATCAGTTCATATAAATCTTCCTAGGTTTTTCTGAAACTATCCACTTTTGTCATTTCTTATAGTACAATGATATAATTCATGGCATAGTTAAGAACTCTGATTTCAGTTTTCGTGCCCCACTGGACAGTCATAGCCTGAATTTCCTTTGGTTAAAATGTGCCCCAAACAATAACTTAACAAAATAAAAAAATGACAAAATAGAATTTCAACTTAATTATAGTATTGTATAAAGATTTTCCTTCTAGAAAGGTAATTATTACTGCTTCTACTAATAGAAAATTATTGGGCAAGATGACTTTTCTCATTGTGTTTCTGTAGTGAAATCTGATATATCATGTTTCAACCCCAGAAAAAAAATGGAAATATTTTTGCTTATGTGAGTGTTGGAAAATAGGTGACATCCATATTTTATTTGAGGCATATTTGAGGAAAATGTAAGGTCTGTATTTGGACTGATGGGTTATATTTCAGCAATTGCTTCAGCGGACTGAAGCAATCCTTTTGAAAATATAGCCTACTTGACCTCAAAATAGTTGTGATTCTACATGCTATGCAAAGTATTAACTTTTTAAAAATATGGATGTGTGTATATACTTCCATTACACAAAATATTAACTTTTAAAAATAATAGTGCCAGAAATAACCTCTATGATACATATACATGCGGTAGGCACTTATGTCTATTCATCATGCTGCACATTATGAAACCCTGTTTTAGAGAACAGGAGGAGAAATGATTGGTAAAACTGATCTTCTCACCCTCCATTTTTGTTCTCTTGATCTACTTTGTTATCATTTACATACTACTAATGTCCCTTTTGTTACTCTTCATAAAATGATTTTATTGGTTAATGAAACTCCTCTGTCAATGAAGAAGGTCTGTTCCTTCTCTGTACTCTATAGTCTTTGAGAATTATCTAGTTTTGCACAACTTTACTTGTGGTTTCTTAATGGGGGCTCCGCCTGGGGATAAGGGAAAGAATCTGGAACTCAAGTTTTAAAAAACAAATGTAAAAAATTGTTTTAAATGTAACAGAGGTAAATATTAAATAAATAAATTTAAGAGAATTACCTAGAGTTCTAAAATGAATGGATTGTACTAGATCAGTGGTTCTCAAACTTTTGTTTTCAGTATCTTTATCCTATTAAAAATTATTGAGGATCTCTCCAAAGCGTTTTTGTTTATCTGAATTATATTTATAGACATACCATATTGGAAATAAAAACTATTTTTGAATTTGTAGACCCTCTAAAAGGATTTCAGAGATCCCCAGGATTCTCTAGACCATACTTTGAGAACCACTGTGACTAGATAATGCCTCAGGTCTCTTTGAAGCTCTAAATCTATGATTCTAGGATTTAAAGTGGAAAACACATGCCTCAGGGACTCAACTAGCTGTGTGATCCAGAAAAAGTCAAACTTGATTTCTGCTTCTTCTCTAAAATGAGAATAATAATAATGATAATTATAGCACCTACCATGCAAAGTTTTTGTAAGGTTCAAATGAGTTTTTATTTGAATAGAACACTTTGTAAACCTTAAATTACTATATAAATGCTAGTTATTGGGGTTTTTTCCCCTCGTTCTGCCAGCTACATAAATCATAGGCAATTATTCATTTGCCCTTTCTAGATTTCAGTCTCTCCAGTGAGATTGGACCAAATGATCTCTGAGTTCCACTCTAACTCATACCTCTGATTAGACCACATGACACATTTCCTGAAGGGAATATATTATATATTAGTTTATCTGCCATTTGAAATGTTTCTGTGTAGTAGAGAGCATTGTTGAAATGGAAAATTAAGGTAGCTGCCTTCAAAACTGAAGCCTACAAGAGGCAAAGTAGAAGGAAATAAAGCTCTTTGAAATATGTATTGAGTTCTTTTTGTATCAGTTCTCTGTGTATCTGAAAGATAAACATGAATTCTTAACAGACCTACTCTGTTGGTTGTTGCACAACATGCATATCACACATTTTCCAAGTGTGGATTCCCATGGCAAAATTAAATTTCCAATAATCTAACTTATCATTGACTTCCACATTCTTTATATTTTATATCATCAGATTGGAAAAGAATTACAACTAATTTTCTTATCTCTGGAAATATCCAGATGTCATTCATTCACCATAGCAAGAAAAGTAATTTGACTAAAACTGAGCTTGGATATATGGTTTTATTTTCTACTATTGTTAAAAGTAAAATAATACTAATATATTTGGAGAACCAGGAGAATCATGTATATTGCCAGATAATCATTCTCTCTCTCTCTCTCTCTCTCTCTCTCTCTCTCTCTCTCTCTCTCTCTCTCTCTCTCTTTCTCCCTTTTCATATACTTATACATAAAGTTGGCAGGAGATTCTTTGCCTCAGTTGCTACCTAGCCTTAATCACTGAATAGGTATAGCCTCAGTCAAATAGATTTGTTGAAGACCTTAGCTTAAAAAAGGCTAGCATCTCCCATTGCAACCAGAGCCATCTTCAGTTATTGATCTATAACTGGCCACTGGACCCAGATGACTCTGCAGGGAAAAGTGAGGCAGGTGACCTTGCAAGCCCTCCTTCACTCAAATTCAGTTGACTTGCATGGCATAGCATCTCCTTCCTGATGTTTTGGTCCTCTTTGAGAAAAAAGAACAAACAACAATAACAACAAGTGGGTATCTAGTAAATGCTAGTATACTTAGGAAAGAAAAATGCTATCTACCTCCAGAGAAAGAACTGATAAATAGAAATTGTGTGTGTTTGAGGGGGGGGGGGGGAAACAGAGAGAGAGAGAGAGAGAGAAATGATGAAATAATGGCTTTCTCTATTTGAGGCTAGAAAGGAAGAAGACAGTTCAAAACTTAAATTGTAACCAAAAAAATAAATAATTTTAAAAAATAAATGTTTTTACACATATAATATGTGCCTAATAAATGTGTACATATATACAAATACACATAAATACTCATGTGCCCTCTTTTTCCTTCTTCCCTGGCTTCCTTAAATTTCCACTGCCACCTCTTCTGCAAGAAGACTTTCCCAGTCTCCCAGCTACTAGTGACCTTTCTTCTAAAATTTCCTTGTATTTATTTTGTATGACTTTTGAATTTTATAATGTTTATAATACAAGCTCCTAGAGAGCAGGACTATTTGAAAGGCAGGTGGTGTGGTATAATGCCAACTCCTGGAGAACAAGACTATCTGAAAGTCAGCATGATATTGCAGAAAGAAAGGGTGGCTTTAAAGCCCCTAAAACCTCAGCTCAAGCCCTCCCCCCTGACACATAATGATTGTATAACTCTGGGCAAGTCACTTGCCATCTCAGTGCTTTTGGCCAGTGATTCTCAAACTTTTAAGTCTCAAAATCACTTTATACTCTTAAAAATTATAAAGGGCTTTTCCCTAAAAAACTTTTGTTTATGTGGCTTATATCTTAACAATGTAGATATCCCTGGAAAGTATATACTGCTAATCTACTAGTATTTGCCTGATAAAAAGTTAAAATATCTTAGTGTTATGAAAGATAATTTTGATCTTAAGGAGCTCCCTAAAAAGGTCCCAAGTACTTCCAGAGGTCCCTGGACTATACTTTCCTCTCCATTTTTTTTTTCTTTGAGGCAGTCGAGATTAAGTGATTTGCTTAGGGTCATATATATATGACTGAGATTAGATTTGAGGTCAGGTAATCTATCCACTATGCCACCTAGCTGCCCTTACTTTCTCTAATAGTGTAAATTGCAAAGAAGATACGTATTTATAGAGGTAGTTTCTTACCTAGAAATTTCCTTTACTATTGAAATCATGGGTCCAATTACAATATTTTGGGCATATAGTAGGCACTTAATAAGTGCCTTTATATTAAATAATAGGTAAATTTCAGAACAAGACTTTTAAGATATTGAATGTTCTGAATACAGCTGATCATTTCTTAAATATTGACATTCTATGAAGATAGCGGTCATAAAAGTTAATATTTAAAAACCCTTGTTTGCTCCCAGATAAAAAATGAAAAACATACCTTTCTGGATTCATCATCACAGCAGTTTACCAATGGGCAAAGTTTTAAATAAGAATAGAAAATATTGAATTGCTTGATGTATCTCTAGAATAGCATGCTGTCTAAATTCAGAAAACAGAATGTAAAGGAAACAAGGCAATGAGAACTTGATTAATCACAGAACAAAAGGAAATGTCATGGGTAAAATTCAGGAGATGAAAAGGGACAGGTAGGATAAAATTGAGAACAGCTCAGTGTGACTGGAACACCAAATTATATTTGAAAAGGAGTAGTGTTAAATAATTCTACAAGGGAAAGTAGATTGAAAGCTAATTGTAAGGATTTCTTTAGTTCTGTCTTGAAAGAATTGATACTGTATGTTTATAGCAGCTCTTTGGAGGAGGCTGGAGTTGTCAAGGAACCATGAACTAAGAGAATGCCCATCAATTGGAATGCCTTAAAAAATTACAATATGCGAATATAATGAAATAATATTGTTCTGTAAGAAATTGCAAAAGAGAAACATGCAAAGACTTATATGAACTGTGAAATGAGAGGAACTTAGAGAACCAACTTTTCACTCCATCAACTGATGATGAAAAATTCTGCCCATCTCTTGACAGAGAAATGATGAATTTAATATTCAGAAAGTGACATTTTTTTTTTAACATGACCAATGTAGAAATTTGTTTTTTCCTGGTAATAAATATTTGGTTTTCTATTTTTTTTGGGGGGGGAGGTGAGAGAAAAAGGAAATTGCTTATTAATTAGGGAGGGGGATGTTAGGACAAGACTTTATAATTTTTACCTGCAAGTGATGCTAAACCACTGAAAGCTTGTGCAAAGGCCAGTGGCAGATTTTCTTTGGCAGTGATGAAAAGCTCAATGATTGGTAAATGAAATGCCAGGAGATAGGGAGATTAGTTACATTATGATGGTTCCAGGCATGAAGTAATGATGGCTTCAATTAAAGTATTATCAATAAAAGTATTAAGGAGGGAATGAGGTTAAACAGTTTTGTGGAAATAGTTGATATGATTTGGCAGTTGATACGAACTTATTATTCTATGAATATATCCCCTATATAAAGTTTCTTCCAAGATTTGAATAATCTTAATTCACTACTCTGATCATATTATATTTAATTTTAAAGTAAACTTTTAATCACTTGACCTGAGTATTCAAGATTCTTTCAAGAACAGTGGTGTAGAACTCAAAATAGAAAATGATAGAATACTAAGTGGTTCATAAGGATTCCTCCTGGTAGCATATTGACTTAGAAAAGTACATATTAACATTCTCTCTTATATTTTACTTTTGTCTATTTTGTTAAATATTTCCCAGTTATGCAGGAATGTTGCATACTACTTCTGGGCTATTTATTTGACATCTATGCTCTAAATTGTGCCTCTAACCCACTTTTCCTATAGCAATTTAGCTTAATGTAATAGAGTTCTCTTCTTTTGTTGCTGCTTTTCTCTTTTCTCTTTCTCTAAACTAAGGATTATTCGCACTATTCATCTCCTTCCTCTACTCCAATTCCAAGGCAGCACATTTTCTTGTAAGATCAAATCAACTCTTTTCAGAACCCATTTCCTCTTAGACCTCTCCCTCCTGGTTTGTGAGGGTGAAAGGTGGACATCAAGAGAGCTTTTCCTATCCATTTAAAGAAGGGGCTCAGGATAGAAATAGGGCAGCTAAGTGGTCTAAGGGGTAGAGTGCCAGGCCTGAAGTCAGGAAGAATATCCAGACCCTTTGGAAAAGGAACACACAATTATAATACAAAGACATTATTTGCCTATTAAAATCTTACTCCCTTTTCCAATTACATATCTAGGAGTCTTCATTTTCTCCATATACTTCAAACAATAGCTATCCCAGGAACTGCCTGACCTGTAGAATTTTCATCCACAGTTTTACTCTTAATAATTCAATTAAATTTAAGCACAATGAACTCAATGAAGACTTATTAAGTGTCTGGTCTCTGCAAGGCACTAATAGGTGCTGGGAAGTGTAAAGGCAAAAATAAAAAATGTCTCAGAAAAGAACTTATACTTGATACTTAATTATTTGTTAATTTTTTGAGGGGGGGTAAGGCTGAGACGGTTGTAGTTAAGTGACTTGCCCAGGGTCACACAGGTCCTTCTGACTTAAGGGCTGGTGCTCTATCCACTGTGCCATCTCACTGCTTGTTGATTTAATAATTAATAATTCATGATTTAATAATTAATAATCCCATTTCTAATGCTTTCTGTATGACCATTGGCAATTCATTTCATTTTTTTAAAATTATTTTTATTGTGAACTTATTGAACATTTCACTGTACAGATAACAGAACTGTCTATAAAACTTGTATCTCAATCTGAACCTCCAGTCCATTCCCTCTGTGGCAAGAGTTGGGAAACATGTTTCATAGTAAGACTGTGGAATCATGATTGGTCATTGCATTGAACAAAGTCCTTAGGTCTTTCAAAGGATTGGTCATTGCTCTGTACAAAGTCCTTAGGTCTTTCAGAGTTGTTTCCCTTTACCTTATTATAGTCATCAAATAAATTGTTGTGATTCTCTTTGCTTCACTCTGCATCAGTTCATTCAAGTCTTAGGCTTTTCTGAATTCTTTTTCAACTTTTCTTCTAGCACAATAGTATTCTACTGTATGTGTATGATCATAATTTATCAGTAATTTCTTCTCTGAATGTTGGAGGAATAAAGAGGAATCAACAGATAGTAGTAGTCAGAGAGTAGTAGTTTTATTTTGTGATTTGTTCAACCATTCTCTAACCATTCAACAAGTATTTATTGAATGCTTCCATATCTGCTAAATACTTACTACAAAAAAAAAAAAAGGCATTATCATGCTATGATTGGAGACACTATAGTACAGTTGCAATCAACAACCATTTACCAAGTGCCTGCTATGAACCAGGTACTATGCTAAGCACTGGGGGCATGAATATAGGCAAAAAAGAAGTCCCTGTTCTCAAGAAGCTGACTATAATGGGGAAGAGAACATGCAAAGAACTAAGTACAAACAAGATATATACAGGTTAGGCTGGAGATAATCAACAGGCAAACACTAGAATTGAAGAAGATGAGATGGGATTTTAGCTAAGTTTCAGGAAAGCCAAAAGGCAAAGATAAATTGAAAGAGTAGATTCCCCTGTAACTTTGGACAGCTTTTTAACCTCTCTGGGTCTCAGTTTTCTCACCTATAAAATAAGAAGATTAGGTTTGATGGCCCCTCAAGGTCTGTTTCAGAATCTTAGGAACTTGATGCCCTCAGTCACTCTCTTTGGAAGTTCCTCAGTTGATTCACAGATCGGTTCCAGTGACACTCCTCCCTCTCACCCTCCAGATGAAAATGATCATTCCTTTAAATTAAAATTTTGTCTGGACCCTCTCCCTCACACTTAGCACATTTGTCTTTTGTATCATAGTTAATTTATGTGTATATGTTCTCCTTCCTCCTCTCTTTTCTTAAATTGTTGAGCTCTTATAGTACAAATTCTGTTTCCTATCTCTTTGTACAGTAGCAATGAATTTAAATATTGTTTTAACCAGATTCACTTATCAGTGATTTCACGGATATTGGAAACTCCCTTTAATAACAATGATCAGCAATTGCTCTGAAATTTATAAGCATAAATTGAGTTGCTTGGGACGCTGAGAAGGTCGGTGATTTGTTCAGAATTACATAGCCAGGGTATGTCATACTTGTTTGGCCACCTGCTACTCCTTACTTTCTTTCTTGGGTAGCTAGGTCAGAATATGATACTTGGAGTTAGGAAAAGTTGGTTCAGGTACTAACTCAGATACTTTCTAGGATGTAAAGAAGTCACTTAATCTCCACCTGCCTCAGTTTCCTCACCTGTAAAATGGGAATAATAACCACCTACTTCCCAGGGTTGTTATAAAGATCAAATGAAAGAGCATGTACATTACTTTGTAAATCTTGTAATTGAGGAGCTACTGAAATGGTTTGCCATTTCCTTCTCCATCTCATTTTGCATATTAGGAAAATGAGGCAAACAGCGTTAAAGTAATTTGCCCAGATTACCCAGTTAGAATCTGAGGTTGGATTTGAACTTAGGTCTTCCTGACTCCAAGCTGGATGCTCTATATACTGTGCCACCTCGATGCCCCCAAAACCTTATAAGTTTTATTATACAACCCTGATGCTATTATTATTTAATATAATAAAGATTTGTTGAGTGAATGAATATTGAACATCAAAAAAGTCAATGTGGCATTTCTAGTAATTTTACTCACAAAGACTCAACTATATCTCCTCTCCAAGTTAGTATTTCTATGTTGGTCTAATGATTCCCTTGTCTGACTAAGAGAGAGTAAGAAAAAAATAGTGTATTCAAGGTCTACAAAGCACACTTTGTAGAATTTCTACAAAAGGAAAAGTAAGAAATAAACTCAAGAAGGATCTGTGAGAAAACTGAAATGTTATTGGAACATATTTAACAAAATAAAAATGCAGTATAACATAATGTTAATTAGTAGTTTTCTATAGTGATTCCTCTCTATTTGAATTTGAACACTAGATAATCTGAAATTCATCTGGCTAGTCCTCTCTGAGCTATTCTCTGTTCTAAACCTAGTCCAATAACTGGGACCTAGTGCAAGATGATTTTTAGGAGATGCTGACTTCTCTTTTTTGCTCATTAACCTTTAAAATGATAGTGGGTACATAAACTGAATGCAACAGAAAAACAGGAATATTGATTATGGTATGACTAGTCCTATGTCCATAAGAACTGGGTTTGTATTTCCAGACTGTCTTAAATATATGGAAGCTATTAAACAAAAAAGAAGACAAATTGGCTTTTAAGTTTGTTTATATAAGTAATTTGTTTGGAATTGATTCATATCTGCTTTGTAGGCGGAGACAAAGTAATTTCTGAACAGGAAAATATTGACTTTCTCCTGTGAACCATTACATTATCATTTTTCTGATTATATTTGCCTCCTAGATTACTAATTGGTGCCAAGCAAATTTTCTTCTGGGGGAAGAGGTGAGTTAAAAAGAGTCGGCTGTTTCAGGAAATGTTATCACACTTCCCCCACGTGACTGAAAACACTGTGATCATGATTATAATTTGAGTTTTTGCTATTTGGACTTTTTTTTTAGTATTTGTTCTTTTCCTCCCTGCTCTAAGTCTTGCCAGCATCCTTCCTCTTAATTAAATTGATTTGGCATTACAAATTTTCTCCTCATGGAAATTTTTTTAAAGTGTTGTCCTTGTTGGATAAGGGAAGAATTTATGTGGCTATATTTGTTTACACAGATTATTTCATTTTGGCCTTACTGCCCCTTCTTTCATGTGTAGACTTTTAAAAACTCTTTTCACTAATGTAGAAGTGTGTTGCACTCATGTTAGTCACTTTATCTGGTTGGCCCTTAGAACTAAATATAGTAGTACTTTCTGGAAAAAAAAAAGTTAGATTGACCATAGCTTCCTTTTGAGCAGAACATTTTTAATTCCTAATAAGGATTATTTTAGTCCTTATGGCAGGAGTTACCTTGGATTAATAAAAATGATAACGGCTAATAATAATTTGGTTTTCCCGTAATCCTTGGGAAGTTTTCTTGGCAAATATACTGGAATGGTTTGTCATTTCTTTCTCCAGCTCATTTTATAGTTGAGAAAATGGAGGCAGCAGGATTAAATGATTTGTACAGAGTCACACAGCTAGAATCTGTCTGAGACTGGATTTGAGTCTCTTGGCAGGGTATTTTATCCACTATCCCACCCCCATGCCCTGCTAATAATTGCCAGCTTTTTAGGAACAAAGCATTTCATTTAATCCTTATAATAACCTTTTGTATATAGTATCTATATCCCCACATTTTATAGATGCAGATAATATGTCCCTGTTTTATAGATGAGAAAACTTGGGTTCAAAAAAAGGTGTATCTTGCTCAGTGTCACATAACTGGTACATATCTGGTAGGTTAGAATTCAGGATTATAGTTAGGTCCAATTCTTTTATTGATTGCCACTTGTAGCTCTTTGACTGAAATTTTTAAGTTCCCCTACCTAGATTGTTATATGAATTTGTCATTATTTATTTTGGGATTCTGTAAACATTTACTTAGTTTATATGTGTGAATCCTACCTTTCTGGACACATTATAATGATCAGGGAGTCCGTTTTCTTCATCATCATCATTCAGCTTTTGTTTATTATTACCTGGTTTAATTTTTCCCTATACTATAGAAAGTACTTATATGAGTGATATTTGCATTGTTTTTTTTTTTAATTTTTGCAAACTACTAATGAAAAGTTTAATCCTTAAATCTTAGCATAGTATATTTGGAGTTAAAAGTCCTGGTTTTTGAATCCTGACTGTGCCCCTTTGCTATTGTGGTGATCTTGAGGACGTTACTGAAACTCTGGTTTCCTTATCTGTACAATAAAGAGGTTAGACTAAATGATCTCTATAGTTTCTATCACCTGTGAGTTTCCGGTGCTTTTACCTCAGGGTCCTGGGATGAAAAGAAACTCATTAAAAATCTTTAGAAGTTATGTAAGTTTTGGGTCACCTAGATGGCACATTGGATAGAGTACTAGCCTAGAATTCATGAGGACCAGAGTTTAAATCCAGCTTCAGTCACTTAACACTAGCTTTGTGACTCTAGGCAAATCACTTAACCCCAATTGCCTTGCCAAAAAAAAAAAAAAGAAAAGAAAAGAAAAAAAATAAATAAGTTGTCTAAGTTTCTCTCTTGCCTTCTAACTAGATTGAACATTAGCCATTTCAGAGAAATGGGTATCAGTCCTATTTTTAAAATGACTTCAGTTGAGGAAATTTCCTGCACTGTATAAATTCTGAATTGAACCATATAATATATATTACAATGTATATTATATAATATATATTTTTCTATATTTTCTAACCTTATAGTCAGGAAGCTTTCTGTTTATATTATTAATGTGAATCAGTGTTAAAAGTAAAATGCTGTACAAGGAGTAGTTGGATTCAGTAGGTTGTTCCAAAAATTTGTGTTATCTCTTTTTAGTTAGTTAATTAACAAGCATTTAAAAGCCTACTACATGCAAGACACTTTGCTAATTACAAGGGATTCAATAGAGAAAACAAAAAAAATCCTTGCCTTTAGTGATTTTATATTCTAATAAGAATGACATCATGCATGTAAATGGGTAATTATAATCTGCTCTTATTTACCCACCCATCAATCCACCCACCCATCCATCTTTTGATCTGTCTATTCTCCTGTCTGTCCATCCATTCTTCTATCTCTCTACCCATCCATGTTTGTCTTTCTACTTATCTACCTGTCTGCCTGTTCATTTCTTTGCTGTTTCCATCCTCTTATCTGTCTATCCACCTAATCCATCCATTCATTTATCCATCTGTCTCTTATCTATTTGTCTCTCTGTGTTCACTTAACCATACATCTTTCTGTACATCTATCTATCTATTTACTTGACTACCCACATACAGAGAGTAGGTGGAAACCAGTTTTAAAGAGAAGGCACTGGCAGATTGAAGGGCAGGGAAAGGCCTCCTTTAGAAGGTAGTATTTGAGTTAAGTCTTAAAGGAAGCCAAAGATTCTTTTTTTTTTTTCCTTTTTTGAAAATAAAGTTTATATATATATATATATATATATATATATATATATATATGCGTGCATATATATTAATAATTATAACTTTTTATTGACAGAACATATGCATGGTTAATTTTTTACAACATTATCCCTTGCACTCACTTCTGTTCAGACTTTTCCCCTCCCTCCCTCCACCCCTTCTCCCAGATAAGCCAAAGATTCTAACAGCAGCAGCAAGGTGGCAGAATATTCCAGAGATGAGAGATGGATAAGAGATAAAAACGGTCATGTATTAAGGGGCAGCTACTAGGCCAGTATAGCCATGGGACTAAAGAGTCATAGAAGGAAGTAATGTGTACGAAGACTGGAAAGGTAGAAAGGAGTCAGTTATAAAAAGCTTTAAATGCCCAACCAAAAAGTTTCTATTTGATTGTTGTAATAGGGAGCCAGTGAATTTTATTGTATAGGTCAGTAACAAAGTCAGACCTGTACTTTTTAAAAAAATTATTCTGGCAACTATGTGAGAGAAGGGTGGATTAAAGTAGAAAGGAAGACTAGCAAGCAACTTCAGTAATCCAGTTTGGCCAGTTTGGGGCTAAATCCAATACATTTTCATCAATGCCATATTATTAAAGTTAGTGCTATCCACTGTGACAAGCAACCCAAAGCACTTTTATTAAAGTTAGATTCTACTTTAACTCACAAGAAAATCTGTTTGGTTTATAATATAGCTGGACAACAATGCTAATTAGGATAATAGTGCTATTAGAATAGGGCAGATTAGCATGAAGCCATATGGTTCAGAAGACAATTTGAGAGTTTACTTCTCCTTTCCAGGACTCAGAGCTAGCCCCTTGCAGATATTTTTAAATAGAGGAAGTATGTCTCTGACTACCACTACTTTTTTCAGTGACCTGTCAAATAGACAGAGCCCTCAAATTGACCTAATTTGTTCATCAACAAACATTTATTAACTATGTACAGAGTTTAAAGCACCAAATAATTTCATTGAAATTTTAGAGGACTTGCTCCCAATTTTCATGGTACTTACAGACTTGTCAGGGGATGGCACAAACACAAGTTACTATAATATTTGGTATTTCATAATAATTGCATGAAGTATTGCGAAACAAATTGTTCTATAAAGCCTAAGAAAGGAAGGTCACCACCCATCCCAGGACTATCCTTCTAACAATATCTTACTTGCCTTTTAAAAAATATATTTTTTAAAATTACTTGTCTGTATTCCCCCTAATCAGAACTTCCATTCTTTTGAATTGGGAAGCTATAGGTTTAATCTTCCTTGAATTTTACATTCTTTACAATGGAGAAGTAGTCATGAAAAGTGGGTAAGAATGCTTGACATGGAGGCTAGAGAGTCCTGGGATTTGGATTTCACCTCTAATATTTAAATGACTAAGCACAGTCAAGTCACATAACCTCAGTTTCCTCTTTTATGAAATAAAGGTAATGATATTTGTAGTGCTTATGTCATGAATTAGTTGTGAAGAACAATTAACATATGTATGGAAAACATTCTATTTGTTGCTATTGTTCAGTCACATCTGACTTTTTGTGACCTAATTTGATGTTTTCTTGGCAAAATCTTAGAGTGGTTTACCTTATCCTTCTCCAGCTCATTTTACAGATGTGAAAACTGAGGCAAATAGGGTCAAATGATTTGTCTAGGGTCACATAGCTGGTAAATGTGTAGGGCTGGATTTGAACCCAGGAAGATGATTGGTCTAGCATTCTATCTACTGTGTCAAGCTGTCCAAATCACTATAGTAGCAACAGGAATTATTATTAAAATCAAAAAAGCATTATTAAGTACCTACTGTATGGCAGGAGCTAAGGGTAAAGAGACAAAAATGAAGCTTACTACATTCTATTTATTAGTGAAGAAAGCCTATATGTGTATAAGTATATATAAGACATATACAAGATAACTTTGGATGGGAAGTCAAGAGAAATAAGAATCTGCTTCTGTAGATGATAGTTAAAAAGTAGATGTTTTAATTCAAATGAAATTTTGCTGGGTAGAATATTGGGCTTTTAAAACTTTTTTTAAAAATTTAAGGCAGTATATACTCTCTCTATATACACACACATATATAGTATATTATATATGTATAATATATATTAAATATATAATTTATATGTTAAATATATAAAAACTTAAGGAAGTTTTTAAACAGGTAGAACACTGCAAAAACAATCTGTCAGTTCTGGGAAGTCCTCTTAAGAGTCAGCTTCCCTAAAGAATCCTTGCCCATGGCTAATCTAAAAACTTGCAAGTTTGGATTCTTTTTTTCACAGCAATTTGGGAATAAGGGGTTAAGTGGTAGAGAGCCAATCAGCTGTTAGAAAGTTTCTATTATACTAACATGAACCTCCCTGAACCCTTTGGAATCCAGAGTAGGCTGGATGTTTAATAAGTGCCATATTCTTTCTCAAAGATCATGTATTAACTTCCTTGTTTATTTGATGTTTCCCCATTAGACTATAAGTTCTTTTCTGAGACATTTTTTATTTTTGCCTTTACACTTCCCAGCACCTATTAGTACCTTGGAGAGACCAGGCACTTAATAAGTCTTCATTGAGTTCATTGTGCTTAAATTTAATTGAATTATTAAGAGTAAAACTGTGGATGAAAATTCTACAGGTCAGGCAGTTCCTGGGATAGCTATTGTTTGAAGTATGAAGACTCCTAGATATGTAATTGGAAAAGGGAGTAGATTTTAATAGGCAAATAATGTCTTTTGTATTATAATTATGTGCTCCTTTTCCAAAGGGTCTGGATATTCTCTCCTCCCACCTACTCCCCCAACCCACCCTGGGGTCTATGGACACAGTGAGAACTACTAGTATGGATGTAGACAGAGTCAAAAGGACCTGTTTTCAAAATCCACAACAGATACTGGCTAGGTAACCTCACTTAATCCTGCCTGCCTCAGTTCCCTCACTCTTAAAATATATTTTTTACAAATTTATAAAAGTTTGAGAAGGAAATGGTAGACCCCTCAAGGCTCTTTGCCAAGAAAACCCTAGATGGGCTCACAAAGAATCAGATTGAAATGACTAAACAATAACATATAATATTATTAGTGGTACATTAGCAAAAAATATTCTTCCACTGATAAGAAAACTTATTTCCCCAGGAAAAAGAAAAAAAAATGCTCTTTATTCTTTTCTCTGTATTTCTTTACTTGAAGAGCTTAATGTAATAATACTTGCACTTGGATTTAAGTGCTGTTATGTAGCAAAAAAATTAATTTTAGAGATAGGAATATTTAATATACTGAAAGGTAATTGCTTTGGGAATATTTTGTTCCACTTATTCACATAGATACATTCCTGTGCAATGTAGAACAAATTAAATTTAATATATTTCAACCTCTAGGGATTATTCATATAGGCATAATTACCTCTGTGGACATTGAAGGGGAACCCTTAGTCTGCTCATCTATAAAGTAAGAGAATTGAACTCAAGGATCTCTAAACTCCCTCTTAGCTCAAAATCTGTGATTCAGTGAACAATAAAATCGCTGGTCCTTGAAATAATTCTAGTGTTTTATGTCTAAAGTTTAAATAACACTGCGAACTGCAGCGTTCTTTCTGATCAAAGTTTCATATAGAAAATGATGTCCTAGAATTGCACCTCCTCTGCCCCACATTTCACCTCTCTCCCCCTTTTCTTCATAACCATACATACTCTGCCACTCCCTTTCCCATCTAACTCCTACTAAGAACAAATAAAATTGTTGTAAGTCACATGCCTCAAAGATTGGCTCATTCCCTCTTGTTGGTATTTGTTGGGGGAGGGGAGGGAGAGTGTAAGAGAGAAGGAGGTGATGTGAGCAAGTCATTTTCTGGCCATAAATTTACCTTGTACATTGAATTACCTTGCACAGGATTTTTAGGACCTAAGGGCTCTCATATTTCTAGTATAGTACTCCCCTTTCCCCCACAAAAAGAAGCAATTTCCAGATTTTCAGGGTTTCTTTCTAGTTTCCTAGACATACAGAAAGCAAGTGGGTGCGCTTGAGGTCTTATCTCTCTCTATTTTCTTCACTATTGGATTTATAGAGCAACTTTACTGTAAAAACAAAACAAAACTGGGGCAGCTGGGTGGCGTAGTGGATAGAGCACCAGCTCTGAAGTCAGGCGGACCTGAGTTCAAATATGACTTCAGACACTAGCTGGGTGACCCTGGGCAAGTCACTTAACCCCAGTTGCCTCAGCAAAAAACAAAACAAAACAAAAATACCCCTTAAGACTTTGAATAATTTCATACTTTTGATAGTGAATGTCTCTTAATCCACCTAACTAAAGAAAGTAACAGAAAGGTGAGAAAATACTCACTTTTGAGTGAGAGGAGAGGAACCATTTCCTAGAGACAATACCAACCAAAAGCATCAGAAAACCAATTTACTCAACAATCTCACTTCATAGCTGTCTCACTGGAGATAATTATGTTGACCCCTACTAGAGTATGTTGTTTGTGTTTTTAAGTCTTTTTGCTATTTCCTAAATTCTGTGATTACATATCAACTAAAATAATATGGTGCCCTTTAATAGATGTTTCAGACATGTCTGAAATATATTAAATTAGGCAGAAGAGTGTTCTCTTTCTTTTTTAATCTATCTGCCCTTGACTATATTTTGTTTTTAATATTATTAGAACTTTGATTCATCCTGCTCAAAAAAAAAAACAGAAAAAATACTTTGATATAATAAGAAATTCCTTAAAAATACAAAATCATTGACCATAGGACTTAGAAACATATGTAAGTTGGAAGGGTATGCTAGCCTCATTTTATTTTATTTTATTATAGCTTTTTATTTACAAAACATATGCATGGGTAATTTTTCAGCATTGACCCTTGCAAAACCTTGTGTTCCAAATTTTCCCCTCCTTCCCCCCACCCCTTTCCCTATATGGCAGGTAGTAATACATGTTAATTATGTGAAAATATATGTTAAATCCAATATATGTATACATATTTATACAGTTATCTTGCTGCACAAGAAAAATCTAGGAAAAAAAGATCTAGAAAGAAAAAAAAAAACAAAACCTGAGAAGGGAAACAAAAATGCAAGCAAACAATAACAGAAAGAGTGAAAAATGCTATGTCGTGGTCCACACTCAGTTTCCATAGTCCTGTCTTTGGGTATAGATGGCTCTCTTGATTACTGAACAATGGGAACTTAGCCTCAATTTCTGGAAACAAAGTAGTCAACTGGCATCCTTAAAAATTTCAGGATGTTTAATACTTTAGTTTAGCATAGGGATAACTAGCTCTTATTTGATACTTGGTAGCAAAGTAAAAACTCCCACTCACTGGTTTCCTCTACCAGCTGAGCTGAAGGTTAATCTTCGATGTGGTATCTTTTGACTGAGTCATAACTATAATAAGAATGTAGAATTACAGCCAGGAATCTGCTGCTGACACCTATCTCAGCTGTAAAAAGCACTTCATGGACATATTAGCCAGATTTCAAAGGCAGTCTGGCTATTTTATAAAAGTTAAAATGTTATATCTATAACGATTATGGGTCTTCTGTGTCTGATTTGCATAGTTTCCTTAAAATTGACAATTTATTTTTTCTTAGTTATATATGTACACACACACACACACACACACACATATATATTCACATGCTTGGGCACCTGGGGCAGTTAGGCGATTCAGTGGATAAAGCTCTGGACCTGGAATCAAGAAGACTTCATTCCAGCTATGTGACCCTGAGCAAGACACTTACCCCTGCTTACCTCAGTTTCCTCATCTGCAAAATCAATTAGAGAAGGAAATGGCAAATCACTTCAGTATTTTTGCCAAGAAAACCCCCCAAATGGGGTCACAACGTTTCACAACTGAAACACCTAAACAACAAATAGCTCTGCACTGTGC
The DNA here is from genome assembly GCF_902635505.1 of Sarcophilus harrisii. Lineage (NCBI taxonomy): Eukaryota > Metazoa > Chordata > Mammalia > Dasyuromorphia > Dasyuridae > Sarcophilus > Sarcophilus harrisii. The sequence continues at coordinate 169,522,839 of NC_045428.1, read as the reverse complement.
TGAGCACTTGACAATTATTGTTTCAATTGATCCTCATAACAATCCTGGAAGGTACATACTACGATTATTAATTTTTGAGTTATAGATGAAGAAATTGAGGCAAGTAGGTTAAGAAATGTATTTAACATCTCAACTAAGATTTGAATTTGGGTCTTTCTTGACTCCAGACCCAGAACTCTGACCAGTGAACCACCTTGTTATTTGTTTAGCAGATCCTATCTTTCTTAAAATGTGTAAAAAAAAAAAATATTTTGTGATGGAAAGTGCCATCCATATCTAGAGAGAGAACAATGGAGACTGAATTTGGATCAAAGCATAGTATTTTTTACCTTTTTTGTTGTTTATTGTTTGTTTCTTCTTTCTTGTGTTTTTTTCCCTTTTGATCAGATTTTTTTCTTGCACAGCATGACAAATATGGAAATATGTTTAGAAGAATTATGTATGTTTAACCTATATTAGATTGCTTGCTGTCTTGGAGAAAAGGGGAGAAAGGGAGAAAATTTTGGAACACAAGGGGGTTTTTGGTCTATAATTCTTTTATTTTTTTTTCTGTTTTTAAAGTTTTTTTTTTCAAAACACCTGCATAGTTTTCAATATTCACCCTTGCAGAACCTTTTATTCCATATTTTTTTCTCTTCACCTCCTCCTCTGGATGACAAGTAATCTAAAGGTTAAACCTGTGTAGTTTTTCTATAAACATTTCCACAATTATATTGCAAAAGAAATCAGATCAAAAGGAGAGAAAAATAATTAGATCAAAAAAGCAAACAACAACAACAAAAAATGAAAACACACATTCAGTCCCCATAGTCTTCTCTCTGGCTGCATCACAAGACCATTGGAACTCGTCTGAACCATCTCATTGTTGAAAAGAACCATGTCTATCAAAATTGATCATCACATAATCTTGTTGTTGCTGTGTACAATGTTCTCTTGGTTCTACTCATTTCACTTAGCATCAGTTCATATAAATCTCTTCCAAGCCTTTCTGAAATCGTTGTTGATTGTTTTTTATAGGATAATAATATTCCATAACATTCATATACCATAACTTATTCAGCCATTCTCCAATTGATGGACATCCACTCAGTTTCCAGTGGAATGTTGAAACTATCTATGCATATGTTTTGAAAATAAAAAGCTTTAAATAAAAAAATAAAATCCTTTTGCTTCTATAAAAAGGTTCTTCTAATTCCTCTTAATTCAAGAGTCTTCTTTCTCTTTAATTACTTATTTATCACACACACACACACACACACTCTTTATTTATACATATTTGTTTTCTTCTCCATTAGATTTTTTTGAGTAGGCAATGGGGTTAAGTGACTTGCTCAGGATCACACAAACTAGTAAGTGTCTTAGGCTAGATTTGAACTTAAGTTCTCCTGACTTCAAGCCCAGTCCTCTATCTACCTAATTGGTCCTTCTCCAGTAGATTTTGAGTTCCTTGTGGGCAGGATCTATCTTTGGCTTCTTTTTGTAGCCCCATTAGTTAGAATAATGCTTGTAGGCACTAAATATTGATTGATTGATTTGTAGTCATGCGGCCTGGATTCAAATTCTAACCCTGTCTTTTCTCCTACCTGTGAAACATTGATCAAGATGCTTCCTGATTCTAGGCCTTAAGTTTCCTTCTCAAAATGAGAAGGATGGTCATGATGATCCCTGAAGTCCTTCCATTCAAGCCTGATCCTTAGATCTTAATTGGTGCACAGAGAAAAAAACAGCAACCCCTTTCTTTCTCCCCCCCCCAATATACATCATTACTTAAGCCCCCCCCCAAAAAAATAAAGACATCAAAATTTGGCCCAAAGAAAAGTCAACTTTAGTGTCATACTGCAATAATTAAAGGATCCTTCTTTCCTATTAACAATCAACAAATTGTGTCTCCCCAAGCTATATATTATAAGATGGTTTGTTAGGAAATATCTGTTAAAAGATATTGAGTTTAGCTATACCCAGAAAAAGAACTCTGGGAGATGACTAAAACCATTACATTGAATTCCCAATCCCTATAGTTATGCACACCTGCATTTTTGATTTCCTTCACAAGCTAATTGTACAATAATTCAGAGTCTGATTCTTTTTGTACAGCAAAATAATGTTTTGGTCATGTATACTTATTGTGTATCTAAGTTATATTTTAATATATTTTAACATCTACTGGTCATCCTGACATTTAGGGAGGGGTGGGGGGTAAGAGGTGAAAAATTGGAACAAGAGGTTTGGCAATTGTTAATGCTGTAAAGTTACCTATGTATATATCCTGTAAATATAAGGCTATTAAATAAAAAAAAAATTAAAAAAAAAAAAGATATTGAGTTTTTTATGAGTTTTTTTAAAAATAGGAAGTGGGGGCAGCTAGGTGGTACAGTTGATAGAGCACCAGCCATGGAGTCAGGAGGACCTGAGTTTAAATCTGGTCTCAGACACTTAACACTTCCTAGCTTGTGTGATCCTGGGCAAGTCACTTAACCCCAATTGCCTCAACAAACAAACAAAATAGGAAATGATGGTAATAATATCTACTTAACCTAGATTCTCTGGTTAAGTGATTATTATTAACTTTTATGCAATATATCTGGGAATCAGTTGTGTTATACAAATACAGTCTGTTTACTATTTAAATGAATTACATTACTTGTCCAATAGAGAGAATTCATGCTGAAGAGCACCAAGGTCAAAAGCTGCTGATTGCCTCTCTGTGTCCCTTGTCAACTCACCAACCCAGAAAAGTGGTTGCTGACTCTGAGAGCTTGTTGCATTGTTTTGGGATAGAGGTATTCCTTAGTGTTGTATAACTAAAAATCTTGCTGATTTCATCAAATGGGAAAAGGCTTCTTTTTGACCTCTCCGTAGGTATTTTCCTTTGCTGTTGTCAGAAAACTACCTTTACAAAAGATTCAATTCACAGAATCCCTGAATTGAAGAGGGCTTCATCTAATCCAATCTTTGCTGAAATTCCCGTTTAGAATACTCCAGAGAAATCGTCATAGTCATCCAGTCTCTGCTGAAAGACTTTCAGTGATTGGGAATCGATTACCATCACAAATAACCTATTCCACTTATGAGGAGCTTATTGATTATTGAAAAGTTTTTCTTTACATTAAGATGAAATCTGCCTCCCTTAACTCCCACCCATTGTTCCTAGTCTCTCCTGCTACATTTTTAGCCCATTGTTAGACTGACTCACTGGGATACAAAGATTATAAAATTCACTCCCTGCCCTTAAGGAGCTTGGTTTCTCTTTGGGGGACATGAGACACAAATGGAACAGAGAACAAAATAAGTCTGGTGTAAGCCCTGGCTGATTAAATTAAAGAGAATTGGCTATTAGTGTCCTAGAAGGTTTGAACTAGGCCTTTAAAGAATATGTGTGGCTTAGGATAGGTGGAAAAGGCAGAAGGGTAGAGTTATTGAATAATCCTGATTGAAGGGATAGTAAATGCATCCTTTAGTCTAGAGGGATCAAACTCCAAATTAAATACCAAATTGAAAATTCTGAAAATCAAAGAAGAGATTAATAAAATCGAAAGTAGGAAAACTCTTGAACTCATAAATAAAACTAAAGATTTTATGAAAAACAACAACAAAAAAGACCAGAGGTAGCGAACATGAAGCAACACTCCAACAAGGTCAAAATGTAATTGGGAAATATTTTACAAAATAAATAAAAGTACCGTAAAGCATTGATAACATTACGTTTTAAAATTAAGTCAGATAGGAAGGATCTATAAGAAGCAATGGTCTCCTTTTTGCTACTTAAAACCTATATTCAATACTGAATTTTTGGTCACGTTAAAGCAAGTCATTCAATCTCCTCTGAGCACTCATTTTCTTATTCATAAAATAGGAAGAATCGTTTGACAGAGTAGTTATGAGAAGTGTTTTTTTTGCAAAGAAATTGCAGAGAAGTGTGAGAAATGCTATTTCCATACCAATTATTGTTTTAATTATTGTTATTATTACATACCCAGTAACTGTAATCACATAATAGAGAGCATGTTTTGATTGGTTCTTACTCCTCCAGCTTGTGTGATGCTAATCAAATCATGTAACCTCCCTGACCCCTAGTTTCCCTATTATATGAAGGGATTGGGCCATGTGATATCTTGAGTTCTTCACACTCTAAAAATTCTGTAACTATAAAAGTAATGACTCACATTTATATGACAATGTAAGGTTTGCAAAGTATCTTCCTCTCAACAACCTCATGAGGTAAGTAAGTAGAGGAAATGTTACTATCCCCATTTTACAGACAAGGCTCACTGAAACTCTTGAATAAAGGAGACTTTGATGTGATCACACAGTAATAAGGATCTGAGACAGAGCATTCAAACTCAGACATCATGATTCCAAATCCTGCACTTGAGTCATTTTGTCATGTTTCTGTTTTTCCGTTGTGTCCAGCACTTAATGGCCTCATTTGAATAATGGAACAGGGATCACAAGACATAAATGGAGGTGTAGAATAAGCAGAAAGCATATTTAAAGCAGTTTTAGCAGCTAGTGTACCACTCTGAGATCTACATATGTATATGGCAGTAATATAGGTTTTCAGTGGTAATAACAGGTGGCTCTGTAGCTTCTGTGAAATCTCTACTCTATTGCCTCATTTTGGCATGGTGGTAACATTAAGTTCTTAAGTTTATGTCACTGAGCTTAACAGGCTTAGCAGCTCCGACCAACATGGAAATGTTTTAATTATGCACCTGGTGACAGACAGAGACCCTATGTCTGTTCTCAAAGAATCAGCTTGGTCATCCATGTTCATCCATCATGAAAATGGCCACCAGGTCATCATTTTATTTTTGGCCAGCAAAACCTACTAAGATAAGGAGGGGTTATAATCTGGGTCCCTAAAGAAAGTACCCAACCATTCACTAATTATTTTTAATCCCTGATTATGCACAAATGACAGCTACATGGCAAGTGGATAAGTGCTGTGCTTAAAGTCAGAAGACTCATCTTCCTGAGTTCAGATCCGACCTCAGACACTTAACTGGTTGTCTCATTTTCCTCATCTGTTAAAGAGTTGGAGAAGGAAATGGCAAACCACTCCAGTATCTCTGACAAGACCCCATGTGGGGTCATAGAGAGTCAGTCATGACTAAAAATAACAATGCATTAAATGCCATACTAGAGTTGGGGTTACAAAAAATGAAACAATGATTAAGGCATAAAAGAAAAAGCCTAAATGAACATCATGAGGCAAGAAAGACTACTAATAGTTATAATATGGCTAGAACCCAGAGTGCATGTGAAACAAAGTTAGGAAGGGTATATTAGGAATAGCATGGAAGAGGCCCAAAATGTCAGGCTGAGAGGTTTATATTTGAGTAGGGAAATGTGACATGGATGAACTCGTACTCTGAGAAATTTATTGTGGCAACTGTGGGCCAAAAAAAATTTGTGCCTAAATTTTAAAAATAGAAAAGAAGAAATTAGAACAAAGATTTTTAACCTGACGGCCAATGGTTAGATTTTATCATACTTGTAAATTTAGATAGGGGAAAAAAATTACATTTTGTTTTTCTGCTAAACGCTAATTGAAATTTATTATTTCTTTCTAGTTGTGATTTTTTAAGAGACTTTTTTTTTTTCCTGAAAAGGGAATCATGCATAGTTTTCACCAGACTTCTAAAGGAACCCATGACACAAAAAATTTAAGAATCCCTGAACTAAAAGCAAAGAGACCACTTGGGAGAAGGATAGTTCAAGATCAGAAGTGATCCAAGGACTTGGACTAAAATGTTGACACAGAGTGAAAAAGCTTTGTTTAAGAAATAGCTAAGATTGATTGTTAGAGTCCACTGATTGGATAGGTTGGGGGCAGGATTCCAAGATTGGCAGGAAGTCAAGATTTCTAGTCTAGGTGACTGAAAATTATATTGCTATAACCAGAAATAGAAACAGTAAATTTAGGAGAAAAAATAAATTTAGTATAGGATTTGTGTTGGAGATACAGATGGAGTTGCCCCTCAAGGCACTTGGAGATATATGACTAGAGTTCATTGGAAAGAGTAAAGATTTTGGATTTATTAGCATAAGACACAGGGTTGGTTGGCTGATTGTTGTCCCTTGTTCTCAAAGGGAACCAAAACAACATTACTATGTTAGAGTCAAGTTAGTGTGTTTAATTGTGGCTGATCATATCACTACAAGCTCTGCCAGAAGTTAGACACAAATAGTCCTTATGAACATTTGGGGTGGATTGTCTAACTTTGCACGTCTTGTGTTTCTTCTGAGCTAATGCAATTCTTCTTTGCTCATAGAGCACAGCACCTTCTCTGATGAGGGCATGCCATATTGGGAGCTTCTGTGCCAGTATTTCCCATGTCATACTGTCAATTCTAAAGTTCTTGAGAGACCTTGAGAATATCCTTGTGTCTCTTTTTCTAACTATCTCGTGAGTTCTTGCCCTATGTGAATTCTTCACTTTTGGAGTTCTTTCTTTGGCAAGCATAAGTTTGACACTGAAACAGTATAGTCAACCCAACAGAGTTGTGCTCACTGCAGTAGAGTTTGAATACTTGGCAATTTAGTACCACCAGAGCACTAGCTGATTGATACTGTGTTTGTGTTCATTGAAAACTTTGGTCAGATGTGTTCAGGGAAGACTAATACCTCTGGGGTGAAGGCTGCCAGGCTCTTTACAGGGCTATTTTCCATCTTTGGTGTCCACCTGAACCATCTAATTCTCTTTTTTTTTTAATTTTTTTTTTATTTAATAGCCTTTTATTTACAGGATATATAACATGGGTAACTTTACAGCATTAACAATTGCCAAACCTCTTGTTCCAATTTTTCACCTCTTACCCCCCCACCCCCTCCCCTAGATGGCAGGATGACCAGTAGATGTTAAATATATTAAAATATAAATTAGATACACAATAAGTATACATGACCAAAACGTTATTTTGCTGTACAAAAAGAATCAGACTCTGAAATATTGTACAATTAGCTTGTGAAGGAAATCAAAAATGCAGGTGTGCATAAATATAGGGATTGGGAATTCAATGTAATGGTTTTTAGTCATCTCCCAGAGTTCTTTTTCTGGGTATAGCTAGTTCAGTTCATTACTGCTCCATTAGAAATGATTTGGTTGATCTCGTTGCTGAGGATGGCCAGGTCCATCAGAACTGGTCATCATATAGTATTGTTGTTGAAGTATATAATGATCTCCTGGTCCTGCTCATTTCACTCAGCATCAGTTCGTGTAAGTCTCTCCAGGCCTTTCTGAAATCATCCTGTTGGTCATTTCTTACAGAACAGTAATATTCCATAATTTTCATATACCACAATTTATTCAGCCATTCTCCAACTGATGGACATCCATTCAGTTTCCAGTTTCTAGCCACTACAAAAAGGGCTGCCACAAACATTCGAACCATCTAATTCTCAACCTGTAGCTCCAAGAAGTTGTAGCATGCATAGCAGTCACACATAGGTGAATCGTTTTGGCAGACAGGCTAAAGCAGGTTGAGGATAACCAAACCCTAAGATTAGGAAGCTATCTACTCTCAGGGAGTGAATGTTGAGCCTGGAGTCAGAAATATCTGAGTTCAAATCTAGTTTTAGTTATTTAATAACTTTGCAACCTTAGGCAAGTCATTAACCTGTTTGCTTCCTCAACTGTAAAATGGGGATAATAACAACTCCTACCTCCCAGAGTTATGAAGATCAACTGAGATAATATTTAGGACAGTCCCTGTCACTTAATAGGAGCTAAGTAAATGCTTATTCCCCTCTCTCCCTTCTTCTCCTCACTCCCATTAGAGCCAAGTATAAATATATATATTTTGTTATGAAGGGAAGATGAGATAGGATAAGTGAAAAAAAGTAGCAGAATCAAAGAAAGAAGTGAATTTAGATATTTAGTGAGTTTTTAAGTCAGCAAAGTTCTGAGTTGTAAGTAATACGGAGATAATAAATAAAGGGAGAAAATAAATTAAGGATAATAAATAAAAAGGGAGAAATTTTAAAAAAGGGGGAGGTTGGAAAGAATGATGAGTAGAGGAAGGTTCCAGGAAAATTGGAAAAGGATGAGACCAAGAATATAACCCAAGTAAAGAGATTAGTTAATCCTGACAAAGACATAGATTATTTTGTCCACTGAGTTGAGAGGAAAGGATGGTAAGAATATATAGTCTTTCAGGATGGACTGGATAGAAAATGAAAGAAAAATGAAATCTCATGCTCTGTGACCATTACTGTTCTCAATATAAGGAACAGCTTATCTCCAGGGAGAGGGGAAATGAGGGAGAGAGGAATGTGATTGGGGCAAAAGAAAATGATTTGGTATATATAGCCACTCTGCAAAGTATGGTAGGGCATAAGTTAAAGTTAAGAGAATGTGTGCCATGTAGTGGGGAGGGCCCAATTATGATTAGCTAACCACCAACCACTGTATTATGAGTGACTTCAGTTTGTGCAATCAAGTAATCTGCTCTGTAGCATCATCCAATGACTTGGAAGCAAATATAGAGAAGGCAGCTGGTAAAGGGGTGATCCATGGTTGAGTATTAGCCGGGTAGGAACAGCTATGGATAGAGTGGGGAATCCAAGGGTAGAGGAAAAAATCCCTTAAAAAAAGATCAAGATTGAAGAAAGAAAACAGTGAAGTCAGAACAGGGGTTATGACTTAGGAGAATAGGGAAAGATTTTAAACTAAACTTTTTAAATTTAAAAAAAAATTTAATAGCTTTTTATTTTTTCCAAATATATGAAAAGATAGTTTTCAGCATTCATCTTTGTAAAGCCTTGTGTTCTAAATTCCCCTCCCTCCCATAGACAGCAACCAAACTAAAGGTTTTTTTTTTTAAGAGAATAATAACCCTTATTACATATAAGCATTTTTGCCATACTCCTCTTTTTGTCAGGGAAAGAAATATTACTAAATTTCTTTGATCAAGTAAAGAATTTGCCTACTCACTTCCTTAAACCTGTTTTCTATTTATATTGTGGAATTTTTGGTTTTTTGTTTTTGCCAAAGTATTATCATGCCCTGAAAATGATGATTAATACTCAACTTTATCAGGAATAATAGTGTTTTTTAAGTAAATAATTTTCATCATTTTGAACTTTTGAAGAAATGATATGAAAGAGGAAAATATTCCTAACTCTCAATCTCCTTAGAGAGAAAGAAGACTTCTTTTTGCTTACAATTTGGACATCATTTTAGGACAAAAAAAGAACAAAAATGTACACTAATTGAATCTTAATATCTCTTTTCTGGCCAAATCCTTTCTCTT